>NC_134268.1:202117525-202448772 GCF_031893055.1 Leptodactylus fuscus | reverse complement strand
TGAGAGGTCAGAGCCAGAATTAGTATGAGAGGTCTGAGCCAGAATTAGTATGAGAGGTCTGAGCCAGAATCAGACTGAGAGGTCTGAGCCAGAATCAGAATGAGAGGTCAGAGCCAGAATTAGTATGAGAGGTCTGAGCCAGAATTAGTATGAGAGGTCTGAGCTAGAATCAGACTGAGAGGTCAGAGCCAGAATCAGACTGAGAGGTCAGAGCAAGAATTAGTATGAGAGGTGTGAGCCAGAATCAGACTGAGAGGTCAGAGCCAGAATCAGACTGAGAGGTCAGAGCCAGAATTAGTATGAGAAGTCTGAGCCAGAAACAGACTGAGAGGTCAGAGCCAGAATCAGACTGAGAGGTCAAAGCAAGAATTAGTATGAGAGGTCAGAGCCGGAATTAGTATGAGAGATCAGAGCCAGAATTAGTATGAGAGGTCAGAGCCAGAATTAATATGAGAGGTCAGAGCTAGAATTAGTATGAGAGGTCTGAGCCGGAATCAGTCTGAGAGGTCAGAGCCGGAATCAGACTGAGAGGTCAGAGCCGGAATCAGACTGAGAGGTCAGAGCCGGAATAAGACTGAGACGTCTGAGCTAGAATTCGTATGAAAGGTCAGAGCAAGAATCAGACTGAGTGGTCAGAGCCAGAATCAGACTGAGAGGTCAGATCCAGATTTAGTATGAGAGGTCAGAGCCAGAATCAGACTGAAAGGTCAGAGCCAGAATTAGTATGAGAGGTCAGAGCCAGAAATAGTATGAGAGGTCAGAGCAAGAATCAGACTGAGAGGTCTTAGCCAGAATAAGTCTGAGAGGTCAGAGCCAGAATCAGTCTGAGAGGTCAGAGCCAGAATCAGTATGAAAGGTCTGAGCCAGAATCAGTCTGAGAGGTCAGAGCTAGAATCAGTCTGAGAGGTCAGAGCCAGAATCAGTATGAGAGGTCTGAGCCAGAATAAGACTGAGAGGTCTGAGCCAGAATCAGTCTGAGATTTCAGAGCCAGAATAAGACTTAGAGGTCTGAGCCAGATTCAGTCTGAGAGGTCAGAGCCAGAATCAGTATGAGAGGTCAGAGCCAGAATCAGTATGAGAGGTCAGAGCCAGAATCAGACTGAGAGGTCAGAGCCAGAATCAGACTGAGAGGTCAGAGCCGGAATCAGACTGAGAGGTCAGAGCCGGAATCAGACTGAGAGGTCAGAGCCAGAATCAGTATGAGAGGTCAGAGCCAGAATAAGACTGAGAGGTCTGAGCCAGAATTAGTATGAGAGTTCTGAGCCAGAATCAGACTGAGAGGTCGGACCAGAATCAGACTGAGAGGTCAGAGCAAGAATTAGAATGAGAGGTCAGAGCCAGAATTAGTATGAGAGGTCAGAGCCAGAATCAGACTGAGAGGTCAAAGCCAGAATCAGTCTGAGAGGTCTGAGCCAGAATCAGACTGAGAGGTCTGAGCCAGAATCAGTATGAGAGGTCAGAGCCAGAATCAGACTGAGAGGTCAGAGCCAGAATTAGTATGAGAGGTCAGAGCCAGAATCAGACTGAGAGGTCAAAGCCAGAATCAGTCTGAGAGGTCTGAGCCAGAATCAGACTGAGAGGTCAGAGCCAGAATTAGTATGAGAGGTCTGAGCCAGAAATAGTATGAGAGGTCAGAGCAAGAATCAGACTGAGAGGTCTTAGCCAGAATCAGTCTGAGAGGTCAGAGCCAGAATCAGTCTGAGAGGTCAGAGCCAGAATCAGTATGAGAGGTCTGAGCCAGAATCAGTCTGAGAGGTCAGAGCTAGAATCAGTCTGAGAGGTCAGAGCCAGAATCAGTATGAGAGGTCTGAGCCAGAATAAGACTGAGAGGTCTGAGCCAGAATCAGAATGAGAGGTCAGAGCCAGAATTAGTATGAGAGGTCTGAGCCAGAATCAGACTGAGAGGTCTGAGCCAGAATCAGAATGAGAGGTCAGAGCCAGAATTAGTATGAGAGGTCTGAGCCAGAATTAGTATGAGAGGTCTGAGCCAGAATCAGACTGAGAGGTCTGAGCCAGAATCAGAATGAGAGGTCAGAGCCAGAATTAGTATGAGAGGTCTGAGCCAGAATCAGACTGAGAGGTAAGAGCCAGAATCAGACTAAAAGGTCAGAGCAAGAATTAGTATGAGAGGTGTGAGCCAGAATCAGACTGAGAGGTCAGAGCCAGAATCAGACTGAGAGGTCAGAGCCAGAATCAGACTGAGAGGTCAGAGCCAGAATTAGTATGAGAAGTCTGAGCCAGAAACAGACTGAGAGGTCAGAGCCAGAATCAGACTGGGAGGTCAGAGCAAGAATTAGTATGAGAGGTCAGAGCCGGAATTAGTATGAGAGGTCAGAGCCAGAATTAGTATGAGAGGTCAGAGCCAGAATTAATATGAGAGGTCAGAGCTAGAATTAGTATGAGAGGTCTGAGCCGGAATCAGTCTGAGAGGTCAGAGACGGAATCAGACTGAGAGGTCAGAGCCGGAATCCGACTGAGAGGTCAGAGCCGGAATAAGACTGAGACGTCTGAGCTAGAATTCGTATGAAAGGTCAGAGCAAGAATCAGACTGAGAGGTCAGAGCCAGAATCAGACTGAGAGGTCAGATCCAGATTTAGTATGAGAGGTCAGAGCCAGAATCAGACTGAAAGGTCAGAGCCAGAATTAGTATGAGAGGTCAGAGCCAGAAATGGTATGAGAGGTCAGAGCAAGAATCAGACTGAGAGGTCTTAGCCAGAATCAGTCTGAGAGGTCAGAGCCAGAATCAATCTGAGAGGTCAGAGCCAGAATCAGTATGAGAGGTCTGAGCCAGAATCAGTCTGAGAGGTCAGAGCTAGAATCAGTCTGAGAGGTCAGAGCCAGAATCAGTATGAGAGGTCTGAGCCAGAATAAGACTGAGAGGTCTGAGCCAGAATCAGTCTGAGAGGTCAGAGCCAGAATCAGACTTAGAGGTCTGAGCCAGAATCAGTCTGAGAGGTCAGAGCCAGAATCAGTATGAGAGGTCAGAGCGAGAATCAGACTGAGAGGTCAGAGCCAGAATCAGTATGAGAGGTCAGAGCGAGAATCAGACTGAGAGGTCAGAGCCAGAATTAGTATGAGAGGTCTGAGCCGGTATCAGTCTGAGAGGTCAGAGCCAGAATCAGACTGAGAGGTCAGAGCCGGAATCAGACTGAGAGGTCAGAGCCGGAATCAGACTGAGAGGTCAGAGCCAGAATCAGTATGAGACGTCAGAGCCAGAATAAGACTGAGAGGTCTGAGCCAGAATTAGTATGAGAGTTCTGAGCCAGAATCAGACTGAGAGGTCAGACCAGAATCAGACTGAGAGGTCAGAGCAAGAATTAGTATGAGAGGTCAGAGCCGGAATTAGTATGAGAGGTCAGAGCCAGAATCAGACAGAGAGGTCAGAGCCAGAATTAGTATGAGAGGTCAGAGCCAGAATTAGTATGAGAGGTCTGAGCCAGAATTAGTATGAGAGGTCAGAGCTAGAATTAGTATGAGAAGTCTGAGCCAGAATTAGTATAAGAGTTCAGAGCCAGAATTAGTATGAGAGGTCTGAGCCGGAATCAGTCTGAGAGGTCAGAGCCGGAATTAGAATGAGAGGTCAAAGCCAGAATTAGTATGAGAGGTCTGAGCCAGAATCAGACTGAGAGGTCAGAGCCAGAATTAGTATGAGAGGTCTGAGCCAGAATCAGACTGAGAGGTCAGAACCAGAATCAGACTGAGAGGTCAGAGCCAGAATTAGTATGAGAGGTCAGAGCCAGAATTAGTATGAGAGGTCAGAGCCAGAATCAGACTGAGAGGTCAGAGCCAGAATTAGTATGAGAGGTCTGAGCCAGAATCAGACTAAGAGGTCAGAGCCAGAATAAGACTGAGAGGTCAGAGCCAGAATTAGTATGAGAGGTCAGAGCCAGAATTAGTATGAGAGGTCAGAGCCAGAATTAGTATGAAAGGTCAGAGCCAGAATCAGACTGAGAGGTCAGAGCCAGAATCAGACTGAGAGGTCAGAGCCAGAATTAGTATGAGAAGTCAGAGCCAGAATTAGTATGAGAGGTCTGAGCCGGAATCAGACTGAGAGGTCAGAGCAAGAATTAGTATGAGAGATCAGAGCCAGAATTAGTATGAGAGTTCTGACCCACAATCACTCTGAGAGGTCAGAGCCGGAATCAGACTGAGAGGTCAGATCCAGAATCAGACTGAGAGGTCAGAGCCAGAATTAGTATGAGAGGTCAGAGCCAGAATTAGTATGAGAGTTCTGACCCACAATCACTCTGAGAGGTCAGAGCCGGAATCAGACTGAGAGGTCAGAGCCAGAATTAGTATGAGAGGTCTGAGCCAGAATTAGTATGAGAGGTCAGAGCCAGAATCAGTATGAGAAGTCTGAGCCAGAATCAGTATGAGAAGTCTGAGCCGGAATCAGTCTGAGAGGTCAGAGCCGGAATCAGACTGAGAGGTCAGAGCCGGAATCAGACTGAGAGGTCAGAGCCGGAATCAGACTGAGAGGTCAGAGCCGGAATCAGACTGAGAGGTCAGAGCCGGAATCAGACTGATAAGTCAGAGCCAGACTAAGACTGAGACGTCTGAGCCAGAATTCGTATGAGAGGTCAGAGCAAGAATCAGACTAAGAGGTCAGAGCCAGAATCAGACTGAGAGGTCAGACCTAGAATTAGTATGAGAGTTCTGACCCAGAATCAGTCTGAGAGTTCTGAGCCAGAATCAGACTGAGAGGTCAGAGCCAGAATTAGTATGAGAGGTCAGAGCCAGAATCAGACTGAGAGGTCAGAGCCAGTATTAGTATGAGAGGTCAGAGCCAGAATAAGACTGAGAGGTCAGAGCCAGAATTAGTATGTGAGGTCAGATCCAGAATCAGTATGAAAGGTCGGAGCCAGAATCAGACTGAGAGGTCTGAGCCAGAATCAGACTGAGAGGTCAGAGCCAGAATTAGTATGAGAGGTCAGAGCCAGAATTAGTATGAGAGGTCAGAGCCAGAATTAGTATGAGAGGTCTGAGCCGGAATCAGTCTGAGAGGTCAGAGCCAGAATCAGACTGAGAGGTCAGAGCCGGAATCAGACTGAGAGGTCAGAGCCAGAATAAGACAGAGAGATCTGAGCCAGAATTCGTATGAGAGGTCAGAGCAAGAATCAGACTGAGAGGTCAGAGCCAAAATCAGACTGAGAGGTCAGAGCCAGAAGTAGTATGAGAGTTCTGAGCCAGAAATAGTATGAGAGGTCAGAGCCAGAATCAGAATGAGAGGTCTGAGCCAGAATCAGCCTGAGAGGTCAGGGCCAGAATCAGACTGAGAGGTCAGATCCAGAATTAGTATGAGAGGTCAGAGCCGGAATCAGACAGAGAGGTCAGAGCCAGAATCAATATGTGAGGTCAGAGCCAGAATAAAACTGACAGGTCAGAGCCAGAATTAGTATGAGAGGACAGAGCAAGAATCAGACTGAGAGGTCAAAGCCAGAATCAGTCTGAGAGGTCTGAGCCGGAATCAGACTGAGATGTCAGAGCCAGAATTAGTATGAGAGGTCAGAGCCAGAATTAGTATGAGAGGTCTGAGCCAGAATCAGACTGAGAGGTCAGAGCCAGAATCAGTCTAAGAGGTCTGAGCCAAAATCAGTATGAGAGGTCTGAGACAGAATCAGACTGAGAGGTCACAGCCAGAATTAGTATGAGAGGTCAGAGCCAGAATCAGACTGAGAGGTCAGAGCCAGAATTAGAATGAGAGGTCAAAGCCAGAATTAGTATGAGAGGTCTGAGCCAGAATCAGACTGAGAGGTCAGAGCCAGAATTAGTATGAGAGGTCTGAGCCAGAATCAGACTGAGAGGTCAGAGCCAGAATAAGACTGAGAGGTCAGAGCCAGAATTAGTATGAGAGGTCAGAGGCAGAATTAGTATGAGAGGTCAGAGCCAGAATCAGACTGAGAGGTCAGAGCCAGAATTAGTATGAAAGGTCAGAGCCAGAATAAGACTGAGAGGTCAGAGCCAGAATTAGTATGAGAGGTCAGAGCCAGAATTAGTATGAGACGTCAGAGCCAGAATCAGACTGAGAGGTCAGAGCCAAAATCAGACTGAGAGGTCAGAGCCAGAATAAGACTGAGAGGTCAGAGCCAGAATAAGACTGAGAGGTCAGAGCCAGAATTAGAATGAGAGGTCAGAGCCAGAATTAGTATGAGAGGTCAGAGCCAGAATCAGACTGAGAGGTCAGAGCCAGAATTAGTATGAGAGGTCAGAGCCAGAATTAGTATGAGAGGTCAGAGCAAGAATAAGACTGAGAGGTCAGAGCCAAAATCAGACTGAGAGGTCAGAGCCAGAAGTAGTATGACAGTTCTGAGCCACAATCAGTCTGAGAGGTCTGAGCCAGAATCAGACTGAGAGGTCAGAGCCAGAATTAGTATGAGAGGTCAGAGCCAGAAATAGTATGAGAGGTCAGAGCCAGAATCAGAATGAGAGGTCTGAGCCAGAATCAGCCTGAGAGGTCAGGGCCAGAATCAGACTGAGAGGTCAGATCCAGAATTAGTATGAGAGGTCAGAGCCAGAATTAGTATGAGACGTCAGAGCCAGAATCAGACTGAGAGGTCAGAGCAAGAATTAGTATGAGAGATCAGAGCCAGAATTAGTATGAGAGTTCTGACCCACAATCACTCTGAGAGGTCAGAGCCGGAATCAGACTGAGAGGTCAGAGCCAGAATCAGACTGAGAGGTCAGAGCCAGAATTAGTATGAGAGGTCAGAGCCAGAATTAGTATGAGAGGTCAGAGCAAGAATAAGACTGAGAGGTCAGAGCCAAAATCAGACTGAGAGGTCAGAGCCAGAAGTAGTATGACAGTTCTGAGCCACAATCAGTCTGAGAGGTCTGAGCCAGAATCAGACTGAGAGGTCAGAGCCAGAATTAGTATGAGAGGTCAGAGCCAGAAATAGTATGAGAGGTCAGAGCCAGAATCAGAATGAGAGGTCTGAGCCAGAATCAGCCTGAGAGGTCAGGGCCAGAATCAGACTGAGAGGTCAGATCCAGAATTAGTATGAGAGGTCAGAGCCAGAATCAATATGTGAGGTCAGAGCCAGAATAAGACTGACAGGTCAGAGCCAGAATTAGTATGAGAGGACAGAGCAAGAATCAGACTGAGAGGTCAAAGCCAGAATCAGTCTGAGAGGTCTGAGCCGGAATCAGACTGAGATGTCAGAGCCAGAATTAGTATGAGAGGTCAGAGCCAGAATTAGTATGAGAGGTCTGAGCCAGAATCAGACTGAGAGGTCAGAGCCAGAATCAGTCTAAGAGGTCTGAGCCAAAATCAGTATGAGAGGTCTGAGACAGAATCAGACTGAGAGGTCACAGCCAGAATTAGTATGAGAGGTCAGAGCCAGAATCAGACTGAGAGGTCAGAGCCAGAATTAGAATGAGAGGTCAAAGCCAGAATTAGTATGAGAGGTCTGAGCCAGAATCAGACTGAGAGGTCAGAGCCAGAATTAGTATGAGAGGTCTGAGCCAGAATCAGACTGAGAGGTCAGAGCCAGAATAAGACTGAGAGGTCAGAGCCAGAATTAGTATGAGAGGTCAGAGCCAGAATTAGTATGAGAGGTCAGAGCCAGAATCAGACTGAGAGGTCAGAGCCAGAATTAGTATGAGAGGTCTGAGCCAGAATCAGACTAAGAGGTCAGAGCCAGAATAAGACTGAGAGGTCAGAGCCAGAATTAGTATGAGAGGTCAGAGCCAGAATTAGTATGAGAGGTCAGAGCCAGAATCAG
Source organism: Leptodactylus fuscus (assembly GCF_031893055.1). Classification (NCBI taxonomy): domain Eukaryota; kingdom Metazoa; phylum Chordata; class Amphibia; order Anura; family Leptodactylidae; genus Leptodactylus; species Leptodactylus fuscus. The sequence continues at coordinate 202,441,051 of NC_134268.1, read as the reverse complement.
ACTGAGAGGTCAGAGCCAGAATTAGTATGAAAGGTCAGAGCCAGAATAAGACTGAGAGGTCAGAGCCAGAATTAGTATGAGAGGTCAGAGCCAGAATTAGTATGAGAGGTCAGAGCCAGAATCAGACTGAGAGGTCAGAGCCAGAATTAGTATGAAAGGTCAGAGCCAGAATAAGACTGAGAGGTCAGAGCCAGAATTAGTATGAGAGGTCAGAGCCAGAATTAGTATGAGACCTCAGAGCCAGAATCAGACTGAGAGGTCAGAGCAAGAATTAGTATGAGAGATCAGAGCCAGAATTAGTATGAGAGTTCTGACCCACAATCACTCTGAGAGGTCAGAGCCGGAATCAGACTGAGAGGTCAGAGCCAGAATCAGACTGAGAGGTCAGAGCCAGAATTAGTATGAGAGGTAAGAGCCAGAATTAGTATGAGAGGTCAGAGCCAGAATTAGTATGAGAGTTCTGACCCACAATCACTCTGAGAGGTCAGAGCCGGAATCAGACTGAGAGGTCAGAGCCAGAATTAGTATGAGAGGTCTGAGCCAGAATTAGTATGAGAGGTCAGAGCCAGAATTAGTATGAGAAGTGTGAGCCAGAATTAGTATGAGAAGTCTGAGCCGGAATCAGTCTGAGAGGTCAGAGCCGGAATCAGTATGAGAGGTCAGAGCCGGAATCAGACTGAGAGGTCAGAGCCGGAATCAGACTGAGAGGTCAGAGCCGGAATCAGACTGATAAGTCAGAGCCAGACTAAGACTGAGACGTCTGAGCCAGAATTCATATGAGAGGTCAGAGCAAGAATCAGACTAAGAGGTCAGAGCCAGAATCAGACTGAGAGGTCAGACCTAGAATTAGTATGAGAGTTCTGACCCACAATCAGTCTGAGAGGTCTGAGCCAGAATCAGACTGAGAGGTCAGAGCCAGAATTAGTATGAGAGGTCAGAGCCAGAATCAGACTGAGAGGTCAGAGCCAGAATTAGTATGAGAGTTCTGACCCACAATCACTCTGAGAGGTCAGAGCCGGAATCAGACTGAGAGGTCAGAGCCAGAATTAGTATGAGAGGTCTGAGCCAGAATTAGTATGAGAGGTCAGAGCCAGAATTAGTATGAGAAGTGTGAGCCAGAATTAGTATGAGAAGTCTGAGCCGGAATCAGTCTGAGAGGTCAGAGCCGGAATCAGACTGAGAGGTCAGAGCCGGAATCAGACTGAGAGGTCAGAGCCGGAATCAGACTGAGAGGTCAGAGCCGGAATCAGACTGATAAGTCAGAGCCAGACTAAGACTGAGACGTCTGAGCCAGAATTCATATGAGAGGTCAGAGCAAGAATCAGACTAAGAGGTCAGAGCCAGAATCAGACTGAGAGGTCAGACCTAGAATTAGTATGAGAGTTCTGACCCACAATCAGTCTGAGAGGTCTGAGCCAGAATCAGACTGAGAGGTCAGAGCCAGAATTAGTATGAGAGGTCAGAGCCAGAATCAGACTGAGAGGTCAGAGCCAGCATTAGTATGAGAGGTCAGAGCCAGAATTAGTATGAGAGGTCAGAGCCAGAAATAGTATGAGAGGTCAGAGCCAGAATCAGAATGAGAGGTCTGAGCCAGAATCAGCCTGAGAGGTCAGGGCCAGAATCAGACTGAGAGGTCAGATCCAGAATTAGTATGAGAAGTCAGAGCCGGAATCAGACAGAGAGGTCAGAGCCAGAATCAGTATGTGAGGTCAGAGCCAGAATCAGACTGAGAGGTCAAAGCCAAAATTAGTATGAGAGGTCAGAGCAAGAATCAGACTGAGAGGTCAGAGCCAGAATAAGACTGAGAGGTCAGAGCCAGAATAAGACTGAGAGGTCAGAGCCAGAATTAGAATGAGAGGTCAGAGCCAGAATTAGTATGAGAGGTCAGAGCCAGAATAAGACTGAGAGGTCAGAGCCAGAATTAGTGTGAGAGGTCAGAGCCAGAATTAGTATGAGAGGTCAGAGCCAGAATCAGACTGAGAGGTCAGAGCAAGAATTAGTATGAGAGGTCAGAGCCAGAATAAGACTGAGAGGTCAGAGCCAGAATTAGTATGAGAGGTCAGAGCCAGAATTAGTATGAGACGTCAGAGCCAGAATCAGACTGAGAGGTCAGAGCCAGAATTAGTATGAGAGGTCTGAGCCAGAATCAGACTGAGAGGTCAGAGCCAGAATCAGACTGAGAGGTCAGAGCCAGAATTAATATGAGAGGTCAGAGCCAGAATTAGTATGAGAGGTCAGAGCCAGAATTAGTATGAGAGTTCTAACCGACAATCACTCTGAGAGGTCAGAGCCGGAATCAGACTGAGAGGTCAGAGCCAGAATTAGTATGAGAGGTCTGAGCCAGAATTAGTATGAGAGGTCAGAGCCAGAATTAGTATGAAAAGTCTGAGCCAGAATTAGTATGAGAGGTCTGAGCCAGAATCAGTCTGAGAGGTCAGAGCCGGAATCAGACTGAGAGGTCAGAGCCGGAATCAGACTGAGAGGTCAGAGCCGGAATCAGACTGAGAGGTCAGAGCCGGAATCAGACTGAGAGGTCAGAGCCGGAATAAGACTTATAAGTCAGAGCCAGACTAAGACTGAGACGTCTGAGCCAGAATTCGTATGAGAGGTCAGAGCAAGAATCAGACTAAGAGGTCAGAGCCAGAATCAGACTGGGAGGTCAGACCTAGAATTAGTATGAGAGTTCTGACCCACAATCAGTCTGAGAGGTCTGAGCCAGAATCAGACTGAGAGGTCAGAGACAGAATTAGTATGAGAGGTCAGAGCCAGAATCAGACTGAGAGGTCAGAACCAATATTAGTATGAGAGGTCAGAGCCAGAATAAGACCGAGAGGTCAGAGCCAGAATTAGTATGATAGGTCAGAGCTAGAATCAGACTGAGAGGTCAGAGCCAGAATCAGACTGAGAGGTCAGAGCCAGAATTAGTATGAGAGGTCAGAGCCAGAATTAGTATGAGAGGTCAGCGCCAGAATTAGTATGAGAGGTCTGAGCCGGAATCAGTCTGAGAGGTCAGAGCCAGAATCAGACTGAGAGGTCAGAGCCGGAATCAGACTGAGAGGTCAGAGCCAGAATAAGACAGAGAGATCTGAGCCAGAATTCGTATGAGAGGTCAGAGCAAGAATCAGACTGAGAGGTCAGAGCCAAAATCAGACTGAGAGGTCAGAGCCAGAAGTAGTATGAGAGTTCTGAGCCACAATCAGTCTGAAAGGTCTGAGCCGGAATCAGACTGAGAGGTCAGAGCCACAATTAGTATGAGAGGTCAGAGCCAGAAATAGTATGAGAGGTCAGAGCCAGAATCAGAATGAGAGGTCTGAGCCAGAATCAGCCTGAGAGGTCAGGGCCAGAATCAGACTGAGAGGTCAGATCCAGAATTAGTATGAGAGGTGAGAGCCGGAATCAGACAGAGAGGTCAGAGCCAGAATCAGTATGTGAGGTCAGAGCCAGAATCAGACTGAGAGGTCAGAGCCAGAATTAGTATGAGAGGTCAGAGCAAGAATAAGACTGAGAGGTCAAAGCCAGAATCAGTCTGAGAGGTCTGAGCCGGAATCAGACTGAGAGGTCAGAGCCAGAATTAGTATGAGAGGTTTGAGCCAGAATTAGTATGAGAGGTCTGAGCCAGAATCAGACTGAGAGGTCAGAGCCAGAATCAGTCTAAGAGGTCTGAGCCAAAATCAGTATGAGAGATCTGAGACAGAATCAGACTGAGAGGTCACAGCCAGAATTAGTATGAGAGGTCAGAGCCAGAATCAGACTGAGAGGTCAGAGCCAGAATTAGTATGAGAGGTCAAAGCCAGAATTAGTATGAGAGGTCTGAGCCAGAATCAGACTGAGAGGTCAGAGCCAGAATTAGTATGAGAGGTCTGAGCCAGAATCAGACTGAGAGGTCAGAGCCAGAATAAGACTGAGAGGTCAGAGCCAGAATTAGTATGAGAGGTCAGAGCCAGAATTAGTATGAGAGGTCAGAGCCAGAATCAGACTGAGAGGTCAGAGCCAGAATTAGTATGAGAGGTCTGAGCCAGAATCAGACTAAGAGGTCAGAGCCAGAATAAGACTGAGAGGTCAGAGCCAGAATTAGTATGAGAGGTCAGAGCCAGAATTAGTATGAGAGGTCAGAGCCAGAATCAGACTGAGAGGTCAGAGCCAGAATTAGTATGAAAGGTCAGAGCCAGAATAAGACTGAGAGGTCAGAGCCAGAATTAGTATGAGAGGTCAGAGCCAGAATTAGTATGAGACGTCAGAGCCAGAATCAGACTGAGAGGTCAGAGCAAGAATTAGTATGAGAGATCAGAGCCAGAATTAGTATGAGAGTTCTGACCCACAATCACTCTGAGAGGTCAGAGCCTGAATCAGACTGAGAGGTCAGAGCCAGAATCAGACTGAGAGGTCAGAGCCAGAATTAGTATGAGAGGTCAGAGCCAGAATTAGTATGAGAGGTCAGAGCTAGAATTAGTATGAGAGTTCTGACCCACAATCACTCTGAGAGGTCAGAGCCGGAATCAGACTGAGAGGTCAGAGCCAGAATTAGTATGAGAGGTCTGAGCCAGAATTAGTATGAGAGGTCAGAGCCAGAATTAGTATGAGAAGTCTGAGCCAGAATTAGTATGAGAAGTCTGAGCCGGAATCAGTCTGAGAGGTCAGAGCCGGAATCAGACTGAGAGGTCAGAGCCGGAATCAGACTGAGAGGTCAGAGCCGGAATCAGACTGATAAGTCAGAGCCAGACTAAGACTGAGACGTCTGAGCCAGAATTCATATGAGAGGTCAGAGCAAGAATCAGACTAAGAGGTCAGAGCCAGAATCAGACTGAGAGGTCAGACCTAGAATTAGTATGAGAGTTCTGACCCACAATCAGTCTGAGAGGTCTGAGCCAGAATCAGACTGAGAGGTCAGAGCCAGAATTAGTATGAGAGGTCAGAGCCAGAATCAGACTGAGAGGTCAGAGCCAGTATTAGTATGAGAGGTCAGAGCCAGAATTAGTATGAGAGGTCAGAGCCAGAAATAGTATGAGAGGTCAGAGCCAGAATCAGAATGAGAGGTCTGAGCCAGAATCAGCCTGAGAGGTCAGGGCCAGAATCAGACTGAGAGGTCAGATCCAGAATTAGTATGAGAAGTCAGAGCCGGAATCAGACAGAGAGGTCAGAGCCAGAATCAGTATGTGAGGTCAGAGCCAGAATCAGACTGAGAGGTCAGAGCCAGAATTAGTATGAGAGGTCTGAGCCAGAATCAGACTGAGAGGTCAGAGCCAGAATAAGACTGAGAGGTCAGAACCAGAATTTGCATGAGAGGTCAGAGCCAGAATTAGTATGAGAGGTCAGAGCCAGAATCAGACTGAGAGGTCAGAGCCAGAATTAGTATGAGAGGTCTGAGCCAGAATCAGACTGAGAGGTCAGAGCCAGTATAAGACTGAGAGGTCAGAGCCAGAATTAGTATGAGAGGTCAGAGCCAGAATCAGACTGAGAGGTCAGAGCCAGAATTAGTATGAGAGGTCAGAGCCATAATAAGACTGAGAGGTCAGAGCCAGAATTAGTATGAGAGGTCAGAGCCAGAATTAGTATGAGACGTCAGAGCCAGAATCAGACTGAGAGGTCAGAGCCAGAATTAGTATGAGAGGTCTGAGCCAGAATCAGACTGAGAGGTCATAGCCAGAATCAGACTGAGAGGTCAGAGCCAGAATTAGTATGAGAGGTCAGAGCCAGAATTAGTATGAGAGGTCAGAGCCAGAATTAGTATGAGAGTTCTGACCCACAATCACTCTGAGAGGTCAGAGCCGGAATCAGACTGAGAGGTCAGAGCCAGAATTAGTATGAGAGGTCTGAGCCAGAATTAGTATGAGAGGTCAGAGCCAGAATTAGTATGAGAAGTCTGAGCCAGAATTAGTATGAGAGGTCTGAGCCGGAATCAGTCTGAGAGGTCAGAGCCGCAATCAGACTGAGAGGTCAGAGCCGGAATCAGACTGAGAGGTCAGAACCGGAATCAGACTGAGAGGTCAGAGCCGGAATCAGACTGAGAGGTCAGAGCCGGAATCAGACTGATAAGTCAGAGCCATACTAAGACTGAGACGTCTGAGCCAGAATTCGTATGAGAGGTCAGAGCAAGAATCAGACTAAGACGTCAGAGCCAGAATCAGACTAAGAGGTCAGACCTAGAATTAATATGAGAGTTCTGACCCAGAATCAGTCTGAGAGGTCTGAGCCAGAATCAGACTGAGAGGTCAGAGCCAGAATTAGTATGAGAGGTCAGAGCCAGAATCAGACTGAGAGGTCAGAGCCAGTATTAGTATGAGAGGTCAGAGCCAGAATAAGACTGAGAGGTCAGAGCCAGAATTAGTATGATAGGTCAGAGCTAGAATCAGACTGAGAGGTCAGAGCCAGAATCAGACTGAGAGGTCAGAGCCAGAATTAGTATGAGAGGTCAGAGCCAGAATTAGTATGAGAGGTCAGAGCCAGAATTAGTATGAGAGGTCTGAGCCGGAATCAGTCTGAGAGGTCAGAGCCAGAATCAGACTGAGAGGTCAGAGCCGGAATCAGACTGAGAGGTCAGAGCCAGAATAAGACAGAGAGATCTGAGCCAGAATTCGTATGAGAGGTCAGAGCAAGAATCAGACTGAGAGGTCAGAGCCAAAATCAGACTGAGAGGTCAGAGCCAGAAGTAGTATGAGAGTTCTGAGCCACAATCAGTCTGAGAGGTCTGAGCCGGAATCAGACTGAGAGGTCAGAGCCACAATTAGTATGAGAGGTCAGAGCCAGAATTGGTATGAGAGGTTTGAGCCAGAATTAGAATGAGAGGTCTGAGCCAGAATCAGACTGAGAGGTCAGAGCCAGAATCAGTCTAAGAGGTCTGAGCCAAAATCAGTATGAGAGGTCTGAGACAGAATCAGACTGAGAGGTCACAGCCAGAATTAGTATGAGAGGTCAGAGCCAGAATCAGACTGAGAGGTCAGAGCCAGTATTAGTATGAGAGGTCAAAGCCAGAATTAGTATGAGAGGTCTGAGCCAGAATCAGACTGAGAGGTCGGAGCCAGAATTAGTATGAGAGGTCTGAGCCAGAATCAGACTGAGAGGTCAGAGCCAGAATAAGACTGAGAGGTCAGAACCAGAATTTGCATGAGAGGTCAGAGCCAGAATTAGTATGAGAGGTCAGAGCCAGAATCAGACTGAGAGGTCAGAGCCAGAATTAGTATGAGAGGTCTGAGCCAGAATCAGACTGAGAGGTCAGAGCCAGTATAAGACTGAGAGGTCAGAGCCAGTATAAGACTGAGAGGTCAGAACCAGAATTAGTATGAGAGGTCAGAGCCAGAATCAGACTGAGAGGTCAGAGCCAGAATTAGTATGAGAGGTCAGAGCCATAATAAGACTGAGAGGTCAGAGCCAGAATTAGTATGAGAGGTCAGAGCCAGAATTAGTATGAGACGTCAGAGCCAGAATCAGACTGAGAGGTCAGAGCCAGAATTAGTATGAGAGGTCTGAGCCAGAATCAGACTGAGAGGTCATAGCCAGAATCAGACTGAGAGGTCAGAGCCAGAATTAGTATGAGAGGTCAGAGCCAGAATTAGTATGAGAGGTCAGAGCCAGAATTAGTATGAGAGTTCTGACCCACAATCACTCTGAGAGGTCAGAGCCGGAATCAGACTGAGAGGTCAGAGCCAGAATTAGTATGAGAGGTCTGAGCCAGAATTAGTATGAGAGGTCAGAGCCAGAATTAGTATGAGAAGTCTGAGCCAGAATTAGTATGAGAGGTCTGAGCCGGAATCAGTCTGAGAGGTCAGAGCCGCAATCAGACTGAGAGGTCAGAGCCGGAATCAGACTGAGAGGTCAGAGCCGGAATCAGACTGAGAGGTCAGAGCCGGAATCAGACTGAGAGGTCAGAGCCGGAATCAGACTGATAAGTCAGAGCCATACTAAGACTGAGACGTCTGAGCCAGAATTCGTATGAGAGGTCAGAGCAAGAATCAGACTAAGACGTCAGAGCCAGAATCAGACTGAGAGGTCAGACCTAGAATTAATATGAGAGTTCTGACCCAGAATCAGTCTGAGAGGTCTGAGCCAGAATCAGACTGAGAGGTCAGAGCCAGAATTAGTATGAGAGGTCAGAGCCAGAATCAGACTGAGAGGTCAGAGCCAGTATTAGTATGAGAGGTCAGAGCCAGAATAAGACTGAGAGGTCAGAGCCAGAATTAGTATGTGAGGTCAGAGCCAGAATCAGTATGAAAGGTCAGAGCCAGAATCAGACTGAGAGGTCAGAGCCAGAATCAGACTGAGAGGTCAGAGCCAGAATTAGAATGAGAGGTCAAAGCCAGAATTAGTATGAGAGGTCTGAGCCAGAATCAGACTGAGAGGTCAGAGCCAGAATTAGTATGAGAGGTCTAAACCAGAATCAGACTGAGAGGTCAGAGCCAGAATAAGACTGAGAGGTCAGAGCCAGAATTAGTATGAGAGGTCAGAGCCAGAATTAGTATGAGAGGTCAGAGCCAGAATCAGACTGAGAGGTCAGAGCCAGAATTAGTATGAGAGGTCAGAGCCAGAATAAGACTGAGAGGTCAGAGCCAGAATTAGTATGAGAGGTCAGAGCCAGAATTAGTATGAGACGTCAGAGCCAGAATCAGACTGAGAGGTCAGAGCAAGAATTAGTATGAGAGGTCAGAGCCAGAATTAGTATGAGAGGTCAGAGCCAGAATTAGTATGAGAGTTCTGACCCACAATAACTCTGAGAGGTCAGAGCCAGAATTAGTATGAGAGGTCTGAGCCAGAATTAGTATGAGAGGTCAGAGCCAGAATTAGTATGAGAAGTCTGAGCCAGAATTAGTATGAGAGGTCTTAGCCAGAATCAGTCTGAGAGGTCAGAGCCGGAATCAGACTGAGAGGTCAGAGCCGGAATCAGACTGAGAGGTCAGAGCCGGAATCAGACTGAGAGGTCAGAGCCGGAATCAGACTGAGAGGTCAGAGCCGGAATAAGACTGATAAGTCAGAGCCAGACTAAGACTGAGACGTCTGAGCCAGAATTCGTATGAGAGGTCAGAGCAAGAATCAGACTAAGAGGTCAAAGCCAGAATCAGACTGAGAGGTCAGACCTAGAATTAGTATGAGAGTTCTGACCCACAATCAGTCTGAGAGGTCAGAGCCAGAATTAGTATGAGAGGTCAGAGCCAGAATCAGACTGAGAGGTCAGAGCCAGTATTAGTATGAGAGGTCAGAGCCAGAATCAGACTGAGAGGTCAGAGCCAGAATTAGTATGAGAGGTCAGAGCCAGAATTAGTATGAGAGGTCAGAGCCAGAATTAGTATGAGAGGTCTGAGCCGGAATCAGTCTGAGAGGTCAGAGCCAGAATCAGACTGAGAGGTCAGAGCCGGAATCAGACTGAGAGGTCAGAGCCAGAATAAGACAGAGAGATCTGAGCCAGAATTCGTATGAGAGGTCAGAGCAAGAATCAGACTGAGAGGTCAGAGCCAAAATCAGACTGAGATCAGAGCCAGAAGTAGTATGAGAGTTATGAGCCACAATCAGTCTGAGAGGTCTGAGCCGGAATCAGACTGAGAGGTCAGAGCCAGAATTAGTATGAGAGATCAGAGCCAGAAATAGTATGAGAGGTCAGAGCCAGAATCAGAATGAGAGGTCTGAGCCAGAATCAGCCTGAGAGGTCAGGGCCAGAATCAGACTGAGAGGTCAGATCCAGAATTAGTATGAGAGGTCAGAGCCGGAATCAGACAGAGAGGTCAGAGCCAGAATCAGTATGTGAGGTCAGAGCCAGAATCAGACTGAGAGGTCAGAGCCAGAATTAGTATGAGAGGTTTGAGCCAGAATTAGTATGAGAGGTCTGAGCCAGAATCAGACTGAGAGGTCAGAGCCAGAATCAGTCTGAGAGGTCTGAGCCAAAATCAGTATGAGAGGTCTGAGACAGAATCAGACTGAGAGGTCACAGCCAGAATTAGTATGAGAGGTCAGAGCCAGAATCAGACTGAGAGGTCAGAGCCAGAATTAGTATGAGAGGTCAGAGCCAGAATTAGTATGAGAGGTCAGAGCCAGAATCAGACTGAGAGGTCAGAGCCAGAATTAGTATGAGAGGTCTGAGCCAGAATCAGACTGAGAGGTCAGAGCCAGTATAAGACTGAGAGGTCAGAGCCAGAATTAGTATGACAGGTCAGAGCCAGAATCAGACTGAGAGGTCAGAGCCAGAATTAGTATGAGAGGTCAGAGCCAGAATAAGACTGAGAGGTCAGAGCCAGAATTAGTATGAGAGGTCAGAGCGAGAATTAGTATGAGACGTCAGAGCCAGAATCAGACTGAGAGGTCAGAGCCAGAATTAGTATGAGAGGTCTGAGCCAGAATCAGACTGAGAGGTCAGAGCCAGTATAAGACTGAGAGGTCAGAGCCAGAATTAGTATGAGAGGTCAGAGCCAGAATCAGACTGAGAGGTCAGAGCCAGAATTAGTATGAGAGGTCAGAGCCAGAATAAGACTGAGAGGTCAGAGCCAGAATTAGTATGAGAGGTCAGAGCGAGAATTAGTATGAGACGTCAGAGCCAGAATCAGACTGAGAGGTCAGAGCCAGAATTAGTATGAGAGGTCTGAGCCAGAATCAGACTGAGAGGTCAGAGCCAGAATCAGACTGAGAGGTCAGAGCCAGAATTAGTATGAAAAGTCTGAGCCAGAATTAGTATGAGAGGTCTGAGCCAGAATCAGTCTGAGAGGTCAGAGCCGGAATCAGACTGAGAGGTCAGAGCCGGAATCAGACTGAGAGGTCAGAGCCGGAATCAGACTGAGAGGTCAGAGCCGGAATCAGACTGAGAGGTCAGAGCCGGAATAAGACTGATAAGTCAGAGCCAGACTAAGACTGAGACGTCTGAGCCAGAATTCGTATGAGAGGTCAGAGCAAGAATCAGACTAAGAGGTCAGAGCCAGAATCAGACTGAGAGGTCAGACCTAGAATTAGTATGAGAGTTCTGACCCACAATCAGTCTGAGAGGTCTGAGCCAGAATCAGACTGAGAGGTCAGAGCCAGAATTAGTATGAGAGGTCAGAGCCAGAATCAGACTGAGAGGTCAGAGCCAGTATTAGTATGAGAGGTCAGAGCCAGAATAAGACTGAGAGGTCAGAGCCAGAATTAGTATGAGAGGTCAGAGCTAGAATCAGACTGAGAGGTCAGAGCCAGAATTAGTATGAGAGGTCAGAGCCAGAATCAGACTGAGAGGTCAGAGCCAGTATTAGTATGAGACGTCAGAGCCAGAATAAGACTGAAAGGTCAGAGCCAGAATTAGTATGAGAGGTCAGAGCTAGAATCAGACTGAGAGGTCAGAGCCAGAATCAGACTGAGAGGTCAGAGCCAGAATTAGTATGAGAGGTCAGAGCCAGAATTAGTATGAGAGGTCAGAGCCAGAATTAGTATGAGAGGTCTGAGCCGGAATCAGTCTGAGAGGTCAGAGCCAGAATCAGACTGAGAGGTCAGAGCCGGAATCAGACTGAGAGGTCAGAGCCAGAATAAGACAGAGAGATCTGAGCCAGAATTCGTATGAGAGGTCAGAGCAAGAATCAGACTGAGAGGTCAGAGCCAGTATTAGTATGAGAGGTCAGAGCCAGTATTAGTATGAGAGGTCAGAGCCAGAATAAGACTGAGAGGTCAGAGCCAGAATTAGTATGAGAGGTCAGAGCCAGTATTAGTATGAGAGGTCAGAGCCAGAATAAGACTGAGAGGTCAGAGCCAGAATTAGTATGAGAGGTCAGAGCTAGAATCAGACTGAGAGGTCAGAGCCAGAATTAGTATGAGAGGTCAGAGCCAGAATCAGACTGAGAGGTCAGAGCCAGTATTAGTATGAGACGTCAGAGCCAGAATAAGACTGAGAGGTCAGAGCCAGAATTAGTATGAGAGGTCTGAGCCGGAATCAGTCTGAGAGGTCAGAGCCAGAATCAGACTGAGAGGTCAGAGCCGGAATCAGACTGAGAGGTCAGAGCCAGAATAAGACAGAGAGATCTGAGCCAGAATTCGTATGAGAGGTCAGAGCAAGAATCAGACTGAGAGGTCAGAGCCAAAATCAGACTGAGAGGTCAGAGCCAGAAGTAGTATGAGAGTTCTGAGCCACAATCATTCTGAGAGGTCTGAGCCGAAATCAGACTGAGAGGTCAGAGCCAGAATTAGTATGAGAGGTCAGAGCCAGAAATAGTATGAGAGGTCAGAGCCAGAATCAGAATGAGAGGTCTGAGCCAGAATCAGCCTGAGAGGTCAGAGCCAGAATTAGTATGAGAGGTCAGAGCCAGAATTAGTATGAGAGGTCTGAGCCGGAATCAGTCTGAGAGGTCAGAGCCAGAATCAGACTGAGAGGTCAGAGCCGGAATCAGACTGAGAGGTAAGAGCCAGAATAAGACAGAGAGATCTGAGCCAGAATTCGTATGAGAGGTCAGAGCAAGAATCAGACTGAGAGGTCAGAGCCAGTATTAGTATGAAAGGTCAGAGCCAGTATTAGTATGAGAGGTCAGAGCCAGAATAAGACTGAGAGGTCAGAGCCAGAATCAGTATGTGAGGTCAGAGCCAGAATCAGACTGAGAGGTCAGAGCCAGAATTAGTATGAGAGGTCAGAGCAAGAATAAGACTGAGAGGTCAAAGCCAGAATCAGTCTGAGAGGTCTGAGCCGGAATCAGACTGAGAGGTCAGAGCCAGAATTAGTATGAGAGGTTTGAGCCAGAATTAGTATGAGAGGTCTGAGCCAGAATCAGACTGAGAGGTCAGAGCCAGAATCAGTCTAAGAGGTCTGAGCCAAAATCAGTATGAGAGGTCTGAGCCAGAATCAGACTGAGAGGTCACAGCCAGTATAAGACTGAGAGGTGAGAGCCAGAATTAGTATGAGAGGTCAGAGCCAGAATCAGACTGAGAGGTCAGAGCCAGAATCAGACTGAGAGGTCAGAGCCAGAATTAGTATGAGAGTTCAGAGCCAGAATAAGACTGAGAGGTCAGAGCCAGAATTAGTATGAGAGGTCAGAGCCAGAATTAGTATGAGACGTCAGAGCCAGAATCAGACTGAGAGGTCAGAGCCAGAATTAGTATGAGAGGTCTGAGCCAGAATCAGACTGAGAGGTCAGAGCCAGAATCAGACTGAGAGGTCAGAGCCAGAATTAATATGAGAGGTCAGAGCCAGAATTAGTATGAGAGGTCAGAGCCAGAATTAGTATGAGAGTTCTGACCCACAATCACTCTGAGAGGTCAGAGCCGGAATCAGACTGAGAGGTCAGAGGCAGAATTAGTATGAGAGATCTGAGCCAGAATTAGTATGAGAGGTCAGAGCCAGAATTAGTATGAAAAGTCTGAGCCAGAATTAGTATGAGAGGTCTGAGCCAGAATCAGTCTGAGAGGTCAGAGCCGGAATCAGACTGAGAGGTCAGAGCCGGAATCAGACTGAGAGGTCAGAGCCGGAATCAGACTGAGAGGTCAGAGCCGGAATAAGACTGATAAGTCAGAGCCAGACTAAGACTGAGACGTCTGAGCCAGAATTCGTATGAGAGGTCAGAGCAAGAATCAGACTAAGTGGTCAGAGCCAGAATCAGACTGGGAGGTCAGACCTAGAATTAGTATGAGAGTTCTGACCCACAATCAGTCTGAGAGGTCTGAGCCAGAATCAGACTGAGAGGTCAGAGACAGAATTAGTATGAGAGGTCAGAGCCAGAATCAGACTGAGAGGTCAGAGCCAGTATTAGTATGAGAGGTCAGAGCCAGAATAAGACTGAGAGGTCAGAGCCAGAATTAGTATGAGAGGTCAGAGCTAGAATCAGACTGAGAGGTCAGAGCCAGAATCAGACTGAGAGGTCAGAGCCAGAATTAGTATGAGAGGTCAGAGCCAGAATTAGTATGAGAGGTCAGAGCCAGAATTAGTATGAGAGGTCTCAGTCTGACATGGGGGCACGGGCCACCGTGGCATCCCGGCCTATTCACTACCTGGGAACCACCCCTAGGACTGAAAGTTTGGCCCCATTTCCAGATGACTCCATGAATGACCCATCTGTTCCACCTCCAGGGGTCTATGGGATTCAGCCCTCTGCCACACATCCCGCAAACCTTCAGCGGAAGCACTTGCAGGAGGTCCTACTGGATGGCCGAACAGTTGTTGGATTCCGGGACTCGGGAGCTTTCCTAACGGTAGCGGACCCCCGAGTGGTTCGACCCGAGGCCCTAGAGGAGGGCCCTGGCCTTTCTATCGAGTTGGCAGGGGGTACTCAAAGACGTATTCCTAAAGCTACCGTGGAACTCGACTATGGTTATGGACCAAAACGATGCACAATTGGTGTGATCAGTGTGATCACAGTGTGATCACAGTGTGATCAGTGTGATCAGAGGTCAGTCTGAGAGGTCAGAGCCAGAATCAGACTGAGAGGTCAGAGCCGGAATCAGACTGAGAGGTCAGAGCCAGAATAAGACAGAGAGATCTGAGCCAGAATTCGTATGAGAGGTCAGAGCAAGAATCAGACTGAGAGGTCAGAGCCAAAATCAGACTGAGAGGTCAGAGCCAGAAGTAGTATGAGAGTTCTGAGCCACAATCAGTCTGAGAGGTCTGAGCCGGAATCAGACTGAGAGGTCAGAGCCAGAATCAGAATGAGAGGTCTGAGCCAGAATCAGCCTGAGAGGTCAGGGCCAGAATCAGACTAAAAAGTCAGATCCAGAATTAGTATGAGAGGTCAGAGCCGGAATCAGACAGAGAGGTCAGAGCCAGAATCAGTATGTGAGGTCAGAGCCAGAATCAGACTGAGAGGTCAGAGCCAGAATTAGTATGAGAGGTCAGAGCAAGAATAAGACTGAGAGGTCAGAGCCAGAATTAGTCTGAGAGGTCAAAGCCAGAATCAGTCTGAGAGGTCTGAGCCGGAATCAGACTGAGAGGTCAGAGCCAGAATTAGTATGAGAGGTTTGAGCCAGAATTAGTATGAGAGGTCTGAGCCAGAATCAGACTGAGAGGTCAGAGCCAGAATCAGTCTAAGAGGTCTGAGCCAAAATCAGTATGAGAGGTCTGAGACAGAATCAGACTGAGAGGTCACAGCCAGAATTAGTATGAGAGGTCAGAGCCAGAATCAGACTGAGAGGTCAGAGCCAGAATTAGTATGAGAGGTCTGAGCCAGAATCAGACTGAGAGGTCAGAGCCAGAATAAGACTGAGAGGTCAGAACCAGAATTTGTATGAGAGGTCAGAGCCAGAATTAGTATGAGAGGTCAGAGCCAGAATCAGACTGAGAGGTCAGAGCCAGAATTAGTATGAGAGGTCTGAGCCAGAATCAGACTGAGAGGTCAGAGCCAGTATAAGACTGAGAGGTCAGAGCCAGAATTAGTATGAGAGGTCAGAGCCAGAATTAGTATGAGAGGTCAGAGCCAGAATAAGACTAAGAGGTCAGAGCCAGAATTAGTATGAGAGGTCAGAGCCAGAATTAGTATGAGACGTCAGAGCCAGAATTAGTATGAGAGGTCTGAGCCAGAATCAGACTGAGAGGTCAGAGCCAGTATAAGACTGAGAGGTCAGAGCCAGAATCAGACTGAGAGGTCAGAGCCAGAATTAGTATGAGAGGTCAGAGCCAGAATAAGACTAAGAGGTCAGAGCCAGAATTAGTATGAGAGGTCAGAGCCAGAATTAGTATGAGACGTCAGAGCCAGAATCAGACTGAGAGGTCAGAGCCAGAATTAGTATGAGAGTTCTGACCCACAATCACTCTGAGAGGTCAGAGCCGGAATCAGACTGAGAGGTCAGAGCCAGAATTAGTATGAGAGGTCAGAGCCAGAATTAGTATGAGAGGTCTGAGCCAGAATTAGTATGAGAGGTCAGAACCAGAATTAGTATGAGAAGTCTGAGCCAGAATTAGTATGAGAGGTCTGAGCCGGAATCAGTCTGAGAGGTCAGAGCCGCAATCAGACTGAGAGGTCAGAGCCGGAATCAGACTGAGAGGTCAGAGCCGGAATCAGACTGAGAGGTCAGAGCCTGAATCAGACTGATAAGTCAGAGCCAGACTAAGACTGAGACGTCTGAGCCAGAATTCGTATGAGAGGTCAGAGCAAGAATCAGACTGAGAGGTCAGAGCCAGAATCAGACTGAGAGGTCAGAGCCAGAATTAGTATGAGAGGTCTGAGCCAGAATTAGTATGAGAGGTCAGAGCCAGAATTAGTATGAGAAGTCTGAGCCAGAATTAGTATGAGAAGTCTGAGCCGGAATCAGTCTGAGAGGTCAGAGCCGGAATCAGACTGAGAGGTCAGAGCCGGAATCAGACTGAGAGGTCAGAGCCGGAATCAGACTGAGAGGTCAGAGCCGGAATCAGACTGATAAGTCAGAGCCAGACTAAGACTGAGACGTCTGAGCCAGAATTCATATGAGAGGTCAGAGCAAGAATCAGACTAAGAGGTCAGAGCCAGAATCAGACTGAGAGGTCAGACCTAGAATTAGTATGAGAGTTCTGACCCACAATCAGTCTGAGAGGTCTGAGCCAGAATCAGACTGAGAGGTCAGAGCCAGAATTAGTATGAGAGGTCAGAGCCAGAATCAGACTGAGAGGTCAGAGCCAGTATTAGTATGAGAGGTCAGAGCCAGAATTAGTATGAGAGGTCAGAGCCAGAAATAGTATGAGAGGTCAGAGCCAGAATCAGAATGAGAGGTCTGAGCCAGAATCAGCCTGAGAGGTCAGGGCCAGAATCAGACTGAGAGGTCAGATCCAGAATTAGTATGAGAAGTCAGAGCCGGAATCAGACAGAGAGGTCAGAGCCAGAATCAGTATGTGAGGTCAGAGCCAGAATCAGACTGAGAGGTCAGAGCCAGAATTAGTATGAGAGGTCTGAGCCAGAATCAGACTGAGAGGTCAGAGCCAGAATAAGACTGAGAGGTCAGAACCAGAATTTGCATGAGAGGTCAGAGCCAGAATTAGTATGAGAGGTCAGAGCCAGAATCAGACTGAGAGGTCAGAGCCAGAATTAGTATGAGAGGTCTGAGCCAGAATCAGACTGAGAGGTCAGAGCCAGTATAAGACTGAGAGGTCAGAGCCAGAATTAGTATGAGAGGTCAGAGCCAGAATCAGACTGAGAGGTCAGAGCCAGAATTAGTATGAGAGGTCAGAGCCATAATAAGACTGAGAGGTCAGAGCCAGAATTAGTATGAGAGGTCAGAGCCAGAATTAGTATGAGACGTCAGAGCCAGAATCAGACTGAGAGGTCAGAGCCAGAATTAGTATGAGAGGTCTGAGCCAGAATCAGACTGAGAGTTCATAGCCAGAATCAGACTGAGAGGTCAGAGCCAGAATTAGTATGAGAGGTCAGAGCCAGAATTAGTATGAGAGGTCAGAGCCAGAATTAGTATGAGAGTTCTGACCCACAATCACTCTGAGAGGTCAGAGCCGGAATCAGACTGAGAGGTCAGAGCCAGAATTAGTATGAGAGGTCTGAGCCAGAATTAGTATGAGAGGTCAGAGCCAGAATTAGTATGAGAAGTCTGAGCCAGAATTAGTATGAGAGGTCTGAGCCGGAATCAGTCTGAGAGGTCAGAGCCGCAATCAGACTGAGAGGTCAGAGCCGGAATCAGACTGAGAGGTCAGAACCGGAATCAGACTGAGAGGTCAGAGCCGGAATCAGACTGAGAGGTCAGAGCCGGAATCAGACTGATAAGTCAGAGCCATACTAAGACTGAGACGTCTGAGCCAGAATTCGTATGAGAGGTCAGAGCAAGAATCAGACTAAGACGTCAGAGCCAGAATCAGACTGAGAGGTCAGACCTAGAATTAATATGAGAGTTCTGACCCAGAATCAGTCTGAGAGGTCTGAGCCAGAATCAGACTGAGAGGTCAGAGCCAGAATTAGTATGAGAGGTCAGAGCCAGAATCAGACTGAGAGGTCAGAGCCAGTATTAGTATGAGAGGTCAGAGCCAGAATAAGACTGAGAGGTCAGAGCCAGAATTAGTATGATAGGTCAGAGCTAGAATCAGACTGAGAGGTCAGAGCCAGAATCAGACTGAGAGGTCAGAGCCAGAATTAGTATGAGAGGTCAGAGCCAGAATTAGTATGAGAGGTCAGAGCCAGAATTAGTATGAGAGGTCTGAGCCGGAATCAGTCTGAGAGGTCAGAGCCAGAATCAGACTGAGAGGTCAGAGCCGGAATCAGACTGAGAGGTCAGAGCCAGAATAAGACAGAGAGATCTGAGCCAGAATTCGTATGAGAGGTCAGAGCAAGAATCAGACTGAGAGGTCAGAGCCAAAATCAGACTGAGAGGTCAGAGCCAGAAGTAGTATGAGAGTTCTGAGCCACAATCAGTCTGAGAGGTCTGAGCCGGAATCAGACTGAGAGGTCAGAGCCACAATTAGTATGAGAGGTCAGAGCCAGAATTAGTATGAGAGGTTTGAGCCAGAATTAGAATGAGAGGTCTGAGCCAGAATCAGACTGAGAGGTCAGAGCCAGAATCAGTCTAAGAGGTCTGAGCCAAAATCATTATGAGAGGTCTGAGACAGAATCAGACTGAGAGGTCACAGCCAGAATTAGTATGAGAGGTCAGAGCCAGAATCAGACTGAGAGGTCAGAGCCAGAATTAGTATGAGAGGTCAAAGCCAGAATTAGTATGAGAGGTCTGAGCCAGAATCAGACTGAGAGGTCAGAGCCAGAATTAGTATGAGAGGTCTGAGCCAGAATCAGACTGAGAGGTCAGAGCCAGAATAAGACTGAGAGGTCAGAACCAGAATTTGCATGAGAGGTCAGAGCCAGAATTAGTATGAGAGGTCAGAGCCAGAATCAGACTGAGAGGTCAGAGCCAGAATTAGTATGAGAGGTCTGAGCCAGAATCAGACTGAGAGGTCAGAGCCAGTATAAGACTGAGAGGTCAGAGCCAGTATAAGACTGAGAGGTCAGAGCCAGAATTAGTATGAGAGGTCAGAGCCAGAATCAGACTGAGAGGTCAGAGCCAGAATTAGTATGAGAGGTCAGAGCCATAATAAGACTGAGAGGTCAGAGCCAGAATTAGTATGAGAGGTCAGAGCCAGAATTAGTATGAGACGTCAGAGCCAGAATCAGACTGAGAGGTCAGAGCCAGAATTAGTATGAGAGGTCTGAGCCAGAATCAGACTGAGAGGTCATAGCCAGAATCAGACTGAGAGGTCAGAGCCAGAATTAGTATGAGAGGTCAGAGCCAGAATTAGTATGAGAGGTCAGAGCCAGAATTAGTATGAGAGTTCTGACCCACAATCACTCTGAGAGGTCAGAGCCGGAATCAGACTGAGAGGTCAGAGCCAGAATTAGTATGAGAGGTCTGAGCCGGAATCAGTCTGAGAGGTCAGAGCCGCAATCAGACTGAGAGGTCAGAGCCGGAATCAGACTGAGAGGTCAGAGCCGGAATCAGACTGAGAGGTCAGAGCCGGAATCAGACTGAGAGGTCAGAGCCGGAATCAGACTGATAAGTCAGAGCCATACTAAGACTGAGACGTCTGAGCCAGAATTCGTATGAGAGGTCAGAGCAAGAATCAGACTAAGACGTCAGAGCCAGAATCAGACTGAGAGGTCAGACCTAGAATTAATATGAGAGTTCTGACCCAGAATCAGTCTGAGAGGTCTGAGCCAGAATCAGACTGAGAGGTCAAAGCCAGAATTAGTATGAGAGGTCAGAGCCAGAATCAGACTGAGAGGTCAGAGCCAGTATTAGTATGAGAGGTCAGAGCCAGAATAAGACTGAGAGGTCAGAGCCAGAATTAGTATGTGAGGTCAGAGCCAGAATCAGTATGAAAGGTCAGAGCCAGAATCAGACTGAGAGGTCAGAGCCAGAATCAGACTGAGAGGTCAGAGCCAGAATTAGAATGAGAGGTCAAAGCCAGAATTAGTATGAGAGGTCTGAGCCAGAATCAGACTGAGAGGTCAGAGCCAGAATTAGTATGAGAGGTCTAAACCAGAATCAGACTGAGAGGTCAGAGCCAGAATAAGACTGAGAGGTCAGAGCCAGAATTAGTATGAGAGGTCAGAGCCAGAATTAGTATGAGAGGTCAGAGCCAGAATCAGACTGAGAGGTCAGAGCCAGAATTAGTATGAGAGGTCAGAGCCAGAATAAGACTGAGAGGTCAGAGCCAGAATTAGTATGAGAGGTCAGAGCCAGAATCAGACTGAGAGGTCAGAGCCAGAATTAGTATGAGAGGTCAGAGCCAGAATAAGACTGAGAGGTCAGAGCCAGAATTAGTATGAGAGGTCAGAGCCAGAATTAGTATGAGACGTCAGAGCCAGAATCAGACTGAGAGGTCAGAGCAAGAATTAGTATGAGAGGTCAGAGCCAGAATTAGTATGAGAGGTCAGAGCCAGAATTAGTATGAGAGTTCTGACCCACAATCACTCTGAGAGGTCAGAGCCAGAATTAGTATGAGAGGTCTGAGCCAGAATTAGTATGAGAGGTCAGAGCCAGAATTAGTATGAGAAGTCTGAGCCAGAATTAGTATGAGAGGTCTTAGCCAGAATCAGTCTGAGAGGTCAGAGCCGGAATCAGACTGAGAGGTCAGAGCCGGAATCAGACTGAGAGGTCAGAGCCGGAATCAGACTGAGAGGTCAGAGCCGGAATCAGACTGAGAGGTCAGAGCCGGAATAAGACTGATAAGTCAGAGCCAGACTAAGACTGAGACGTCTGAGCCAGAATTCGTATGAGAGGTCAGAGCAAGAATCAGACTAAGAGGTCAAAGCCAGAATCAGACTGAGAGGTCAGACCTAGAATTAGTATGAGAGTTCTGACCCACAATCAGTCTGAGAGGTCAGAGCCAGAATTAGTATGAGAGGTCAGAGCCAGAATCAGACTGAGAGGTCAGAGCCAGTATTAGTATGAGAGGTCAGAGCCAGAATCAGACTGAGAGGTCAGAGCCAGAATTAGTATGAGAGGTCAGAGCCAGAATTAGTATGAGAGGTCAGAGCCAGAATTAGTATGAGAGGTCTGAGCCGGAATCAGTCTGAGAGGTCAGAGCAAGAATCAGACTGAGAGGTCAGAGCCGGAATCAGACTGAGAGGTCAGAGCCAGAATAAGACAGAGAGATCTGAGCCAGAATTCGTATGAGAGGTCAGAGCAAGAATCAGACTGAGAGGTCAGAGCCAAAATCAGACTGAGATCAGAGCCAGAAGTAGTATGAGAGTTATGAGCCACAATCAGTCTGAGAGGTCTGAGCCGGAATCAGACTGAGAGGTCAGAGCCAGAATTAGTATGAGAGATCAGAGCCAGAAATAGTATGAGAGGTCAGAGCCAGAATCAGAATGAGAGGTCTGAGCCAGAATCAGCCTGAGAGGTCAGGGCCAGAATCAGACTGAGAGGTCAGATCCAGAATTAGTATGAGAGGTCAGAGCCGGAATCAGGCAGAGAGGTCAGAGCCAGAATCAGTATGTGAGGTCAGAGCCAGAATCAGACTGAGAGGTCAGAGCCAGAATTAGTATGAGAGGTTTGAGCCAGAATTAGTATGAGAGGTCTGAGCCAGAATCAGACTGAGAGGTCAGAGCCAGAATCAGTCTGAGAGGTCTGAGCCAAAATCAGTATGAGAGGTCTGAGACAGAATCAGACTGAGAGGTCACAGCCAGAATTAGTATGAGAGGTCAGAGCCAGAATCAGACTGAGAGGTCAGAGCCAGAATTAGTATGAGAGGTCAGAGCCAGAATTAGTATGAGAGGTCAGAGCCAGAATCAGACTGAAAGGTCAGAGCCAGAATTAGTATGAGAGGTCTGAGCCAGAATCAGACTGAGAGGTCAGAGCCAGTATAAGACTGAGAGGTCAGAGCCAGAATTAGTATGAGAGGTCAGAGCCAGAATCAGACTGAGAGGTCAGAGCCAGAATTAGTATGAGAGGTCAGAGCCAGAATAAGACTGAGAGGTCAGAGCCAGAATTAGTATGAGAGGTCAGAGCGAGAATTAGTATGAGACGTCAGAGCCAGAATCAGACTGAGAGGTCAGAGCCAGAATTAGTATGAGAGGTCTGAGCCAGAATCAGACTGAGAGGTCAGAGCCAGTATAAGACTGAGAGGTCAGAGCCAGAATTAGTATGAGAGGTCAGAGCCAGAATCAGACTGAGAGGTCAGAGCCAGAATTAGTATGAGAGGTCAGAGCCAGAATAAGACTGAGAGGTCAGAGCCAGAATTAGTATGAGAGGTCAGAGCGAGAATTAGTATGAGACGTCAGAGCCAGAATCAGACTGAGAGGTCAGAGCCAGAATTAGTATGAGAGGTCTGAGCCAGAATCAGACTGAGAGGTCAGAGCCAGAATCAGACTGAGAGGTCAGAGCCAGAATTAGTATGAAAAGTCTGAGCCAGAATTAGTATGAGAGGTCTGAGCCAGAATCAGTCTGAGAGGTCAGAGCCGGAATCAGACTGAGAGGTCAGAGCCGGAATCAGACTGAGAGGTCAGAGCCGGAATCAGACTGAGAGGTCAGAGCCGGAATCAGACTGAGAGGTCAGAGCCGGAATAAGACTGATAAGTCAGAGCCAGACTAAGACTGAGACGTCTGAGCCAGAATTCGTATGAGAGGTCAGAGCAAGAATCAGACTAAGAGGTCAGAGCCAGAATCAGACTGAGAGGTCAGACCTAGAATTAGTATGAGAGTTCTGACCCACAATCAGTCTGAGAGGTCTGAGCTAGAATCAGACTGAGAGGTCAGAGCCAGAATTAGTATGAGAGGTCAGAGCCAGAATCAGACTGAGAGGTCAGAGCCAGTATTAGTATGAGAGGTCAGAGCCAGAATAAGACTGAGAGGTCAGAGCCAGAATTAGTATGAGAGGTCAGAGCTAGAATCAGACTGAGAGGTCAGAGCCAGAATTAGTATGAGAGGTCAGAGCCAGAATCAGACTGAGAGGTCAGAGCCAGTATTAGTATGAGACGTCAGAGCCAGAATAAGACTGAGAGGTCAGAGCCAGAATTAGTATGAGAGGTCAGAGCTAGAATCAGACTGAGAGGTCAGAGCCAGAATCAGACTGAGAGGTCAGAGCCAGAATTAGTATGAGAGGTCAGAGCCAGAATTAGTATGAGAGGTCAGAGCCAGAATTAGTATGAGAGGTCTGAGCCGGAATCAGTCTGAGAGGTCAGAGCCAGAATCAGACTGAGAGGTCAGAGCCGGAATCAGACTGAGAGGTCAGAGCCAGAATAAGACAGAGAGATCTGAGCCAGAATTCGTATGAGAGGTCAGAGCAAGAATCAGACTGAGAGGTCAGAGCCAGTATTAGTATGAGAGGTCAGAGCCAGTATTAGTATGAGAGGTCAGAGCCAGAATAAGACTGAGAGGTCAGAGCCAGAATTAGTATGAGAGGTCAGAGCTAGAATCAGACTGAGAGGTCAGAGCCAGAATTAGTATGAGAGGTCAGAGCCAGAATCAGACTGAGAGGTCAGAGCCAGTATTAGTATGAGACGTCAGAGCCAGAATAAGACTGAGAGGTCAGAGCCAGAATTAGTATGAGAGGTCAGAGCTAGAATCAGACTGAGAGGTCAGAGCCAGAATCAGACTGAGAGGTCAGAGCCAGAATTAGTATGAGAGGTCAGAGCCAGAATTAGTATGAGAGGTCAGAGCCAGAATTAGTATGAGAGGTCTGAGCCGGAATCAGTCTGAGAGGTCAGAGCCAGAATCAGACTGAGAGGTCAGAGCCGGAATCAGACTGAGAGGTCAGAGCCAGAATAAGACAGAGAGATCTGAGCCAGAATTCGTATGAGAGGTCAGAGCGAGAATCAGACTGAGAGGTCAGAGCCAAAATCAGACTGAGAGGTCAGAGCCAGAAGTAGTATGAGAGTTCTGAGCCACAATCATTCTGAGAGGTCTGAGCCGAAATCAGACTGAGAGGTCAGAGCCAGAATTAGTATGAGAGGTCAGAGCCAGAAATAGTATGAGAGGTCAGAGCCAGAATCAGAATGAGAGGTCTGAGCCAGAATCAGCCTGAGAGGTCAGGGCCAGAATCAGACTAAAAAGTCAGATCCAGAATTAGTATGAGAGGTCAGAGCCGGAATCAGACAGAGAGGTCAGAGCCAGAATCAGTATGTGAGGTCAGAGCCAGAATCAGACTGAGAGGTCAGAGCCAGAATTAGTATGAGAGGTCAGAGCAAGAATAAGACTGAGAGGTCAAAGCCAGAATCAGTCTGAGAGGTCTGAGCCGGAATCAGACTGAGAGGTCAGAGCCAGAATTAGTATGAGAGGTTTGAGCCAGAATTAGTATGAGAGGTCTGAGCCAGAATCAGACTGAGAGGTCAGAGCCAGAATCAGTCTAAGAGGTCTGAGCCAAAATCAGTATGAGAGGTCTGAGCCAGAATCAGACTGAGAGGTCACAGCCAGTATAAGACTGAGAGGTGAGAGCCAGAATTAGTATGAGAGGTCAGAGCCAGAATCAGACTGAGAGGTCAGAGCCAGAATCAGACTGAGAGGTCAGAGCCAGAATTAGTATGAGAGGTCAGAGCCAGAATAAGACTGAGAGGTCAGAGCCAGAATTAGTATGAGAGGTCAGAGCCAGAATTAGTATGAGACGTCAGAGCCAGAATCAGACTGAGAGGTCAGAGCCAGAATTAGTATGAGAGGTCTGAGCCAGAATCAGACTGAGAGGTCAGAGCCAGAATCAGACTGAGAGGTCAGAGCCAGAATTAATATGAGAGGTCAGAGCCAGAATTAGTATGAGAGGTCAGAGCCAGAATTAGTATGAGAGTTCTGACCCACAATCACTCTGAGAGGTCAGAGCCGGAATCAGACTGAGAGGTCAGAGGCAGAATTAGTATGAGAGGTCTGAGCCAGAATTAGTATGAGAGGTCAGAGCCAGAATTAGTATGAAAAGTCTGAGCCAGAATTAGTATGAGAGGTCTGAGCCAGAATCAGTCTGAGAGGTCAGAGCCGGAATCAGACTGAGAGGTCAGAGCCGGAATCAGACTGAGAGGTCAGAGCCGGAATCAGACTGAGAGGTCAGAGCCGGAATAAGACTGATAAGTCAGAGCCAGACTAAGACTGAGACGTCTGAGCCAGAATTCGTATGAGAGGTCAGAGCAAGAATCAGACTAAGAGGTCAGAGCCAGAATCAGACTGGGAGGTCAGACCTAGAATTAGTATGAGAGTTCTGACCCACAATCAGTCTGAGAGGTCTGAGCCAGAATCAGACTGAGAGGTCAGAGACAGAATTAGTATGAGAGGTCAGAGCCAGAATCAGACTGAGAGGTCAGAGCCAGTATTAGTATGAGAGGTCAGAGCCAGAATAAGACTGAGAGGTCAGAGCCAGAATTAGTATGAGAGGTCAGAGCTAGAATCAGACTGAGAGGTCAGAGCCAGAATCAGACTGAGAGGTCAGAGCCAGAATTAGTATGAGAGGTCAGAGCCAGAATTAGTATGAGAGGTCAGAGCCAGAATTAGTATGAGAGGTCTCAGTCTGACATGGGGGCACGGGCCACCGTGGCATCCCGGCCTATTCACTACCTGGGAACCACCCCTAGGACTGAAAGTTTGGCCCCATTTCCAGATGACTCCATGAATGACCCATCTGTTCCACCTCCAGGGGTCTATGGGATTCAGCCCTCTGCCACACATCCCGCAAACCTTCAGCGGAAGCACTTGCAGGAGGTCCTACTGGATGGCCGAACAGTTGTTGGATTCCGGGACTCGGGAGCTTTCCTAACGGTAGCGGACCCCCGAGTGGTTCGACCCGAGGCCCTAGAGGAGGGCCCTGGCCTTTCTATCGAGTTGGCAGGGGGTACTCAAAGACGTATTCCTAAAGCTACCGTGGAACTCGACTATGGTTATGGACCAAAACGATGCACAATTGGTGTGATCAGTGTGATCACAGTGTGATCACAGTGTGATCAGTGTGATCAGAGGTCAGTCTGAGAGGTCAGAGCCAGAATCAGACTGAGAGGTCAGAGCCGGAATCAGACTGAGAGGTCAGAGCCAGAATAAGACAGAGAGATCTGAGCCAGAATTCGTATGAGAGGTCAGAGCAAGAATCAGACTGAGAGGTCAGAGCCAAAATCAGACTGAGAGGTCAGAGCCAGAAGTAGTATGAGAGTTCTGAGCCACAATCAGTCTGAGAGGTCTGAGCCGGAATCAGACTGAGAGGTCAGAGCCAGAAATAGTATGAGAGGTCAGAGCCAGAATCAGAATGAGAGGTCTGAGCCAGAATCAGCCTGAGAGGTCAGGGCCAGAATCAGACTAAAAAGTCAGATCCAGAATTAGTATGAGAGGTCAGAGCCGGAATCAGACAGAGAGGTCAGAGCCAGAATCAGTATGTGAGGTCAGAGCCAGAATCAGACTGAGAGGTCAGAGCCAGAATTAGTATGAGAGGTCAGAGCAAGAATAAGACTGAGAGGTCAGAGCCAGAATTAGTCTGAGAGGTCAAAGCCAGAATCAGTCTGAGAGGTCTGAGCCGGAATCAGACTGAGAGGTCAGAGCCAGAATTAGTATGAGAGGTCTGAGCCAGAATCAGACTGAGAGGTCAGAGCCAGAATCAGTCTAAGAGGTCTGAGCCAAAATCAGTATGAGAGGTCTGAGACAGAATCAGACTGAGAGGTCACAGCCAGAATTAGTATGAGAGGTCAGAGCCAGAATCAGACTGAGAGGTCAGAGCCAGAATTAGTATGAGAGGTCTGAGCCAGAATCAGACTGAGAGGTCAGAGCCAGAATAAGACTGAGAGGTCAGAACCAGAATTTGTATGAGAGGTCAGAGCCAGAATTAGTATGAGAGGTCAGAGCCAGAATCAGACTGAGAGGTCAGAGCCAGAATTAGTATGAGAGGTCTGAGCCAGAATCAGACTGAGAGGTCAGAGCCAGTATAAGACTGAGAGGTCAGAGCCAGAATTAGTATGAGAGGTCAGAGCCAGAATTAGTATGAGAGGTCAGAGCCAGAATAAGACTAAGAGGTCAGAGCCAGAATTAGTATGAGAGGTCAGAGCCAGAATTAGTATGAGACGTCAGAGCCAGAATTAGTATGAGAGGTCTGAGCCAGAATCAGACTGAGAGGTCAGAGCCAGTATAAGACTGAGAGGTCAGAGCCAGAATCAGACTGAGAGGTCAGAGCCAGAATTAGTATGAGAGGTCAGAGCCAGAATAAGACTAAGAGGTCAGAGCCAGAATTAGTATGAGAGGTCAGAGCCAGAATTAGTATGAGACGTCAGAGCCAGAATCAGACTGAGAGGTCAGAGCCAGAATTAGTATGAGAGTTCTGACCCACAATCACTCTGAGAGGTCAGAGCCGGAATCAGACTGAGAGGTCAGAGCCAGAATTAGTATGAGAGGTCAGAGCCAGAATTAGTATGAGAGGTCTGAGCCAGAATTAGTATGAGAGGTCAGAGCCAGAATTAGTATGAGAAGTCTGAGCCAGAATTAGTATGAGAGGTCTGAGCCGGAATCAGTCTGAGAGGTCAGAGCCGCAATCAGACTGAGAGGTCAGAGCCGGAATCAGACTGAGAGGTCAGAGCCGGAATCAGACTGAGAGGTCAGAGCCTGAATCAGACTGATAAGTCAGAGCCAGACTAAGACTGAGACGTCTGAGCCAGAATTCGTATGAGAGGTCAGAGCAAGAATCAGACTGAGAGGTCAGAGCCAGAATCAGACTGAGAGGTCAGAGCCAGAATTAGTATGAGAGGTCAGAGCCAGAATTAGTATGAGAGGTCAGAGCCAGAATTAGTATGAGAGGTCTGAGCCGGAATCAGTCTGAGAGGTCAGAGCCAGAATCAGACTGAGAGGTCAGAGCCGGAATCAGACTGTGAGGTCAGAGCCAGAATAAGACAGAGAGATCTGAGCCAGAATTTGTATGAGAGGTCTGAGCAAGAATCAGACTGAGAGGTCAGAGCCAAAATCAGACTGAGAGGTCAGAGCCAGAAGTTGTATAAGAGTTCTGAGCCACAATCAGTCTGAGAGGTCTGAGCCGGAATCAGACTGATAGGTCAGAGCCAGAATTAGTATGAGAGGTCAGAGTCAGAAATAGTATGAGAGGTCAGAGCCAGAATCAGAATGAGAGGTCTGAGCCAGAATCAGCCTGAGAGGTCAGGGCTAGAATCAGACTGAGAGGTCAGATCCAGAATTAGTATGAGAGGTCAGAGCCGGAATCAGACAGAGAGGTCAGAGCCAGAATCAGTATGTGAGGTCAGAGCCAGAATCAGACTGAGAGGTCAGAGCCAGAATTAGTATGAGAGGTCAGAGCAAGAATAAGACTGAGAGGTCAAAGCCAGAATCAGTCTGAGAGGTGTGAGCCGGAATCAGACTGAGAGGTCAGAGCCAGAATTAGTATGAGAGGTTTGAGCCAGAATTAGTATGAGAGGTCTGAGCAAGAATCAGACTGAGAGGTCAGAGCCAGAATCAGTCTAAGAGGTCTGAGCCAAAATCAGTATGAGAGGTCTGAGACAGAATCAGACTGAGAGGTCACATCCAGAATTAGTATGAGAGGTCAGAGCCAGAATCAGACTGAGAGGTCAGAGCCAGAATTAGTATGAGAGGTCAAAGCCAGAATTAGTATGTGAGGTCTGAGCCAGAATCAGACTGAGAGGTCTGAGCCAGAATTAGTATGAGAGGTCTGAGCCAGAATCAGACTGAGAGGTCAGAGCCAGAATAAGACTGAGAGGTCAGAACCAGAATTTGTATGAGAGGTCAGAGCCAGAATTAGTATGAGAGGTCAGAGCCAGAATCAGACTGAGAGGTCAGAGCCAGAATTAGTATGAGAGGTCTGAGCCAGAATCAGACTGAGAGGTCAGAGCCAGTATAAGACTGAGAGGTCAGAGCCAGAATTAGTATGAGAGGTCAGAGCCAGAATCAGACTGAGAGGTCAGAGCCAGAATTAGTATGAGAGGTCAGAGCCAGAATAAGACTGAGAGGTTAGAGCCAGAATTAGTATGAGAGGTCAGAGCCAGAATTAGTATGAGACGTCAGAGCAAGAATCAGACTGAGAGGTCAGAGCCAGAATTAGTATGAGAGGTTTGAGCCAGAATTAGTATGAGAGGTCTGAGCCAGAATCAGACTGAGAGGTCAGAGCCAGAATCAGTCTAAGAGGTCTGAGCCAAAATCAGTATGAGAGGTCTGAGACAGAATCAGACTGAGAGGTCACATCCAGAATTAGTATGAGAGGTCAGAGCCAGAATCAGACTGAGAGGTCAGAGCCAGAATTAGTATGAGAGGTCTGAGCCAGAATCAGACTGAGAGGTCAGAGCCAGAATAAGACTGAGAGGTCAGAACCAGAATTTGTATGAGAGGTCAGAGCCAGAATTAGTATGAGAGGTCAGAGCCAGAATCAGACTGAGAGGTCAGAGCCAGAATTAGTATGAGAGGTCAGAGCCAGAATTAGTATGAGAGGTCAGAGCCAGAATTAGTATGAGAGTTCTGACCCACAATCACTCTGAGAGGTCAGAGCCGGAATCAGACTGAGAGGTCAGAGCCAGAATTAGTATGAGAGGTCAGAGCCAGAATTAGTATGAGAGGTCTGAGCCAGAATTAGTATGAGAGGTCAGAGCCAGAATTAGTATGAGAAGTCTGAACCAGAATTAGTATGAGAGGTCTGAGCCGGAATCAGTCTGAGAGGTCAGAGCCGCAATCAGACTGAGAGGTCAGAGCCGGAATCAGACTGAGAGGTCAGAGCCGGAATCAGACTGAGAGGTCAGAGCCTGAATCAGACTGATAAGTCAGAGCCAGACTAAGACTGAGACGTCTGAGCCAGAATTCGTATGAGAGGTCAGAGCAAGAATCAGACTGAGAGGTCAGAGCCAGAATCAGACTGAGAGGTCAGAGCCAGAATTAGTATGAGAGGTCAGAGCCAGAATTAGTATGAGAGGTCAGAGCCAGAATTAGTATGAGAGGTCTGAGCCGGAATCAGTCTGAGAGGTCAGAGCCAGAATCAGACTGAGAGGTCAGAGCCGGAATCAGACTGAGAGGTCAGAGCCAGAATAAGACAGAGAGATCTGAGCCAGAATTCGTATGAGAGGTCAGAGCAAGAATCAGACTAAGAGGTCAGAGCCAGAATCAGACTGGGAGGTCAGACCTAGAATTAGTATGAGAGTTCTGACCCACAATCAGTCTGAGAGGTCTGAGCCAGAATCAGACTGAGAGGTCAGAGACAGAATTAGTATGAGAGGTCAGAGCCAGAATCAGACTGAGAGGTCAGAGCCAGTATTAGTATGAGAGGTCAGAGCCAGAATAAGACTGAGAGGTCAGAGCCAGAATTAGTATGAGAGGTCAGAGCTAGAATCAGACTGAGAGGTCAGAGCCAGAATCAGACTGAGAGGTCAGAGCCAGAATTAGTATGAGAGGTCAGAGCCAGAATTAGTATGAGAGGTCAGAGCCAGAATTAGTATGAGAGGTCTCAGTCTGACATGGGGGCACGGGCCACCGTGGCATCCCGGCCTATTCACTACCTGGGAACCACCCCTAGGACTGAAAGTTTGGCCCCATTTCCAGATGACTCCATGAATGACCCATCTGTTCCACCTCCAGGGGTCTATGGGATTCAGCCCTCTGCCACACATCCCGCAAACCTTCAGCGGAAGCACTTGCAGGAGGTCCTACTGGATGGCCGAACAGTTGTTGGATTCCGGGACTCGGGAGCTTTCCTAACGGTAGCGGACCCCCGAGTGGTTCGACCCGAGGCCCTAGAGGAGGGCCCTGGCCTTTCTATCGAGTTGGCAGGGGGTACTCAAAGACGTATTCCTAAAGCTACCGTGGAACTCGACTATGGTTATGGACCAAAACGATGCACAATTGGTGTGATCAGTGTGATCACAGTGTGATCACAGTGTGATCAGTGTGATCAGAGGTCAGTCTGAGAGGTCAGAGCCAGAATCAGACTGAGAGGTCAGAGCCGGAATCAGACTGAGAGGTCAGAGCCAGAATAAGACAGAGAGATCTGAGCCAGAATTCGTATGAGAGGTCAGAGCAAGAATCAGACTGAGAGGTCAGAGCCAAAATCAGACTGAGAGGTCAGAGCCAGAAGTAGTATGAGAGTTCTGAGCCACAATCAGTCTGAGGGGTCTGAGCCGGAATCAGACTGAGAGGTCAGAGCCAGAAATAGTATGAGAGGTCAGAGCCAGAATCAGAATGAGAGGTCAGAGCCGGAATCAGACTGAGAGGTCAGAGCCGGAATCAGACTGAGAGGTCAGAGCCGGAATCAGACTGATAAGTCAGAGCCAGACTAAGACTGAGACGTCTGAGCCAGAATTCATATGAGAGGTCAGAGCAAGAATCAGACTAAGAGGTCAGAGCCAGAATCAGACTGAGAGGTCAGACCTAGAATTAGTATGAGAGTTCTGACCCACAATCAGTCTGAGAGGTCTGAGCCAGAATCAGACTGAGAGGTCAGAGCCAGAATTAGTATGAGAGGTCAGAGCCAGAATCAGACTGAGAGGTCAGAGCCAGTATTAGTATGAGAGGTCAGAGCCAGAATTAATATGAGAGGTCAGAGCCAGAAATAGTATGAGAGGTCAGAGCCAGAATCAGAATGAGAGGTCTGAGCCAGAATCAGCCTGAGAGGTCAGGGCCAGAATCAGACTGAGAGGTCAGATCCAGAATTAGTATGAGAAGTCAGAGCCGGAATCAGACAGAGAGGTCAGAGCCAGAATCAGTATGTGAGGTCAGAGCCAGAATCAGACTGAGAGGTCAGAGCCAAAATTAGTATGAGAGGTCAGAGCAAGAATCAGACTGAGAGGTCAGAGCCAGAATAAGACTGAGAGGTCAGAGCCAGAATAAGACTGAGAGGTCAGAGCCAGATTTAGAATGAGAGGTCAGAGCCAGAATTAGTATGAGAGGTCAGAGCCAGAATCAGACTGAGAGGTCAGAGCCAGAATAAGACTGAGAGGTCAGAGCCAGAATTAGTGTGAGAGGTCAGAGCCAGAATTAGTATGAGAGGTCAGAGCCAGAATCAGACTGAGAGGTCAGAGCAAGAATTAGTATGAGAGGTCAGAGCCAGAATAAGACTGAGAGGTCAGAGCCAGAATTAGTATGAGAGGTCAGAGCCAGAATTAGTATGAGACGTCAGAGCCAGAATCAGACTGAGAGGTCAGAGCCAGAATTAGTATGAGAGGTCTGAGCCAGAATCAGACTGAGAGGTCAGAGCCAGAATCAGACTGAGAGGTCAGAGCCAGAATTAATATGAGAGGTCAGAGCCAGAATTAGTATGAGAGGTCAGAGCCAAAATTAGTATGAGAGTTCTGACCGACAATCACTCTGAGAGGTCAGAGCCGGAATCAGACTGAGAGGTCAGAGCCAGAATTAGTATGAGAGGTCTGAGCCAGAATTAGTATGAGAGGTCAGAGCCAGAATTAGTATGAAAAGTCTGAGCCAGAATTAGTATGAGAGGTCTGAGCCAGAATCAGTCTGAGAGGTCAGAGCCGGAATCAGACTGAGAGGTCAGAGCCGGAATCAGACTGAGAGGTCAGAGCCGGAATCAGACTGAGAGGTCAGAGCCGGAATAAGACTGATAAGTCAGAGCCAGACTAAGACTGAGACGTCTGAGCCAGAATTCGTATGAGAGTTCTGAGCCAGAATCAGACTGAGAGGTCTGAGCCAGAATCAGACTGAGAGGTCACAGCCAGAATTAGTATGAGAGGTCAGAGCCAGAATCAGACTGAGAGGTCAGAGCCAGTATTAGTATGAGAGGTCAGAGCCAGAATAAGACTGAGAGGTCAGAGCCAGAATTAGTATGATAGGTCAGAGCTAGAATCAGACTGAGAGGTCAGAGCCAGAATCAGACTGAGAGGTCAGAGCCAGAATTAGTATGAGAGGTCAGAGCCAGAATTAGTATGAGAGGTCAGAGCCAGAATTAGTATGAAAGGTCTGAGCCAGAATCAGTCTGAGAGGTCAGAGCCAGAATCAAACTGAGAGGTCAGAGCCGGAATCAGACTGAGAGGTCAGAGCCAGAATAAGACAGAGAGATCTGAGCCAGAATTCGTATGAGAGGTCAGAGCAAGAATCAGACTGAGAGGTCAGAGCCAAAATCAGACTGAGAGGTCAGAGCCAGAAGTAGTATGAGAGTTCTGAGCCACAATCAGTCTGAAAGGTCTGAGCCGGAATCAAACTGAGAGGTCAGAGCCACAATTAGTATGAGAGGTCAGAGCCAGAAATAGTATGAGAGGTCAGAGCCAGAGTCAGAATGAGAGGTCTGAGCCAGAATCAGCCTGAGAGGTCAGGGCCAGAATCAGACTGAGAGGTCAGATCCAGAATTAGTATGAGAGGTCAGAGCCGGAATCAGACAGAGAGGTCAGAGCCAGAATCAGTATGTGAGGTCAGAGCCAGAATCAGACTGAGAGGTCAGAGCCAGAATTAGTCTGAGAGGTCAGAGCAAGAATAAGACTGAGAGGTCAAAGCCAGAATCAGTCTGAGAGGTCTGAGCCGGAATCAGACTGAGAGGTCAGAGCCAGAATTAGTATGAGAGGTTTGAGCCAGAATTAGTATGAGAGGTCTGAGCCAGAATCAGACTGAGAGGTCAGAGCCAGAATCAGTCTAAGAGGTCTGAGCCAAAATCAGTATGAGAGGTCTGAGACAGAATCAGACTGAGAGGTCACAGCCAGAATTAGTATGAGAGGTCAGAGCCAGAATCAGACTGAGAGGTCAGAGCCAGAATCAGACTGAGAGGTCAGAGCCAGAATTAGTATGAGAGGTCAAAGCCAGAATTAGTATGAGAGGTCTGAGCCAGAATCAGACTGAGAGGTCAGAGCCAGAATTAGTATGAGAGGTCTGAGCCAGAATCAGACTGAGAGGTCAGAGCCAGAATAAGACTGAGAGGTCAGAACCAGAATTTGTATGAGAGGTCAGAGCCAGAATTAGTATGAGAGGTCAGAGCCAGAATCAGACTGAGAGGTCAGAGCCAGAATTAGTATGAGAGGTCTGAGCCAGAATCAGACTGAGAGGTCAGAGCCAGTATAAGACTGAGAGGTCAGAGCCAGAATTAGTATGAGAGGTCAGAGCCAGAATCAGACTGAGAGGTCAGAGCCAGAATTAGTATGAGAGGTCAGAGCCATAATAAGACTGAGAGGTCAGAGCCAGAATTAGTATGAGAGGTCAGAGCCAGAATTAGTATGAGACGTCAGAGCCAGAATCAGACTGAGAGGTCAGAGCCAGAATTAGTATGAGAGGTCTGAGCCAGAATCAGACTGAGAGGTCATAGCCAGAATCAGACTGAGAGGTCAGAGCCAGAATTAGTATGAGAGGTCAGAGCCAGAATTAGTATGAGAGGTCAGAGCCAGAATTAGTATGAGAGTTCTGACCCACAATCACTCTGAGAGGTCAGAGCCGGAATCAGACTGAGAGGTCAGAGCCAGAATTAGTATGAGAGGTCTGAGCCAGAATTAGTATGAGAGGTCAGAGCCAGAATTAGTATGAGAAGTCTGAGCCAGAATTAGTATGAGAGGTCTGAGCCGGAATCAGTCTGAGAGGTCAGAGCCGCAATCAGACTGAGAGGTCAGAGCCGGAATCAGACTGAGAGGTCAGAGCCGGAATCAGACTGAGAGGTCAGAGCCGGAATCAGACTGAGAGGTCAGAGCCGGAATCAGACTGATAAGTCAGAGCCATACTAAGACTGAGACGTCTGAGCCAGAATTCGTATGAGAGGTCAGAGCAAGAATCAGACTAAGACGTCAGAGCCAGAATCAGACTGAGAGGTCAGACCTAGAATTAATATGAGAGTTCTGACCCAGAATCAGTCTGAGAGGTCTGAGCCAGAATCAGACTGAGAGGTCAGAGCCAGAATTAGTATGAGAGGTCAGAGCCAGAATCAGACTGAGAGGTCAGAGCCAGTATTAGTATGAGAGGTCAGAGCCAGAATAAGACTGAGAGGTCAGAGCCAGAATTAGTATGTGAGGTCAGAGCCAGAATCAGTATGAAAGGTCAGAGCCAGAATCAGACTGAGAGGTCAGAGCCAGAATCAGACTGAGAGGTCAGAGCCAGAATTAGTATGAGAGGTCAGAGCCAGAATTAGTATGAGAGGTCAGAGCCAGAATTAGTATGAGAGGTCTGAGCCGGAATCAGTCTGAGAGGTCAGAGCCAGAATAAGACAGAGAGATCTGAGCCAGAATTCGTATGAGAGGTCAGAGCAAGAATCTGACTGAGAGGTCAGAGCCAAAATCAGACCGAGAGGTCAGAGCCAGAAGTAGTATGAGAGTTCTGAGCCACAATCAGTCTGAGAGGTCTGAGCCAGAATCAGACTGAGAGGTCAGAGCCAGAATTAGTATGAGAGGTCAGAGCCAGAAATAGTATGAGAGGTCAGAGCCAGAATCAGAATGAGAGGTCTGAGCCAGAATCAGCCTGAGAGGTCAGGGCCAGAATCAGACTGAGAGGTCAGATCCAGAATTAGTATGAGAGGTCAGAGCCGGAATCAGACAGAGAGGTCAGAGCCAGAATCAATATGTGAGGTCAGAGCCAGAATAAGACTGACAGGTCAGAGCCAGAATTAGTATGAGAGGACAGAGCAAGAATCAGACTGAGAGGTCAAAGCCAGAATCAGTCTGAGAGGTCTGAGCCGGAATCAGACTGAGATGTCAGAGCCAGAATTAGTATGAGGGGTCAGAGCCAGAATTAGTATGAGAGGTCTGAGCCAGAATCAGACTGAGAGGTCAGAGCCAGAATCAGTCTAAGAGGTCTGAGCCAAAATCAGTATGAGAGGTCTGAGACAGAATCAGACTGAGAGGTCACAGCCAGAATTAGTATGAGAGGTCAGAGCCAGAATCAGACTGAGAGGTCAGAGCCAGAATTAGAATGAGAGGTCAAAGCCAGAATTAGTATGAGAGGTCTGAGCCAGAATCAGACTGAGAGGTCAGAGCCAGAATTAGTATGAGAGGTCTAAACCAGAATCAGACTGAGAGGTCAGAGCCAGAATAAGACTGAGAGGTCAGAGCCAGAATTAGTATGAGAGGTCAGAGCCAGAATTAGTATGAGAGGTCAGAGCCAGAATCAGACTGAGAGGTCAGAGCCAGAATTAGTATGAGAGGTCAGAGCCAGAATAAGACTGAGAGGTCAGAGCCAGAATTAGTATGAGAGGTCAGAGCCAGAATTAGTATGAGACGTCAGAGCCAGGATCAGACTGAGAGGTCAGAGCAAGAATTAGTATGAGAGATCAGAGCCAGAATTAGTATGAGAGTTCTGACCCACAATCACTCTGAGAGGTCAGAGCCGGAATCAGACTGAGAGGTCAGAGCCAGAATCAGACTGAGAGGTCAGAGCCAGAATTAGTATGAGAGTTCTGACCCACAATCAGTCTGAGAGGTCCGAGCCAGAATCAGACTGAAAGGTCAGAGCCAGAATCAGACTGAGAGGTCAGAGCCAGAATTAATATTAAAGGTCAGAGCCAGAATTAGTATGAGAGGTCAGAGCCAGAATTAGTATGAGAGTTCTGACCCACAATCACTCTGAGAGGTCAGAGCCAGAATTAGTATGAGAGGTCTGTGCCAGAATTAGTATGAGAGGTCAGAGCCAGAATTAGTATGAGAAGTCAGAGCCAGAATTAGTATGAGAGGTCTTAGCCAGAATCAGTCTGAGAGGTCAGAGCCGGAATCAGACTGAGAGGTCAGAGCCGGAATCAGACTGAGAGGTCAGAGCCGGAATCAGACTGAGAGGTCAGAGCCGGAATCAGACTGAGAGGTCAGAGCCGGAATAAGACTGATAAGTCAGAGCCAGACTAAGACTGAGACGTCTGAGCCAGAATTCGTATGAGAGGTCAGAGCAAGAATCAGACTAAGAGGTCAAAGCCAGAATCAGACTGAGAGGTCAGACCTAGAATTAGTATGAGAGTTCTGACCCACAATCAGTCTGAGAGGTCAGAGCCAGAATTAGTATGAGAGGTCAGAGCCAGAATCAGACTGAGAGGTCAGAGCCAGAATCAGACTGAGAGGTCAGAGCCAGTATTAGTATGAGAGGTCAGAGCCAGAATAAGACTGAGAGGTCAGAGCCAGAATTAGTATGAGAGGTCAGAGCTAGAATCAGACGGAGAGGTCAGAGCCAGAATCAGACTGAGAGGTCAGAGCCAGAATTAGTATGAGAGGTCAGAGCCAGAATTAGTATGAGAGGTCAGAGCCAGAATTAGTATGAGAGGTCTGAGCCGGAATCAGTCTGAGAGGTCAGAGCAAGATTTAGACTGAGAGGTCAGAGCCGGAATCAGACTGAGAGGTCAGAGCCAGAATAAGACAGAGAGATCTGAGCCAGAATTCGTATGAGAGGTCAGAGCAAGAATCAGACTGAGAGGTCAGAGCCAAAATCAGACTGAGATCAGAGCCAGAAGTAGTATGAGAGTTCTGAGCCACAATCAGTCTGAGAGGTCTGAGCCGGAATCAGACTGAGAGGTCAGAGCCAGAATTAGTATGAGAGGTCAGAGCCAGAAATAGTATGAGAGGTCAGAGCCAGAATCAGAATGAGAGGTCTGAGCCAGAATCAGCCTGAGAGGTCAGGGCCAGAATCAGACTGAGAGGTCAGATCCAGAATTAGTATGAGAGGTCAGAGCCGGAATCAGACAGAGAGGTCAGAGCCAGAATCAGTATGTGAGGTCAGAGCCAGAATCAGACTGAGAGGTCAGAGCCAGAATTAGTATGAGAGGTTTGAGCCAGAATTAGTATGAGAGGTCTGAGCCAGAATCAGACTGAGAGGTCAGAGCCAGAATCAGTCTGAGAGGTCTGAGCCAAAATCAGTATGAGAGGTCTGAGACAGAATCAGACTGAGAGGTCACAGCCAGAATTAGTATGAGAGGTCAGAGCCAGAATCAGACTGAGAGGTCAGAGCCAGAATTAGTATGAGAGGTCAGAGCCAGAATTAGTATGAGAGGTCAGAGCCAGAATCAGACTGAGAGGTCAGAGCCAGAATTAGTATGAGAGGTCTGAGCCAGAATCAGACTGAGAGGTCAGAGCCAGTATAAGACTGAGAGGTCAGAGCCAGAATTAGTATGAGAGGTTAGAGCCAGAATCAGACTGAGAGGTCAGAGCCAGAATTAGTATGAAAGGTCAGAGCCAGAATAAGACTGAGAGGTCAGAGCCAGAATTAGTATGAGAGGTCAGAGCGAGAATTAGTATGAGACGTCAGAGCCAGAATCAGACTGAGAGGTCAGAGCCAGAATTAGTATGAGAGGTCTGAGCTAGAATCAGACTGAGAGGTCAGAGCCAGAATCAGACTGAGAGGTCAGAGCCAGAATTAATATGAGAGGTCAGAGCCAGAATTAGTATGAGAGGTCAGAGCCAGAATTAGTACGAGAGTTCTGACCCACAATCACTCTGAGAGGTCAGACCCGGAATCAGACTGAGAGGTCAGAGCCAGAATTAGTATGAGAGGTCTGAGCCAGAATTAGTATGAGAGGTCAGAGCCAGAATTAGTATGAAAAGTCTGAGCCAGAATTAGTATGAGAGGTCTGAGCCAAAATCAGTCTGAGAGGTCAGAGCCGGAATCAGACTGAGAGGTCAGAGCCGGAATCAGACTGAGAGGTCAGAGCCGGAATCAGACTGAGAGGTCAGAGCCGGAATCAGACTGAGAGGTCAGAGCCAGAATTAGTATGAGAGGTTTGAGCCAGAATTAGTATGAGAGGTCTGAGCCAGAATCAGACTGAGAGGTCAGAGCCAGAATCAGTCTGAGAGGTCTGAGCCAAAATCAGTATGAGAGGTCTGAGACAGAATCAGACTGAGAGGTCACAGCCAGAATTAGTATGAGAGGTCAGAGCTAGAATCAGACTGAGAGGTCAGAGCCAGAATTAGTATGAGAGGTCAGAGCCAGAATCAGACTGAGAGGTCAGAGCCAGTATTAGTATGAGATGTCAGAGCCAGAATAAGACTGAGAGGTCAGAGCCAGAATTAGTATGAGAGGTCAGAGCTAGAATCAGACTGAGAGGTCAGAGCCAGAATCAGACTGAGAGGTCAGAGCCAGAATTAGTATGAGAGGTCAGAGCCAGAATTAGTATGAGAGGTCAGAGCCAGAATTAGTATGAGAGGTCTGAGCCGGAATCAGTCTGAGAGGTCAGAGCCAGAATCAGACTGAGAGGTCAGAGCCGGAATCAGACTGAGAGGTCAGAGCCAGAATAAGACAGAGAGATCTGAGCCAGAATTCGTATGAGAGGTCAGAGCAAGAATCAGACTGAGAGGTCAGAGCCAAAATCAGACTGAGAGGTCAGAGCCAGAAGTAGTATGAGAGTTCTGAGCCACAATCATTCTGAGAGGTCTGAGCCGAAATCAGACTGAGAGGTCAGAGCCAGAATTAGTATGAGAGGTCAGAGCCAGAAATAGTATGAGAGGTCAGAGCCAGAATCAGACTGAGAAGTCAGAGACAGAATTAGTATGAGAGGTCAGAGCCAGAATCAGACTGAGAGGTCAGAGCCAGTATTAGTATGAGACGTCAGAGCCAGAATAAGACTGAGAGGTCAGAGCCAGAATTAGTATGAGAGGTCAGAGCTAGAATCAGACTGAGAGGTCAGAGCCAGAATCAGACTGAGAGGTCAGAGCCAGAATTAGTATGAGAGGTCAGAGCCAGAATTAGTATGAGAGGTCAGAGCCAGAATTAGTATGAGAGGTCTGAGCCGGAATCAGTCTGAGAGGTCAGAGCCAGAATCAGACTGAGAGGTCAGAGCCGGAATCAGACTGAGAGGTCAGAGCCAGAATAAGACAGAGAGATCTGAGCCAGAATTCGTATGAGAGGTCAGAGCAAGAATCAGACTGAGAGGTCAGAGCCAAAATCAGACTGAGAGGTCAGAGCCAGAAGTAGTATGAGAGTTCTGAGCCACAATCATTCTGAGAGGTCTGAGCCGAAATCAGACTGAGAGGTCAGAGCCAGAATTAGTATGAGAGGTCAGAGCCAGAAATAGTATGAGAGGTCAGAGCCAGAATCAGAATGAGAGGTCTGAGCCAGAATCAGCCTGAGAGGTCAGGGCCAGAATCAGACTAAAAAGTCAGATCCAGAATTAGTATGAGAGGTCAGAGCCGGAATCAGACAGAGAGGTCAGAGCCAGAATCAGTATGTGAGGTCAGAGCCAGAATCAGTCTGAGAGGTCTGAGCCGGAATCAGACTGAGAGGTCAGAGCCAGAATTAGTATGAGAGGTTTGAGCCAGAATTAGTATGAGAGGTCTGAGCCAGAATCAGACTGAGAGGTCAGAGCCAGAATCAGTCTAAGGCTGCATTCACACAGAGTAACGCCAGGCGTCATTTGTGTGTAATTTGTGTGTCTTTTACGGCCGTCATAAAACGTTTACATAGAGTTCTATAGGAAAAGACGGCCGTAATTTACAGCCGTCATTTACGGCCGTCATTACAATGACGGCCGTAAATGACGGCCGTAAATGACGGGCGTCTTTTCCTATAGAACTCTATGTAAACGTTTTATGACGGCCGTAAAAGACACACAAATTACACACAAATGACGCCTGGCGTTACTCTGTGTGAATGCAGCCTAAGAGGTCTGAGCCAAAATCAGTATGAGAGGTCTGAGCCAGAATCAGACTGAGAGGTCAGAGCCAGTATAAGACTGAGAGGTGAGAGCCAGAATTAGTATGAGAGGTCAGAGCCAGAATCAGACTGAGAGGTCAGAGCCAGAATCAGACTGAGAGGTCAGAGCCAGAATTAGTATGAGAGGTCAGAGCCAGAATAAGACTGAGAGGTCAGAGCCAGAATTAGTATGAGAGGTCAGAGCCAGAATTAGTATGAGACGTCAGAGCCAGAATCAGACTGAGAGGTCAGAGCCAGAATTAGTATGAGAGGTCTGAGCCAGAATCAGACTGAGAGGTCAGAGCCAGAATCAGACTGAGAGGTCAGAGCCAGAATTAATATGAGAGGTCAGAGCCAGAATTAGTATGAGAGGTCAGAGCCAGAATTAGTATGAGAGTTCTGACCCACAATCACTCTGAGAGGTCAGAGCCGGAATCAGACTGAGAGGTCAGAGGCAGAATTAGTATGAGAGGTCTGAGCCAGAATTAGTATGAGAGGTCAGAGCCAGAATTAGTATGAAAAGTCTGAGCCAGAATTAGTATGAGAGGTCTGAGCCAGAATCAGTCTGAGAGGTCAGAGCCGGAATCAGACTGAGAGGTCAGAGCCGGAATCAGACTGAGAGGTCAGAGCCGGAATCAGACTGAGAGGTCAGAGCCGGAATAAGACTGATAAGTCAGAGCCAGACTAAGACTGAGACGTCTGAGCCAGAATTTGTATGAGAGGTCAGAGCAAGAATCAGACTAAGAGGTCAGAGCCAGAATCAGACTGGGAGGTCAGACCTAGAATTAGTATGAGAGTTCTGACCCACAATCAGTCTGAGAGGTCTGAGCCAGAATCAGACTGAGAGGTCAGAGACAGAATTAGTATGAGAGGTCAGAGCCAGAATCAGACTGAGAGGTCAGAGCCAGTATTAGTATGAGAGGTCAGAGCCAGAATAAGACTGAGAGGTCAGAGCCAGAATTAGTATGAGAGATCAGAGCTAGAATCAGACTGAGAGGTCAGAGCCAGAATCAGACTGAGAGGTCAGAGCCAGAATTAGTATGAGAGGTCAGAGCCAGAATTAGTATGAGAGGTCAGAGCCAGAATTAGTATGAGAGGTCTCAGTCTGACATGGGGGCACGGGCCACCGTGGCATCCCGGCCTATTCACTACCTGGGAACCACCCCTAGGACTGAAAGTTTGGCCCCATTTCCAGATGACTCCATGAATGACCCATCTGTTCCACCTCCAGGGGTCTATGGGATTCAGCCCTCTGCCACACATCCCGCAAACCTTCAGCGGAAGCACTTGCAGGAGGTCCTACTGGATGGCCGAACAGTTGTTGGATTCCGGGACTCGGGAGCTTTCCTAACGATAGCGGACCCCCGAGTGGTTCGACCCGAGGCCCTAGAGGAGGGCCCTGGCCTTTCTATCGAGTTGGCAGGGGGTACTCAAAGACGTATTCCTAAAGCTACCGTGGAACTCGACTATGGTTATGGACCAAAACGATGCACAATTGGTGTGATCAGTGTGATCACAGTGTGATCACAGTGTGATCAGTGTGATCAGAGGTCAGTCTGAGAGGTCAGAGCCAGAATCAGACTGAGAGGTCAGAGCCGGAATCAGACTGAGAGGTCAGAGCCAGAATAAGACAGAGAGATCTGAGCCAGAATTCGTATGAGAGGTCAGAGCAAGAATCAGACTGAGAGGTCAGAGCCAAAATCAGACTGAGAGGTCAGAGCCAGAAGTAGTATGAGAGTTCTGAGCCACAGTCAGTCTGAGAGGTCTGAGCTGGAATCAGACTGAGAGGTCAGAGCCAGAAATAGTATGAGAGGTCAGAGCCAGAATCAGAATGAGAGGTCTGAGCCAGAATCAGCCTGAGAGGTCAGGGCCAGAATCAGACTAAAAAGTCAGATCCAGAATTAGTATGAGAGGTCAGAGCCGGAATCAGACAGAGAGGTCAGAGCCAGAATCAGTATGTGAGGTCAGAGCCAGAATCAGACTGAGAGGTCAGAGCCAGAATTAGTATGAGAGGTCAGAGCAAGAATAAGACTGAGAGGTCAGAGCCAGAATTAGTCTGAGAGGTCAAAGCCAGAATCAGTCTGAGAGGTCTGAGCCGGAATCAGACTGAGAGGTCAGAGCCAGAATTAGTATGAGAGGTTTGAGCCAGAATTAGTATGAGAGGTCTGAGCCAGAATCAGACTGAGAGGTCAGAGCCAGAATCAGTATGAGAGGTCAGAGCCAGAATCAGACTGAGAGGTCAGAGCCAGAATAAGACTGAGAGGTCAGAACCAGAATTTGTATGAGAGGTCAGAGCCAGAATTAGTATGAGAGGTCAGAGCCAGAATCAGACTGAGAGGTCAGAGCCAGAATAAGACTGAGAGGTCAGAACCAGAATTTGTATGAGAGGTCAGAGCCAAAATCAGTATGAGAGGTCTGAGACAGAATCAGACTGAGAGGTCACAGCCAGAATTAGTATGAGAGGTCAGAGCCAGAATCAGACTGAGAGGTCAGAGCCAGAATTAGTATGAGAGGTCTGAGCCAGAATCAGACTGAGAGGTCAGAGCCAGAATAAGACTGAGAGGTCAGAACCAGAATTTGTATGAGAGGTCAGAGCCAGAATTAGTATGAGAGGTCAGAGCCAGAATCAGACTGAGAGGTCAGAGCCAGAATTAGTATGAGAGGTCTGAGCCAGAATCAGACTGAGAGGTCAGAGCCAGTATAAGACTGAGAGGTCAGAGCCAGAATTAGTATGAGAGGTCAGAGCCAGAATTAGTATGAGAGGTCAGAGCCAGAATAAGACTAAGAGGTCAGAGCCAGAATTAGTATGAGAGGTCAGAGCCAGAATTAGTATGAGACGTCAGAGCCAGAATTAGTATGAGAGGTCTGAGCCAGAATCAGACTGAGAGGTCAGAGCCAGTATAAGACTGAGAGGTCAGAGCCAGAATCAGACTGAGAGGTCAGAGCCAGAATTAGTATGAGAGGTCAGAGCCAGAATAAGACTAAGAGGTCAGAGCCAGAATTAGTATGAGAGGTCAGAGCCAGAATTAGTATGAGACGTCAGAGCCAGAATCAGACTGAGAGGTCAGAGCCAGAATTAGTATGAGAGTTCTGACCCACAATCACTCTGAGAGGTCAGAGCCGGAATCAGACTGAGAGGTCAGAGCCAGAATTAGTATGAGAGGTCAGAGCCAGAATTAGTATGAGAGGTCTGAGCCAGAATTAGTATGAGAGGTCAGAGCCAGAATTAGTATGAGAAGTCTGAGCCAGAATTAGTATGAGAGTTCTGAGCCGAAATCAGTCTGAGAGGTCAGAGCCGCAATCAGACTGAGAGGTCAGAGCCGGAATCAGGCTGAGAGGTCAGAGCCGGAATCAGACTGAGAGGTCAGAGCCTGAATCAGACTGATAAGTCAGAGCCAGACTAAGACTGAGACGTCTGAGCCAGAATTCGTATGAGAGGTCAGAGCAAGAATCAGACTAAGAGGTCAGAGCCAGAATCAGACTGAGAGGTCAGATCTAGAATTAGTATGAGAGTTCTGACCCAGAATCAGTCTGAGAGGTCTGAGCCAGAATCAGACTGAGAGGTCAGAGCCAGAATTAGTATGAGATGTCAGAGCCAGAATCAGACTGAGAGGTCAGAGCCAGTATTAGTATGAGAGGTCAGAGCCAGAATAAGACTGAGAGGTCAGAGCCAGAATTAGTATGTAAGGTCAGAGCCAGAATCAGTATGAAAGGTCAGAGGCAGAATCAGACTGAGAGGTCAGAGCCAGAATCAGACTGAGAGGTCAGAGCCAGAATTAGTATGAGAGGTCAGAGCCAGAATTAGTATGAGAGGTCAGAGCCAGAATTAGTATGAGAGGTCTGAGCCGGAATCAGTCTGAGAGGTCAGAGCCAGAATCAGACTGAGAGGTCAGAGCCGGAATCAGACTGAGAGGTCAGAGCCAGAATAAGACAGAGAGATCTGAGCCAGAATTCGTATGAGAGGTCAGAGCAAGAATCAGACTGAGAGGTCAGAGCCAAAATCAGACTGAGAGGTCAGAGCCAGAAGTAGTATGAGAGTTCTGAGCCACAATCAGTCTGAGAGGTCTGAGCCAGAATCAGACTGAGAGGTCAGAGCCAGAATTAGTATGAGAGGTAAGAGCCAGAAATAGTATGAGAGGTCAGAGCCAGAATCAGAATAAGAGGTCTGAGCCAGAATCAGCCTGAGAGGTCAGGGCCAGAATCAGACTGAGAGGTCAGATCCAGAATTAGTATGAGAGGTCAGAGCCGGAATCAGACAGAGAGGTCAGAGCCAGAATCAATATGTGAGGTCAGAGCCAGAATAAGGCTGACAGGTCAGAGCCAGAATTAGTATGAGAGGACAGAGCAAGAATCAGACTGAGAGGTCAAAGCCAGAATCAGTCTGAGAGGTCTGAGCCGGAATCAGACTGAGACGTCAGAGCCAGAATTAGTATGAGAGGTCAGAGCCAGAATTAGTATGAGAGGTCTGAGCCAGAATCAGACTGAGAGGTCAGAGCCAGAATCAGTATAAGAGGTCTGAGACAGAATCAGA
Source organism: Leptodactylus fuscus (assembly GCF_031893055.1). NCBI lineage: Eukaryota > Metazoa > Chordata > Amphibia > Anura > Leptodactylidae > Leptodactylus > Leptodactylus fuscus. Next base: position 202,396,236 of record NC_134268.1, on the reverse strand, counting down.
CTGAGAGGTCACAGCCAGAATTAGTATGAGAGGTCAGAGCCAGAATCAGACTGAGAGGTCAGAGCCAGAATTAGAATGAGAGGTCAAAGCCAGAATTAGTATGAGAGGTCTGAGCCAGAATCAGACTGAGAGGTCAGAGCCAGAATTAGTATGAGAGGTCTGAGCCAGAATCAGACTGAGAGGTCAGAGCCAGAATAAGACTGAGAGGTCAGAGCCAGAATTAATATGAGAGGTCAGAGCCAGAATTAGTATGAGAGGTCAGAGCCAGAATCAGACTGAGAGGTCAGAGCCAGAATTAGTATGAGAGGTCAGAGCCAGAATCAGACTAAGAGGTCAGAGCCAGAATAAGACTGAGAGGTCAGAGCCAGAATTAGTATGAGAGGTCAGAGCCAGAATTAGTATGAGAGGTCAGAGCCAGAATCAGACTGAGAGGTCAGAGCCAGAATTAGTATGAAAGGTCAGAGCCAGAATAAGACTGAGAGGTCAGAGCCAGAATTAGTATGAGAGTTCAGAGCCAGAATTAGTATGAGACGTCAGAGCCAGAATCAGACTGAGAGGTCAGAGCAAGAATTAGTATGAATGATCAGAGCCAGAATTAGTATGAGAGTTCTGACCCACAATCACTCTGAGAGGTCAGAGCTGGAATCGGACTGAGAGGTCAGAGCCAGAATCAGACTGAGAGGTCAGAGCCAGAATTAGTATGAGAGTTCTGACCCACAATCACTCTGAGAGGTCAGAGCCGGAATCAGATTGAGAGGTCAGAGCCGGAATCAGACTGAGAGGTCAGAGCCAGAATCAGACTGAAAGGTCAGAGCCAGAATTAATATGAGAGGTCAGAGCCAGAATTAGTATGAGAGGTCAGAGCCAGAATTAGTATGAGAGTTCTGACCCACAATCACTCTGAGAGGTCAGAGCCGGAATCAGACTGAGAGGTCAGAGCCAGAATTAGTATGAGAGGTCTGAGCCAGAATTAGTATGAGAGGTCAGAGCCAGAATTAGTATGAAAAGTCTGAGCCAGAATTAGTATGAGAGGTCTTAGCCAGAATCAGTCTGAGAGGTCAGAGCCGGAATCAGACTGAGAGGTCAGAGCCGGAATCAGACTGAGAGGTCAGAGCCGGAATCAGACTGAGAGGTCAGAGCCGGAATAAGACTGATAAGTCAGAGCCAGACTAAGACTGAGACGTCTGAGCCAGAATTCGTATGAGAGGTCAGAGCAAGAATCAGACTAAGAGGTCAGAGCCAGAATCAGACTGAGAGGTCAGACCTAGAATTAGTATGAGAGTTCTGACCCACAATCAGTCTGAGAGGTCTGAGCCAGAATCAGACTGACAGGTCAGAGCCAGAATTAGTATGAGAGGTCAGAGCCAGAATCAGACTGAGAGGTCAGAGCCAGTATTAGTATGAGAGGTCAGAGCCAGAATAAGACTGAGAGGTCAGATCCAGAATTAGTATGAGAGGTCAGAGCCGGAATCAGACAGAGAGGTCAGAGCCAGAATCAATATGTGAGGTCAGAGCCAGAATAAGACTGACAGGTCAGAGCCAGAATTAGTATGAGAGGACAGAGCAAGAATCAGACTGAGAGGTCAAAGCCAGAATCAGTCTGAGAGGGCTGAGCCGGAATCAGACTGAGACGTCAGAGCCAGAATTAGTATGAGAGGTCAGAGCCAGAATTAGTATGAGAGGTCTGAGCCAGAATCAGACTGAGAGGTCAGAGCCAGAAACAGACTGAGAGGTCAGAGCCGGAATCAGACTGAGAGGTCAGAGCCGGAATCAGACTGAGAGGTCAGAGCCGGAATCAGACTGAGAGGTCAGAGCCGGAATAAGACTGATAAGTCAGAGCCAGACTAAGACTGAGACGTCTGAGCCAGAATTCGTATGAGAGGTCAGAGCAAAAATCAGACTAAGAGGTCAGAGCCAGAATCAGACTGAGAGGTCAGACCTAGAATTAGTATGAGAGTTCTGACCCACAATCAGTCTGAGAGGTCTGAGCCAGAATCAGACTGAGAGGTCAGAGCCAGAATTAGTATGAGAGGTCAGAGCCAGAATCAGACTGAGAGGTCAGAGCCAGTATTAGTATGAGAGGTCAGAGCCAGAATAAGACTGAGAGGTCAGAGCCAGAATTAGTATGAGAGGTCAGAGCTAGAATCAGACTGAGAGTTCAGAGCCAGAATCAGACTGAGAGGTCAGAGCCAGAATTAGTTTGAGAGGTCAGAGCCAGAATTAGTATGAGAGGTCAGAGCCAGAATTAGTATGAGAGGTCTGAGCCGGAATCAGTCTGAGAGGTCAGAGCCAGAATTAATATGAGAGGTCAGAGCCAGAATTAGTATGAGAGGTCTGAGCCAGAATCAGACTGAGAGGTCAGAGCCAGAATAAGACTGAGAGGTCAGAGCCAGAATTAATATGAGAGGTCAGAGCCAGAATTAGTATGAGAGGTCTGAGCCAGAATCAGACTGAGAGGTCAGAGCCAGAATTAATATGAGAGGTCAGAGCCAGAATTAGTATGAGAGGTCAGAGCCAGAATTAGTATGAGAGTTCTGACCCACAATCACTCTGAGAGGTCAGAGCCGGAATCAGACTGAGAGGTCAGAGCCAGAATTAGTATGAGAGGTCTGAGCCAGAATTAGTATGAGAGGTCAGAGCCAGAATTAGTATGAAAAGTCTGAGCCAGAATTAGTATGAGAGGTCAGAGCCGGAATCAGACTGAGAGGTCAGAGCCGGAATCAGACTGAGAGGTCAGAGCCGGAATAAGACTGATAAGTCAGAGCCAGACTAAGACTGAGACGTCTGAGCCAGAATTCGTATGAGAGGTCAGAGCAAGAATCAGACTAAGAGGTCAGAGCCAGAATCAGACTGAGAGGTCAGACCTAGAATTAGTATGAGAGTTCTGACCCACAATCAGTCTGAGAGGTCTGAGCCAGAATCAGACTGAGAGGTCAGAGCCAGAATTAGTATGAGAGGTCAGAGCCAGAATCAGACTGAGAGGTCAGAGCCATTATTAGTATGAGAGGTCAGAGCCAGAATAAGACTGAGAGGTCAGAGCCAGAATTAGTATGAGAGGTCAGAGCCAGAATCAGACTGAGAGGTCAGAGCCAGAATTAGTATGAGAGGTCAGAGCCAGAATTAGTATGAGAGGTCAGAGCCAGAATTAGTATGAGAGGTCAGAGCCGGAATCAGTCTGAGAGGTCAGAGCCAGAATCAGACTGAGAGGTCAGAGCCGGAATCAGACTGAGAGGTCAGAGCCAGAATAAGACAGAGAGATCTGAGCCAGAATTCGTATGAGAGGTCAGAGCAAGAATCAGACTGAGAGGTCAGAGCCAAAATCAGACTGAGAGGTCAGAGCCAGAAGTAGTATGAGAGTTCTGAGCCACAATCAGTCTGAGAGGTCAGAGCCGGAATCAGACTGAGAGGTCAGAGCCAGAATTAGTATGAGAGGTCAGAGCCAGAAATAGTATGAGAGGTCAGAGCCAGAATCAGAATGAGAGGTCTGAGCCAGAATCAGCCTGAGAGGTCAGGGCCAGAATCAGACTAAAAAGTCAGATCCAGAATTAGTATGAGAGGTCAGAGCCAGAATCAGACAGAGAGGTCAGAGCCAGAATCAGTATGTGAGGTCAGAGCCAGAATCAGACTGAGAGGTCAGAGCCAGAATTAGTATGAGAGGTCAGAGCAAGAATAAGACTGAGAGGTCAGAGCCAGAATCAGTCTGAGAGGTCTGAGCCGGAATCAGACTGAGAGGTCAGAGCCAGAATTAGTATGAGAGGTTTGAGCCAGAATTAGTATGAGAGGTCTGAGCCAGAATCAGACTGAGAGGTAAGAGCCAGAATCAGTCTAAGAGGTCTGAGCCAAAATCAGTATGAGAGGTCTGAGCCAGAATCAGACTGAGAGGTCAGAGCCAGTATAAGACTGAGAGGTGAGAGCCAGAATTAGTATGAGAGGTCAGAGCCAGAATCAGACTGAGAGGTCAGAGCCAGAATCAGACTGAGAGGTCAGAGCCAGAATTAGTATGAGAGGTCAGAGCCAGAATAAGACTGAGAGGTCAGAGCCAGAATTAGTATGAGAGGTCAGAGCCAGAATTAGTATGAGACGTCAGAGCCAGAATCAGACTGAGAGGTCAGAGCCAGAATTAGTATGAGAGGTCTGAGCCAGAATCAGACTGAGAAGTCAAAGCCAGAATCAGACTGAGAGGTCAGAGCCAGAATTAATATGAGAGGTCAGAGCCAGAATTAGTATGAGAGGTCAGAGCCAGAATTAGTATGAGAGTTCTGACCCACAATCACTTTGAGAGGTCAGAGCCGGAATCAGACTGAGAGGTCAGAGCCAGAATTAGTATGAGAGGTCTGAGCCAGAATTAGTATGAGAGGTCAGAGCCAGAATTAGTATGAAAAGTCTGAGCCAGAATTAGTATGAGAGGTCTGAACCGGAATCAGTCTGAGAGGTCAGAGCCGGAATCAGACTGAGAGGTCAGAGCCGGGATCAGACTGAGAGGTCAGAGCCGGAATCAGACTGAGAGGTCAGAGCCGGAATAAGACTGATAAGTCAGAGCCAGACTAAGACTGAGACGTCTGAGCCAGAATTCGTATGAGAGGTCAGAGCAAGAATCAGACTAAGAGGTCAGAGCCAGAATCAGACTGAGAGGTCAGACCTAGAATTAGTATGAGAGTTCTGACCCACAATCAGTCTGAGAGGTCTGAGCCAGAATCAGACTGAGAGGTCAGAGCCAGAATTAGTATGAGAGGTCAGAGCCAGAAATAGTATGAGAGGTCAGAGCCTGAATCAGCCTGAGAGGTCAGGGCCAGAATCAGACTGAGAGGTCAGATCCAGAATTAGTATGAGAGGTCAGAGACGGAATCAGACAGAGAGGTCAAAGCCAGAATCAGTATGTGAGGTCAGAGCCAGAATCAGACTGAGAGGTCAGAGCCAGAATTAGTATAAGAGGTCAGAGCAAGAATCAGACTGAGAGGTCAAAGCCAGAATCAGTCTGAGAGGTCTCAGCCGGAATCAGACTGAGAGGTCAGAGCCAGAATTAGTATGAGAGGTTTGAGCCAGAATTAATATGAGAGGTCTGAGCCAGAATCAGACTGAGAGGTCAGAGCCAGAATCAGTCTGAGAGGTCTGAGCCAAAATCAGTATGAGAGGTCTGAGACAAAATCAGACTGAGAGGTCACAGCCAGAATTAGTATGAGAGGTCAGATCCAGAATCAGACTGAGAGGTCAGAGCCAGAATTAGTATGAGAGGTCAGAGCCAGAATTAGTATGAGAGGTCAGAGCCAGAATCAGACTGAGAGGTCAGAGCCAGAATTAGTATGAGAGGTCTGAGCAAGAATCAGACTGAGAGGTCAGAGCCAGTATAAGACTGAGAGGTCAGAGCCAGAATTAGTATGAGAGGTCAGAGCCAGAATCAGACTGAGAGGTCAGAGCCAGAATCAGACTGAGAGGTCAGAGCCAGAATTAGTATGAGAGGTCAGAGCCAGAATAAGGCTGTATTCACACAGAGTAACGCCAGGCGTTTTTTGTGTGTTTTTTGCACATAGCGCCGCGTTTACGCCGCGTAAACGCCGCGTATACGCCGCGTTAACGCCGGGACACGCCATCGCTAAATAGTGCGGCGTTAACGCGGCGTATACGCGGCGTTAACGCGGCGTAAACACGGCGCTATGTGCAAAAAACACACAAAAAACGCCTGGCGTTACTCTGTGTGAATACAGCCTATGACTGAGAGGTCAGAGCCAGAATTAGTATGAGAGGTCAGAGCCAGAATTAGTATGAGACGTCAGAGCCAGAATCAGACTGAGAGGTCAGAGCCAGAATTAGTATGAGAGGTCTGAGCCAGAATCAGACTGAGAGGTCAGAGCCAGAATTAATATGAGAGGTCAGAGCCAGAATTAGTATGAGAGGTCAGAGCCAGAATTAGTATGAGAGTTCTGACCCACAATCACTCTGAGAGGTCAGAGCCGGAATCAGACTGAGAGGTCAGAGCCAGAATTAGTATGAGAGGTCTGAGCCAGAATTAGTATGAGAGGTCAGAGCCAGAATTAGTATGAAAAGTCTGAGCCAGAATTAGTATGAGAGGTCAGAGCCGGAATCAGACTGAGAGGTCAGAGCCGGAATCAGACTGAGAGGTCAGAGCCGGAATAAGACTGATAAGTCAGAGCCAGACTAAGACTGAGACGTCTGAGCCAGAATTCGTATGAGAGGTCAGAGCAAGAATCAGACTAAGAGGTCAGAGCCAGAATCAGACTGAGAGGTCAGACCTAGAATTAGTATGAGAGTTCTGACCCACAATCAGTCTGAGAGGTCTGAGCCAGAATCAGACTGAGAGGTCAGAGCTAGAATTAGTATGAGAGGTCAGAGCCAGAATCAGACTGAGAGGTCAGAGCCAGTATTAGTATGAGAGGTCAGAGCCAGAATAAGACTGAGAGGTCAGAGCCAGAATTAGTATGAGAGGTCAGAGCCAGAATCAGACTGAGAGGTCAGAGCCAAAATTAGTATGAGAGGTCAGAGCCAGAATTAGTATGAGAGGTCAGAGCCAGAATTAGAATGAGAGGTCAGAGCCGGAATCAGTCTGAGAGGTCAGAGCCAGAATCAGACTGAGAGGTCAGAGCCGGAATCAGACTGAGAGGTCAGAGCCAGAATAAGACAGAGAGATCTGAGCCAGAATTCGTATGAGAGGTCAGAGCAAGAATCAGACTGAGAGGTCAGAGCCAAAATCAGACTGAGAGGTCAGAGCCAGAAGTAATATGAAAGTTCTGAGCCACAATCAGTCTGAGATGTCTGAGCCGGAATCAGACTGAGAGGTCAGAGCCAGAATTAGTATGAGAGGTCAGAGCCAGAAATAGTATGAGAGGTCAGAGCCAGAATCAGAATGAGAGGTCTGAGCCAGAATCAGCCTGAGAGGTCAGGGCCAGAATCAGACTAAAAAGTCAGATCCAGAATTAGTATGAGAGGTCAGAGCCAGAATCAGACAGAGAGGTCAGAGCCAGAATCAGTATGTGAGGTCAGAGCCAGAATCAGACTGAGAGGTCAGAGCCAGAATTAGTATGAGAGGTCAGAGCAAGAATAAGACTGAGAGGTCAGAGCCAGAATCAGTCTGAGAGGTCTGAGCCGGAATCAGACTGAGAGGTCAGAGCCAGAATTAGTATGAGAGGTTTGAGCCAGAATTAGTATGAGAGGTCTGAGCCAGAATCAGACTGAGAGGTAAGAGCCAGAATCAGTCTAAGAGGTCTGAGCCAAAATCAGTAAGAGAGGTCTGAGCCAGAATCAGACTGAGAGGTCAGAGCCAGTATAAGACTGAGAGGTGAGAGCCAGAATTAGTATGAGAGGTCAGAGCCAGAATCAGACTGAGAGGTCAGAGCCAGAATCAGACTGAGAGGTCAGAGCCAGAATTAGTATGAGAGGTCAGAGCCAGAATAAGACTGAGAGGTCAGAGCCAGAATTAGTATGAGAGGTCAGAGCCAGAATTAGTATGAGACGTCAGAGCCAGAATCAGACTGAGAGGTCAGAGCCAGAATTAGTATGAGAGGTCTGAGCCAGAATCAGACTGAGAGGTCAAAGCCAGAATCAGACTGAGAGGTCAGAGCCAGAATTAATATGAGAGGTCAGAGCCAGAATTAGTATGAGAGGTCAGAGCCAGAATTAGTATGAGAGTTCTGACCCACAATCACTTTGAGAGGTCAGAGCCGGAATCAGACTGAGAGGTCAGAGTAAGAATTAGTATGAGAGGTCTGAGCCAGAATTAGTATGAGAGGTCAGAGCCAGAATTAGTATGAAAAGTCTGAGCCAGAATTAGTATGAGAGGTCTGAGCCGGAATCAGTCTGAGAGGTCAGAGCCGGAATCAGACTGAGAGGTCAGAGCCGGAATCAGACTGAGAGGTCAGAGCCGGAATCAGACTGAGAGGTCAGAGCCGGAATAAGACTGATAAGTCAGAGCCAGACTAAGACTGAGACGTCTGAGCCAGAATTCGTATGAGAGGTCAGAGCAAGAATCAGACTAAGAGGTCAGAGCCAGAATCAGACTGAGAGGTCAGACCTAGAATTAGTATGAGAGTTCTGACCCACAATTAGTCTGAGAGGTCTGAGCCAGAATCAGACTGAGAGGTCAGAGCCAGAATTAGTATGAGAGGTCAGAGCCAGAATCAGACTGAGAGGTCAGAGCCAGTATTAGTATGAGAGGTCAGAGCCAGAATAAGACTGAGAGGTCAGAGCCAGAATTAGTATGAGAGGTCAGAGCCAGAATCAGACTGAGAGGTCAGAGCCAGAATCAGACTGAGAGGTCAGAGCCAGAATTAGTATGAGAGGTCAGAGCCAGAATTAGTATGAGAGGTCAGAGCCAGAATTAGTATGAGAGGTCTGAGCCGGAATCAGTCTGAGAGGTCAGAGCTAGAATCTGACTGAGAGGTCAGAGCCGGAATCAGACTGAGAGGTCAGAGCCAGAATAAGACAGAGAGATCTGAGCCAGAATTCGTATGAGAGGTCAGAGCAAGAATCAGACTGAGAGGTCAGAGCCAAAATCAGACTGAGAGGTCAGAGCCAGAAGTAGTATGAGAGTTCTGAGCCACAATCAGTCTGAGAGGTCTGAGCCGGAATCAGACTGAGAAGTCAGAGCCAGAATTAGTATGAGAGGTCAGAGCCAGAAATAGTATGAGAGGTCAGAGCCAGAATCAGAATGAGAGGTCTGAGCCAGAATCAGCCTGAGAGGTCAGGTCCAGAATCAGACTAAAAAGTCAGATCCAGAATTAGTATGAGAGGTCAGAGCCGGAATCAGACAGAGAGGTCAGAGCCAGAATCAGTATGTGAGGTCAGAGCCAGAATCAGACTGAGAGGTCAGAGCCAGAATTAGTATGAGAGGTCAGAGCAAGAATAAGACTGAGAGGTCAGAGCCAGAATTAGTATGAGAGGTCAAAGCCAGAATCAGTCTGAGAGGTCTGAGCCGGAATCAGACTGAGAGGTCAGAGCCAGAATTAGTATGAGAGGTTTGAGCCAGAATTAGTATGAGAGGTCTGAGCCAGAATCAGACTGAGAGGTCAGAGCCAGAATCAGTCTAAGAGGTCTGAGCCAAAATCAGTATGAGAGGTCTGAGACAGAATCAGACTGAGAGGTCACAGCCAGAATTAGTATGAGAGGTCAGAGCCAGAATCAGACTGAGAGGTCAGAGCCAGAATTAGTATGAGAGGTCAAAGCCAGAATTAGTATGAGAGGTCTGAGCCAGAATCAGACTGAGAGGTCAGAGCCAGAATTAGTATGAGAGGTCTGAGCCAGAATCAGACTGAGAGGTCAGAGCCAGAATAAGACTGAGAGGTCAGAACCAGAATTTGTATGAGAGGTCAGAGCCAGAATTAGTATGAGAGGTCAGAGTCAGAATCAGACTGAGAGGTCAGAGCCAGAATTAGTATGAGAGGTCTGAGCCAGAATCAGACTGAGAGGTCAGAGCCAGTATAAGACTGAGAGGTCAGAGCCAGAATTAGTATGAGAGGTCAGAGCCAGAATTAGTATGAGACGTCAGAGCCAGAATCAGACTGAGAGGTCAGAGCCAGAATTAGTATGAGAGGTCTGAGCCAGAATCAGACTGAGAGGTCATAGCCAGAATCAGACTGAGAGGTCAGAGCCAGAATTAGTATGAGTGGTCAGAGCCAGAATTAGTATGAGAGGTCAGAGCCAGAATTAGTATGAGAGTTCTGACCCACAATCACTCTGAGAGGTCAGAGCCAGAATCAGACTGAGAGGTCAGAGCCAGAATTAGTATGAGAGGTCTGAGCCAGAATTAGTATGAGAGGTCAGAGCCAGAATTAGTATGAGAAGTCTGAGCCAGAAATAGTATGAGAGGTCTGAGCCGGAATCAGTCTGAGAGGTCAGAGCCGCAATCAGACTGAGAGGTCAGAGCCGGAATCAGACTGAGAGGTCAGAGCCGGAATCAGACTGAGAGGTCAGAGCCGGAATCAGACTGAGAGGTCAGAGCCGGAATCAGACTGATAAGTCAGAGCCAGACTAAGACTGAGACGTCTGAGCCAGAATTAATATGAGAGGTCAGAGCAAGAATCAGACTAAGAGGTCAGAGCCAGAATCAGACTGAGAGGTCAGACCTAGAATTAGTATGAGAGTTCTGACCCAGAATCAGTCTGAGAGGTCTGAGCCAGAATCAGACTGAGAGGTCAGAGCCAGAATTAGTATGAGAGGTCAGAGCCAGAATCAGACTGAGAGGTCAGAGCCAGTATTAGTATGAGAGGTCAGAGCCAGAATAAGACTGAGAGGTCAGAGCCAGAATTAGTATGTGAGGTCAGAGCCAGAATCAGTATGAAAGGTCAGAGCCAGAATCAGACTGAGAGGTCAGAGCCAGAATCAGACTGAGAGGTCAGAGCAAGAATTAGTATGAGAGGTCAGAGCCAGAATTAGTATGAGAGGTCAGAGCCAGAATTAGTATGAGAGGTCTGAGCCGGAATCAATCTGAGAGGTCAGAGCCAGAATCAGACTGAGAGGTCAGAGCCGGAATCAGACTGAGAGGTCAGAGCCAGAATAAGACAGAGAGATCTGAGCCAGAATTCGTATGAGAGGTCAGAGCAAGAATCAGACTGAGAGGTCAGAGCCAGAATCAGACTGAGAGGTCAGAGCCAGAAGTAGTATGAGAGTTCTGAGCCACAATCAGTCTGAGAGGTCTGAGCCAGAATCAGACTGAGAGGTCAGAGCCAGAATTAGTATGAGAGGTCCGAGCCAGAAATAGTATGAGAGGTCAGAGCCAGAATCAGCCTGAGAGGTCAGGGCCAGAATCAGACTGAGAGGTCAGATCCAGAATTAGTATGAGAGGTCAGAGCCGGAATCAGACAGAGAGGTCAGAGCCAGAATCAATATGTGAGGTCAGAGCCAGAATAAGACTGACAGGTCAGAGCCAGAATTAGTATGAGAGGACAGAGCAAGAATCAGACTGAGAGGTCAAAGCCAGAATAAGTCTGAGAGGTCTGAGCCGGAATCAGACTGAGACGTCAGAGCCAGAATTAGTATGAGAGGTCAGAGCCAGAATTAGTATGAGAGGTCTGAGCCAGAATCAGACTGAGAGGTCAGAGCCAGAATCAGTCTAAGAGGTCTGAGCCAAAATCAGTATGAGAGGTCTGAGACAGAATCAGACTGAGAGGTCACAGCCAGAATTAGTATGAGAGGTCAGAGCCAGAATCAGACTGAGAGGTCAGAGCCAGAATTAGAATGAGAGGACAAAGTCAGAATTAGTATGAGAGGTCTGAGCCAGAATCAGACTGAGAGGTCAGAGCCAGAATTAGTATGAGAGGTCTGAGCCAGAATCAGACTGAGAGGTCAGAGCCAGAATAAGACTGAGAGGTCAGAGCCAGAATTAGTATGAGAGGTCAGAGCCAGAATTAGTATGAGAGGTCAGAGCCAGAATCAGACTGAGAGGTCAGAGCCAGAATTAGTATGAAAGGTCAGAGCCATAATAAGACTGAGAGGTCAGAGCCAGAATTAGTATGAGAGGTCAGAGCCAGAATTAGTATGAGACGTCAGAGCCAGAATCAGACTGAGAGGTCTGAGCAAGAATTAGTATGAGAGATCAGAGCCAGAATTAGTATGAGAGTTCTGACCCACAATCACTCTGAGAGGTCAGAGCCGGAAATAGACTGAGAGGTCAGAGCCAGAATCAGACTGAGAGGTCAGAGCGAGAATTAGTATGAGAGTTCTGACCCACAATCAGTCTGAGAGGTCCGAGCCAGAATCAGACTGAGAGGTCAGAGCCAGAATCAGACTGAGAGGTCAGAGCCAGAATTAATATGAGAGGTCAGAGCCAGAATTAGTATGAGAGGTCAGAGCCAGAATTAGTATGAGAGTTCTGACCCACAATCACTCTGAGAGGTCAGAGCCGGAATCAGACTGAGAGGTCAGAGCCAGAATTAGTATGAGAGGTCTGAGCCAGAATTAGTATGAGAGGTCAGATCCAGAATTAGTATGAAAAGTCTGAGCCAGAATTAGTATGAGAGGTCTTAGCCAGAATCAGTCTGAGAGGTCAGAGCCGGAATCAGACTGAGAGGTCAGAGCCGCAATCAGACTGAGAGGTCAGAGCCGGAATCAGACTGAGAGGTCAGAGCCGGAATCAGACTGAGAGGTCAGAGCCGGAATAAGACTGATAAGTCAGAGCCAGACTAAGACTGAGATGTCTGAGCCAGAATTCGTATGAGAGGTCAGAGCAAGAATCAGACTAAGAGGTCAGAGCCAGAATCAGACTGAGAGGTCAGACCTAGAATTAGTATGAGAGTTCTGACCCACAATCAGTCTGAGAGGTCTGAGCCAGAATCAGACTGAGAGGTCAGAGCCAGAATTAGTATGAGAGGTCAGAGCCAGAATCAGACTGAGAGGTCAGAGCCAGTATTAGTATGAGAGGTCAGAGCCAGAATAAGACTGAGAGGTCAGAGCCAGAATTAGTACGAGAGGTCAGAGCTAGAATCAGACTGAGAGGTCAGATCCAGAATCAGACTGAGAGGTCAGAGCCAGAATTAGTATGAGAGGTCAGAGCCAGAATTAGTATGAGAGGTCAGAGCCAGAATTAGTATGAGTGGTCTGAGCCGGAATCAGTCTGAGAGGTCAGAGCCAGAATCAGACTGAGAGGTCAGAGCCGGAATCAGACTGAGAGGTCAGAGCCAGAATAAGACAGAGAGATCTGAGCCAGAATTCGTATGAGAGTTCAGAGCAAGAATCAGACTGAGAGGTCAGAGCCAAAATCAGACTGAGATCAGAGCCAGAAGTAGTATGAGAGTTCTGAGCCACAATCAGTCTGAGAGGTCTGAGCCGGAATCAGACTGAGAGGTCAGAGCCAGAATTAGTATGAGAGGTCAGAGCCAGAAATAGTATGAGAGGTCAGATCCAGAATCAGAATGAGAGGTCTGAGCCAGAATCAGCCTGAGAGGTCAGGGCCAGAATCAGACTGAGAGGTCAGATCCAGAATTAGTATGAGAGGTCAGAGCCGGAATCAGACAGAGAGGTCAGAGCCAGAATCAGTATGTGAGGTCAGAGCTAGAATCAGACTGAGAGGTCAGAGCCAGAATTAGAATAAGAGGTCAGAGCAAGAATCAGACTGAGAGGTCAAAGCCAGAATTAGTATGAGACGTCAGAGCCAGAATCAGACTGAGAGGTCTGAGCAAGAATTAGTATGAGAGATCAGAGCCAGAATTAGTATGAGAGTTCTGACCCACAATCACTCTGAGAGGTCAGAGCCGGAATCAGACTGAGAGGTCAGAGCCAGAATCAGACTGAGAGGTCAGAGCCAGAATTAGTATGAGAGTTCTGACCCACAATCAGTCTGAGAGGTCAGAGCCAGAATCAGACTGAGAGGTCAGAGCCAGAATTAATATGAGAGGTCAGAGCCAGAATAAGCATGAGAGGTCAGAGCCAGAATTAGTATGAGAGTTCTGACCCACAATCACTCTGAGAGGTCAGAGCCGGAATCAGACTGAGAGGTCAGAGCCAGAATTAGTATGAGAGGTCTGAGCCAGAATTAGTATGAGAGGTCAGAGCCAGAATTAGTATGAAAAGTCTGAGCCAGAATTAGTATGAGAGGTCTTAGCCAGAATCAGTCTGAGAGGTCAGAGCCGGAATCAGACTGAGAGGTCAGAGCCGGAATCAGACTGAGAGGTCAGAGCCGGAATCAGACTGAGAGGTCAGAGCCGGAATCAGACTGAGAGGTCAGAGCCGGAATAAGACTGATAAGTCAGAGCCAGACTAAGACTGAGACGTCTGAGCCAGAATTCGTATGAGAGGTCAGAGCAAGAATCAGAATAAGAGGTCAGAGCCAGAATCAGACTGAGAGGTCAGACCTAGAATTAGTATAAGAGTTCTGACCCACAATCAGTCTGAGAGGTCTGAGCCAGAATCAGACTGAGAGGTCAGAGCCAGAATTAGTATGAGAGGTCAGAGCCAGAATCAGACTGAGAGGTCAGAGCCAGTATTAGTATGAGAGGTCAGAGCCAGAATAAGACTGAGAGGTCAGAGCTAGAATTAGTACGAGAGGTCAGAGCTAGAATCAGACTGAGAGGTCACAGCCAGAATTAGTATGAGAGGTCAGAGCCAGAATCAGACTGAGAGGTCAGAGCCAGAATTAGTATGAGAGGTCTGAGCCAGAATCAGACTGAGAGGTCAGAGCCAGTATAAGACTGAGAGGTCAGAGCCAGAATTAGTATGAGAGGTCAGAGCCAGAATCAGACTGAGGGGTCAGAGCCAGAATTAGTATGAGAGGTCAGAGCCAGAATAAGACTGAGAGGTCAGAGCCAGAATTAGTATGAGAGGTCAGAGCCAGAATTAGTATGAGACGTCAGAGCAAGAATCAGACTGAGAGGTCAGAGCCAGAATTAGTATGAGAGGTCTGAGCCAGAATCAGACTGAGAGGTCAGAGCTAGAATCAGACTGAGAGGTCAGAGCCAGAATTAGTATGAGAGGTCAGAGCCAGAATTAGTATGAGAGGTCAGAGCCAGAATTAGTATGAGAGTTCTGACCCACAATCACTCTGAGAGGTCACAGTCGGAATCAGACTGAGAGGTCAGAGCCAGAATTAGTATGAGAGGTCTGAGCCAGAATTAGTATGAGAGGTCAGAGCCAGAATTAGTATGAGAAGTCTGAGCCAGAATTAGTATGAGAGGTCTGAGCCGGAATCAGTCTGAGAGGTCAGAGCCGCAATCAGACTGAGAGGTCAGAGCCGGAATCAGACTGAGAGGTCAGAGCCGGAATCAGACTGAGAGGTCAGAGCCGGAATCAGACTGATAAGTCAGAGCCAGACTAAGACTGAGACGTCTGAGCCATAATTAGTATGAGAGGTCTGAGCCAGAATCAGACTGAGAGGTCAGAGCCAGAATCAGACTGAGAGGTCAGAGCCAGAATTAGTATGAGAGGTCAGAGCCAGAATTAGTATGAGAGGTCAGAGCCAGAATTAGTATGAGAGTTCTGACCCACAATCACTCTGAGAGGTCATAGTCGGAATCAGACTGAGAGGTCAGAGCCAGAATTAGTATGAGAGGTCTGAGCCAGAATTAGTATGAGAGGTCAGAGCCAGAATTAGTATGAGAAGTCTGAGCCAGAATTAGTATGAGAGGTCTGAGCCGGAATCAGTCTGAGAGGTCAGAGCCGCAATCAGACTGAGAGGTCAGAGCCGGAATCAGACTGAGAGGTCAGAGCCGGAATCAGACTGAGAGGTCAGAGCCGGAATCAGACTGAGAGGTCAGAGCCGGAATCAGACTGATAAGTCAGAGCCAGACTAAGACTGAGACGTCTGAGCCAGAATTCGTATGAGAGGTCAGAGCAAGAATCAGACTAAGAGGTCAGCGCCAGAATCAGACTGAGAGGTCAGACCTAGAATTAGTATGAGAGTTCTGACCCAGAATCAGTCTGAGAGGTCTGAGCCAGAATCAGACTGAGAGGTCAGAGCCAGAATTAGTATGAGAGGTCAGAGCCAGAATCAGACTAAGAGGTCAGAGCCAGTATTAGTATGAGAGGTCAGAGCCAGAATAAGACTGAGAGGTCAGAGCCAGAATTAGTATGAGAGGTCAGAGCCAGAATCAGTATGAAAGGTCAGAGCCAGAATCAGACTGAGAGGTCAGAGCCAGAATCAGACTGAGAGGTCAGAGCAAGAATTAGTATGAGAGGTCAGAGCCAGAATTAGTATGAGAGGTCAGAGCCAGAATTAGTATGAGAGGTCTGAGCCGGAATCAGTCTGAGAGGTCAGAGCCAGAATCAGACTGAGAGGTCAGAGCCGGAATCAGACTGAGAGGTCAGAGCCAGAATAAGACAGAGAGATCTGAGCCAGAATTCGTATGAGAGGTCAGAGCAAGAATCAGACTGAGAGGTCAGAGCCAAAATCAGACTGAGAGGTCAGAGCCAGAAGTAGTATGAGAGTTCTGAGCCACAATCAGTCTGAGAGGTCTGAGCCAGAATCAGACTGAGAGGTCAGAGCCAGAATTAGTATGAGAGGTCAGAGCCAGAAATAGTATGAGAGGTCAGAGCCAGAATCAGAATGAGAGGTCTGAGCCAGAATCAGCCTGAGAGGTCAGGGCCAGAATCAGACTGAGAGGTCAGATCCAGAATTAGTATGAGAGGTCAGAGCCGGAATCAGACAGAGAGGTCAGAGCCAGAATCAATATGTGAGGTCAGAGCCAGAATAAGACTGACAGGTCAGAGCCAGAATTAGTATGAGAGGTCTGAGCCGGAATCAGACTGAGACGTCAGAGCCAGAATTAGTATGAGAGGTTTGAACCAGAATTAATATGAGAGGTCTGAGCCAGAATCAGACTGAGAGGTCAGAGCCAGAATTAGTATGAGAGTTCTGACCCACAATCACTCTGAGAGGTCAGAGCCGGAATCAGACTGAGAGGTCAGAGCCGGAATCAGACTGAGAGGTCAGAGCCAGAATCAGACTGAAAGGTCAGAGCCAGAATTAATATGAGAGGTCAGAGCCAGAATTAGTATGAGAGGTCTGAGCCAGAATTAGTATGAGAGGTCAGAGCCAGAATTAGTATGAAAAGTCTGAGCCAGAATTAGTATGAGAGGTCTTAGCCAGAATCAGTCTGAGAGGTCAGAGCCGGAATCAGACTGAGAGGTCTGAGCCGGAATCAGACTGAGAGGTCAGAGCCGGAATCAGACTGAGAGGTCAGAGCCGGAATCAGACTGAGAGGTCAGAGCCAGAATCAGACTGAGAGGTCAAAGCCAGTATTAGTATGAGAGGTCAGAGCCAGAATAAGACTGAGAGGTCAGAGCCAGAATTAGTATGAGAGGTCAAAGCTAGAATCAGACTGAGAGGTCAGAGCCAGAATCAGACTGAGAGGTCAGAGCCAGAATTAGTATGAGAGGTCAGAGCCAAAATTAGTATGAGAGGTCAGAGCCAGAATTAGTATGAGAGGTCTGAGCCGGAATCAGTCTGAGAGGTCAGAGCCAGAATCAGACTGAGAGGTCAGAGCCGGAATCAGACTGAGAGGTCAGAGCCAGAATAAGACGGAGAGATCTGAGCCGGAATTCGTATGAGAGGTCAGAGCAAGAATCAGACTGAAAGGTCAGAGCCAAAATCAGACTGAGAGGTCAGAGCCAGAAGTAGTATGAGAGTTCTGAGCCACAATCAGTCTGAGAGGTCTGAGCCGGAATCAGACTGAGAGGTCAGAGCCAGAATTAGTATGAAAGGTCAGAGCCAGAAATAGTATGAGAGGTCAGAGCCAGAATCAGAATGAGAGGTCTGAGCCAGAATCAGCCTGAGAGGTCAGGGCCAGAATCAGACTAAAAAGTCAGATCCAGAATTAGTATGAGAGGTCAGAGCCGGAATCAGACAGAGAGGTCAGAGCCAGAATCAGTATGTGAGGTCAGAGCCAGAATCAGACTGAGAGGTCAGAGCCAGAATTAGTATGAGAGGTCAGAGCAAGAATAAGACTGAGAGGTCAGAGCCAGAATTAGTATGAGAGGTCAAAGCCAGAATCAGTCTGAGAGGTCTGAGCCGGAATCAGACTGAGAGGTCAGAGCCAGAATTAGTATGAGAGGTTTGAGCCAGAATTAGTATGAGAGGTCTGAGCCAGAATCAGACTGAGAGGTCTGAGCCAAAATCAGTATGAGAGGTCTGAGACAGAATCAGACTGAGAGGTCACAGCCAGAATTAGTATGAGAGGTCAGAGCCAGAATCAGACTGAGAGGTCAGAGCCAGAATTAGTATGAGAGGTCAGAGCCAGAATAAGACTAAGAGGTCAGAGCCAGAATTAGTATGAGAGGTCAGAGCCAGAATTAGTATGAGACGTCAGAGCTAGAATCAGACTGAGAGGTCAGAGCCAGAATTAGTATGAGAGGTCTGAGCCAGAATCAGACTGAGAGATCATAGCCAGAATCAGACTGAGAGGTCAGAGCCAGAATTAGTATGAGAGGTCAGAGCCAGAATTAGTATGAGAGGTCAGAGCCAGAATTAGTATGAGAGTTCTGACCCACAATCACTCTGAGAGGTCAGAGCCGGAATCAGACTGAGAAGTCAGAGCCAGAATTAGTATGAGAGGTCTGAGCCAGAATTAGTATGAGAGGTCAGAGCCAGAACTAGTATGAGAAGTCTGAGCCAGAATTAGTATGAGAGGTCTGAGCCGGAATCAGTCTGAGAGGTCAGAGCCGCAATCAGACTGAGAGGTCAGAGCCGGAATCAGACTGAGAGGTCAGAGCCGGAATCAGACTGAGAGGTCAGAGCCGGAATCAGACTGAGAGGTCAGAGCCTGAATCAGACTGATAAGTCAGAGCCAGACTAAGACTGAGACGTCTGAGCCAGAATTCGTATGAGAGGTCAGAGCAAGAATCAGACTAAGATGTCAGAGCCAGAATCAGACTGAGAGGTCAGACCTAGAATTAGTATGAGAGTTCTGACCCAGAATCAGTCTGAGAGGTCTGAGCCAGAATCAGACTGAGAGGTCAGAGCCAGAATTAGTATGAGAGGTCAGAGCCAGAATCAGACTGAGAGGTCAGAGCCAGAATTAGTATGAGAGGTCTGAGCCAGAATCAGACTGAGAGGTCAGAGCCAGTATAAGACTGAGAGGTCAGAGCCAGAATTAGTATGAGAGGTCAGAGCCAGAATCAGACTGACAGGTCAGAGCCAGAATCAGACTGAGAGGTCAGAGCCAGAATTAGTATGAGAGGTCAGAGCCAGAATAAGACTGAGAGGTCAGAGCCAGAATTAGTATGAGAGGTCAGAGCCTGAATTAGTATGAGACGTCAGAGCCAGAATCAGACTGAGAGGTCAGAGCCAGAATTAGTATGAGAGGTCTAAACCAGAATCAGACTGAGAGGTCAGAGCCAGAATCAGACTGAGAGGTCAGAGCCAGAATTAATATGAGAGGTCAGAGCCAGAATTAGTATGAGAGGTCAGAGCCAGAATTAGTATGAGAGTTCTGACCCACAATCACTCTGAGAGGTCAGAGCCGGAATCAGACTGAGAGGTCAGAGCCAGAATTAGTATGAGAGGTCTGAGCCAGAATTAGTATGAGAGGTCAGAGCCAGAATTAGTATGAAAAGTCTGAGCCAGAATTAGTATGAGAGGTCAGAGCCGGAATCAGACTGAGAGGTCAGAGCCGGAATCAGACTGAGAGGTCAGAGCCGGAATAAGACTGATAAGTCAGAGCCAGACTAAGACTGAGACGTCTGAGTCAGAATTCGTATGAGAGGTCAGAGCAAGAATCAGACTAAGAGGTCAGAGCCAGAATCAGACTGAGAGGTCAGACCTAGAATTAGTATGAGAGTTCTGACCCACAATCAGTCTGAGAGGTCTGAGCCAGAATCAGACTGAGAGGTCAGAGCCAGAATTAGTATGAGAGGTCAGAGCCAGAATCAGACTGAGAGGTCAGAGCCAGTATTAGTATGAGAGGTCAGAGCCAGAATAAGACTGAGAGGTCAGAGCCAGAATTAGTATGAGAGGTCAGAGCTAGAATCAGACTGAGAGGTCAGAGCCAGAATCAGACTGAGAGGTCAGAGCCAGAATTAGTATGAGAGGTCAGAGCCAGAATTAGTATGAGAGGTCAGAGCCAGAATTAGTATGAGAGGTCTGAGCCGGAATCAGTCTGAGAGGTCAGAGCCAGAATCAGACTGAGAGGTCAGAGCCGGAATCAGACTGAGAGGTCAGAGCCAGAATAAGACAGAGAGATCTGAGCCAGAATTCGTATGAGAGGTCAGAGCAAGAATCAGACTGAGAGGTCAGAGCCAAAATCAGACTGAGAGGTCAGAGCCAGAAGTAGTATGAGAGTTCTGAGCCACAATCAGTCTGAGAGGTCTGAGCTGAAATCAGACTGAGAGGTCAGAGCCAGAATTAGTATGAGAAGTCAGAGCCAGAAATAGTATGAGAGGTCAGAGCCAGAATCAGAATGAGAGGTCTGAGCCAGAATCAGCCTGAGAGGTCAGGGCCAGAATCAGACTAAAAAGTCAGATCCAGAATTAGTATGAGAGGTCAGAGCCGGAATCAGACAGAGAGGTCAGAGCCAGAATCAGTATGTGAGGTCAGAGCCAGAATCAGACTGAGAGGTCAGAACCAGAATTAGTATGAGAGGTCAGAGCAAGAATAAGACTGAGAGGTCAAAGCCAGAATCAGTCTGAGAGGTCTGAGCCGGAATCAGACTGAGAGGTCAGAGCCAGAATTAGTATGAGAGGTTTGAGCCAGAATTAGTATGAGAGGTCTGAGCCAGAATCAGACTGAGAGGTCAGAGCCAGAATCAGTCTAAGAGGTCTGAGCCAAAATCAGTATGAGAGGTCTGAGCCAGAATGAGACTGAGAGGTCAGAGCCAGTATAAGACTGAGAGGTGAGAGCCAGAATTAGTATGAGAGGTCAGAGCCAGAATCATACTGAGAGGTCAGAGCCAGAATCAGACTGAGAGGTCAGAGCCAGAATTAGTATGAGAGGTCAGAGCCAGAATAAGACTGAGAGGTCAGAGCCAGAATTAGTATGAAAGGTCAGAGCCAGAATTAGTATGAGACGTCAGAGCCAGAATCAGACTGAGAGGTCAGAGCCAGAATTAGTATGAGAGGTCTGAGCCAGAATCAGACTGAGAGGTCAGAGCCAGAATCAGACTGAGAGGTCAGAGCCAGAATTAATATGAGAGGTCAGAGCCAGAATTAGTATGAGAGGTCAGAGCCAGAATTAGTATGAGAGTTCTGACCCACAATCACTCTGAGAGGTCAGAGCCGGAATCAGACTGAGAGGTCAGAGCCAGAATTAGTATGAGAGGTCTGAGCCAGAATTAGTATGAGAGGTCAGAGCCAGAATTAGTATGAAAAGTCTGAGCCAGAATTAGTATGAGAGGTCTGAGCCAGAATCAGTCTGAGAGGTCAGAGCCGGAATCAGACTGAGAGGTCAGAGCGGGAATCAGACTGAGAGGTCAGAGCCGGAATCAGACTGAGAGGTCAGAGCCGGAATAAGACTGATAAGTCAGAGCCAGACTAAGACTGAGACGTCTGAGCCAGAATTCGTATGAGAGGTCAGAGCAAGAATCAGACTAAGAGGTCAGAGCCAGAATCAGACTGAGAGGTCAGACCTAGAATTAGTATGAGAGTTCTGACCCACAATCAGTCTGAGAGGTCTGAGCCAGAATCAGACTGAGAGGTCAGAGCCAGAATTAGTATGAGAGGTCAGAGCCAGAATCAGACTGAGAGGTCAGAGCCAGTATTAGTATGAGAGGTCAGAGCCAGAATAAGACTGAGAGGTCAGAGCCAGAATTAGTATGAGAGGTCAGAGCTAGAATCAGACTGAGAGGTCAGAGCCAGAATTAGTATGAGAGGTCAGAGCCAGAATTAGTATGAGAGGTCAGAGCCAGAATTAGTATGAGAGGTCTGAGCCGGAATCAGTCTGAGAGGTCAGAGCCAGAATCAGACTGAGAGGTCAGAGCCGGAATCAGACTGAGAGGTCAGAGCCAGAATAAGACAGAGAGATCTGAGCCAGAATTCGTATGAGAGGTCAGAGCAAGAATCAGACTGAGAGGTCAGAGCCAAAATCAGACTGAGAGGTCAGAGCCAGAAGTAGTATGAGAGTTCTGAGCCACAATCAGTCTGAGAGGTCTGAGCCGGAATCAGACTGAGAGGTCAGAGCCAGAATTAGTATGAGAGGTCAGAGCCAGAAATAGTATGAGAGGTCAGAGCCAGAATCAGAATGAGAGGTCTGAGCCAGAATCAGCCTGAGAGGTCAGGGCCAGAATCAGACTAAAAAGTCAGATCCAGAATTAGTATGAGAGGTCAGAGCCGGAATCAGACAGAGAGGTCAGAGCCAGAATCAGTATGTGAGGTCAGAGCCAGAATCAGACTGAGAGGTCAGAGCCAGAATTAGTATGAGAGGTCAGAGCAAGAATAAGACTGAGAGGTCAGAGCCAGAATTAGTATGAGAGGTCAAAGCCAGAATCAGTCTGAGAGGTCTGAGCCGGAATCAGACTGAGAGGTCAGAGCCAGAATTAGTATGAGAGGTTTGAGCCAGAATTAGTATGAGAGGTCTGAGCCAGAATCAGACTGAGAGGTCAGAGCCAGAATCAGTCTAAGAGGTCTGAGCCAAAATCAGTATGAGAGGTCTGAGACAGAATCAGACTGAGAGGTTACAGCCAGAATTAGTATGAGAGGTCAGAGCCAGAATCAGACTGAGAGGTCAGAGCCAGAATTAGTATGAGAGGTCTGAGCCAGAATCAGACTGAGAGGTCAGAGCCAGAATAAGACTGAGAGTTCAGAACCAGAATTTGTATGAGAGGTCAGAGCCAGAATTAGTATGAGAGGTCAGAGCCAGAATCAGACTGAGAGGTCAGAGCCAGAATTAGTATGAGAGGTCTGAGCCAGAATCAGACTGAGAGGTCAGAGCCAGTATAAGACTGAGAGGTCAGAGCCAGAATTAGTATGAGAGGTCAGAGCCAGAATCAGACTGAGAGGTCAGAGCCAGAATTAGTATGAGAGGTCAGAGACAGAATAAGACTAAGAGGTCAGAGCCAGAATTAGTATGAGAGGTCAGAGCCAGAATTAGTATGAGACGTCAGAGCTAGAATCAGACTGAGAGGTCAGAGCCAGAATTAGTATGAGAGGTCTGAGCCAGAATCAGACTGAGAGATCATAGCCAGAATCAGACTGAGAGGTCAGAGCCAGAATTAGTATGAGAGGTCAGAGCCAGAATTAGTATGAGAGGTCAGAGCCAGAATTAGTATGAGAGTTCTGACCCACAATCACTCTGAGAGGTCAGAGTCGGAATCAGACTGAGAGGTCAGAGCCAGAATTAGTATGAGAGGTCTGAGCCAGAATTAGTATGAGAGGTCAGAGCCAGAATTAGTATGAGAAGTCTGAGCCAGAATTAGTATGAGAGGTCTGAGCCGGAATCAGTCTGAGAGGTCAGAGCCGCAATCAGACTGAGAGGTCAGAGCCGGAATCAGACTGAGAGGTCAGAGCCGGAATCAGACTGAGAGGTCAGAGCCGGAATCAGACTGAGAGGTCAGAGCCGGAATAAGACTGATAAGTCAGAGCCAGACTAAGACTGAGACGTCTGAGCCAGAATTCGTATGAGAGGTCAGAGCAAGAATCAGACTAAGAGGTCAGAGCCAGAATCAGACTGAGAGGTCAGACCTAGAATTAGTATGAGAGTTCTGACCCACAATCAGTCTGAGAGGTCTGAGCCAGAATCAGACTGAGAGGTCAGAGCCAGAATTAGTATGAGAGGTCAGAGCCAGAATCAGACTGAGAGGTCAGAGCCAGTATTAGTATGAGAGGTCAGAGCCAGAATAAGACTGAGAGGTCAGAGCCAGAATTAGTATGAGAGGTTAGAGCTAGAATCAGACTGAGAGTTCAGAGCCAGAATCAGACTGAGAGGTCAGAGCCAGAATTAGTTTGAGAGGTCAGAGCCAGAATTAGTATGAGAGGTCAGAGCCAGAATTAGTATGAGAGGTCTGAGCCGGAATCAGTCTGAGAGGTCAGAGCCAGAATCAGACTGAGAGGTCAGAGCCGGAATCAGACTGAGAGGTCAGAGCCAGAATAAGACAGAGAGATCTGAGCCAGAATTCGTATGAGAGGTCAGAGCAAGAATCAGACTGAGAGGTCAGAGCCAAAATCAGACTGAGATCAGAGCCAGAAGTAGTATGAGAGTTCTGAGCCACAATCAGTCTGAGAGGTCTGAGCCGGAATCAGACTGAGAGGTCAGAGCCAGAATCAGCCTGAGAGGTCAGGGCCAGAATCAGACTGAGAGGTCAGATCCAGAATTAGTATGAGAGGTCAGAGCCGGAATCAGACAGAGAGGTCAGAGCCAGAATCAGTATGTGAGGTCAGAGCCAGAATCAGACTGAGAGGTCAGAGCCAGAATTAGTATAAGAGGTCAGAGCAAGAATCAGACTGAGAGGTCAAAGCCAGAATCAGTCTGAGAGGTCTGAGCCGGAATCAGACTGAGAGGTCAGAGCCAGAATTAGTATGAGAGGTTTGAGCCAGAATTAGTAAGAGAGGTCTGAGCCAGAACCAGACTGAGAGGTCAGAGCCAGAATCAGTCTGAGAGGTCTGAGCCAAAATCAGTATGAGAGGTCTGAGACAGAATCAGACTGAGAGGTCACAGCCAGAATTAGTATGAGAGGTCAGATCCAGAATCAGACTGAGAGGTCAGAGCCAGAATTAGTATGAGAGGTCAGAGCCAGAATTAGTATGAGAGGTCAGAGCCAGAATCAGACTGAGAGGTCAGAGTCAGAATTAGTATGAGAGGTCTGAGCCAGAATCAGACTGAGAGGTCAGAGCCAGTATAAGACTGAGAGGTCAGAGCCAGAATTAGTATGAGAGGTCAGAGCCAGAATCAGACTGACAGGTCAGAGCCAGAATCAGACTGAGAGGTCAGAGCCAGAATTAGTATGAGAGGTCAGAGCCAGAATAAGACTGAGAGGTCAGAGCCAGAATTAGTATGAGAGGTCAGAGCCAGAATCAGACTGAGAGGTCAGAGCCAGAATTAGTATGAGAGGTCTAAACCAGAATCAGACTGAGAGGTCAGAGCCAGAATCAGACTGAGAGGTCAGAGCCAGAATTAATATGAGAGGTCAGAGCCAGAATTAGTATGAGAGGTCAGAGCCAGAATTAGTATGAGAGTTCTGACCCACAATCACTCTGAGAGGTCAGAGCCGGAATCAGACTGAGAGGTCAGAGCCAGAATTAGTATGAGAGGTCTGAGCCAGAATTAGTATGAGAGGTCAGAGCCAGAATTAGTATGAAAAGTCTGAGCCAGAATTAGTATGAGAGGTCAGAGCCGGAATCAGACTGAGAGGTCAGAGCCGGAATCAGACTGAGAGGTCAGAGCCGGAATAAGACTGATAAGTCAGAGCCAGACTAAGACTGAGACGTCTGAGTCAGAATTCGTATGAGAGGTCAGAGCAAGAATCAGATTAAGAGGTCAGAGCTAGAATCAGACTGAGAGGTCAGACCTAGAATTAGTATGAGAGTTCTGACCCACAATCAGTCTGAGAGGTCTGAGCCAGAATCAGACTGAGAGGTCAGAGCCAGAATTAGTATGAGAGGTCAGAGCCAGAATCAGACTGAGAGGTCAGAGCCAGTATTAGTATGAGAGGTCAGAGCCAGAATAAGACTGAGAGGTCAGAGCCAGAATTAGTATGAGAGGTCAGAGCTAGAATCAGACTGAGAGGTCAGAGCCAGAATCAGACTGAGAGGTCAGAGCCAGAATTAGTATGAGAGGTCAGAGCCAGAATTAGTATGAGAGGTCAGAGCCAGAATTAGTATGAGAGGTCTGAGCCGGAATCAGTCTGAGAGGTCAGAGCCAGAATCAGACTGAGAGGTCAGAGCCGGAATCAGACTGAGAGGTCAGAGTCAGAATAAGACAGAGAGATCTGAGCCAGAATTCGTATGAGAGGTCAGAGCAAGAATCAGACTGAGAGGTCAGAGCCAAAATCAGACTGAGAGGTCAGAGCCAGAAGTAGTATGAGAGTTCTGAGCCACAATCAGTCTGAGAGGTCTGAGCCGAAATCAGACTGAGAGGTCAGAGCCAGAATTAGTATGAGAGGTCAGAGCCAGAAATAGTATGAGAGGTCAGAGCCAGAATCAGAATGAGAGGTCTGAGCCAGAATCAGCCTGAGAGGTCAGGGCCAGAATCAGACTAAAAAGTCAGATCCAGAATTAGTATGAGAGGTCAGAGCCGGAATCAGACAGAGAGGTCAGAGCCAGAATCAGTATGTGAGGTCAGAGCCAGAATCAGACTGAGAGGTCAGAGCCAGAATTAGTATGAGAGGTCAGAGCCAGAATCAGACTGAGAGGTCAGAGCCAGAATCAGACTGAGAGGTCAGAGCCAGAATCAGTCTGAGAGGTCTGAGCCGGAATCAGACTGAGAGGTCAGAGCCAGAATTAGTATGAGAGGTTTGAGCGAGAATTAGTATGAGAGGTCTGAGCCAGAATCAGACTGAGAGGTCAGAGCCAGAATCAGTCTAAGAGGTCTGAGCCAAAATCAGTATGAGAGGTCTGAGCCAGAATCAGACTGAGAGGTCAGAGCCAGTATAAGACTGAGAGGTGAGAGCCAGAATTAGTATGAGAGGTCAGAGCCAGAATCAGACTGAGAGGTCAGAGCCAGAATCAGACTGAGAGGTCAGAGCCAGAATTAGTATGAGAGGTCAGAGCCAGAATAAGACTGAGAGGTCAGAGCCAGAATTAGTATGAGAGGTCAGAGCCAGAATTAGTATGAGACGTCAGAGCCAGAATCAGACTGAGAGGTCAGAGCCAGAATTAGTATGAGAGGTCTGAGCCAGAATCAGACTGAGAGGTCAGAGCCAGAATCAGACTGAGAGGTCAGAGCCAGAATTAATATGAGAGGTCAGAGCCAGAATTAGTATGAGAGGTCAGAGCCAGAATTAGTATGAGAGTTCTGACCCACAATCACTCTGAGAGGTCAGAGCCGGAATCAGACTGAGAGGTCAGAGCCAGAATTAGTATAAGAGGTCTGAGCCAGAATTAGTATGAGAGGTCAGAGCCAGAATTAGTATGAAAAGTCTGAGCCAGAATTAGTATGAGAGGTCTGAGCCAGAATCAGTCTGAGAGGTCAGAGCCGGAATCAGACTGAGAGGTCAGAGCGGGAATCAGACTGAGAGGTCAGAGCCGGAATCAGACTGAGAGGTCAGAGCCGGAATAAGACTGATAAGTCAGAGCCAGACTAAGACTGAGACGTCTGAGCCAGAATTCGTATGAGAGGTCAGAGCAAGAATCAGACTAAGAGGTCAGAGCCAGAATCAGACTGAGAGGTCAGACCTAGAATTAGTATGAGAGTTCTGACCCACAATCAGTCTGAGAGGTCTGAGCCAGAATCAGACTGAGAGGTCAGAGCCAGAATCAGACTGAGAGGTCAGAGCCAGAATTAATATGAGAGGTCAGAGCCAGAATTAGTATGAGAGGTCAGAGCCAGAATTAGTATGAGAGTTCTGACCCACAATCACTCTGAGAGGTCAGAGCCGGAATCAGACTGAGAGGTCAGAGCCAGAATTAGTATGAGAGGTCTGAGCCAGAATTAGTATGAGAGGTCAGAGCCAGAATTAGTATGAAAAGTCTGAGCCAGAATTAGTATGAGAGGTCTGAGCCAGAATCAGTCTGAGAGGTCAGAGCCGGAATCAGACTGAGAGGTCAGAGCGGGAATCAGACTGAGAGGTCAGAGCCGGAATCAGACTGAGAGGTCAGAGCCGGAATAAGACTGATAAGTCAGAGCCAGACTAAGACTGAGACGTCTGAGCCAGAATTCGTATGAGAGGTCAGAGCAAGAATCAGACTAAGAGGTCAGAGCCAGAATCAGACTGAGAGGTCAGACCTAGAATTAGTATGAGAGTTCTGACCCACAATCAGTCTGAGAGGTCTGAGCCAGAATCAGACTGAGAGGTCAGAGCCAGAATTAGTATGAGAGGTCAGAGCCAGAATCAGACTGAGAGGTCAGAGCCAGTATTAGTATGAGAGGTCAGAGCCAGAATAAGACTGAGAGGTCAGAGCCAGAATTAGTATGAGAGGTCAGAGCTAGAATCAGACTGAGAGGTCAGAGCCAGAATTAGTATGAGAGGTCAGAGCCAGAATTAGTATGAGAGGTCAGAGCCAGAATTAGTATGAGAGGTCTGAGCCGGAATCAGTCTGAGAGGTCAGAGCCAGAATCAGACTGAGAGGTCAGAGCCGGAATCAGACTGAGAGGTCAGAGCCAGAATAAGACAGAGAGATCTGAGCCAGAATTCGTATGAGAGGTCAGAGCAAGAATCAGACTGAGAGGTCAGAGCCAAAATCAGACTGAGAGGTCAGAGCCAGAAGTAGTATGAGAGTTCTGAGCCACAATCAGTCTGAGAGGTCTGAGCCGGAATCAGACTGAGAGGTCAGAGCCAGAATTAGTATGAGAGGTCAGAGCCAGAAATAGTATGAGAGGTCAGAGCCAGAATCAGAATGAGAGGTCTGAGCCAGAATCAGCCTGAGAGGTCAGGGCCAGAATCAGACTAAAAAGTCAGATCCAGAATTAGTATGAGAGGTCAGAGCCGGAATCAGACAGAGAGGTCAGAGCCAGAATCAGTATGTGAGGTCAGAGCCAGAATCAGACTGAGAGGTCAGAGCCAGAATTAGTATGAGAGGTCAGAGCAAGAATAAGACTGAGAGGTCAGAGCCAGAATTAGTATGAGAGGTCAAAGCCAGAATCAGTCTGAGAGGTCTGAGCCGGAATCAGACTGAGAGGTCAGAGCCAGAATTAGTATGAGAGGTTTGAGCCAGAATTAGTATGAGAGGTCTGAGCCAGAATCAGACTGAGAGGTCAGAGCCAGAATCAGTCTAAGAGGTCTGAGCCAAAATCAGTATGAGAGGTCTGAGACAGAATCAGACTGAGAGGTTACAGCCAGAATTAGTATGAGAGGTCAGAGCCAGAATCAGACTGAGAGGTCAGAGCCAGAATTAGTATGAGAGGTCTGAGCCAGAATCAGACTGAGAGGTCAGAGCCAGAATAAGACTGAGAGTTCAGAACCAGAATTTGTATGAGAGGTCAGAGCCAGAATTAGTATGAGAGGTCAGAGCCAGAATCAGACTGAGAGGTCAGAGCCAGAATTAGTATGAGAGGTCTGAGCCAGAATCAGACTGAGAGGTCAGAGCCAGTATAAGACTGAGAGGTCAGAGCCAGAATTAGTATGAGAGGTCAGAGCCAGAATCAGACTGAGAGGTCAGAGCCAGAATTAGTATGAGAGGTCAGAGACAGAATAAGACTAAGAGGTCAGAGCCAGAATTAGTATGAGAGGTCAGAGCCAGAATTAGTATGAGACGTCAGAGCTAGAATCAGACTGAGAGGTCAGAGCCAGAATTAGTATGAGAGGTCTGAGCCAGAATCAGACTGAGAGATCATAGCCAGAATCAGACTGAGAGTTCAGAGCCAGAATTAGTATGAGAGGTCAGAGCCAGAATTAGTATGAGAGGTCAGAGCCAGAATTAGTATGAGAGTTCTGACCCACAATCACTCTGAGAGGTCAGAGTCGGAATCAGACTGAGAGGTCAGAGCCAGAATTA
Source organism: Leptodactylus fuscus (assembly GCF_031893055.1). Classification (NCBI taxonomy): domain Eukaryota; kingdom Metazoa; phylum Chordata; class Amphibia; order Anura; family Leptodactylidae; genus Leptodactylus; species Leptodactylus fuscus. The sequence continues at coordinate 202,367,283 of NC_134268.1, read as the reverse complement.
GTATGAGAGGTCTGAGCCAGAATTAGTATGAGAGGTCAGAGCCAGAATTAGTATGAGAAGTCTGAGCCAGAATTAGTATGAGAGGTCTGAGCCGGAATCAGTCTGAGAGGTCAGAGCCGCAATCAGACTGAGAGGTCAGAGCCGGAATCAGACTGAGAGGTCAGAGCCGGAATCAGACTGAGAGGTCAGAGCCGGAATCAGACTGAGAGGTCAGAGCCGGAATAAGACTGATAAGTCAGAGCCAGACTAAGACTGAGACGTCTGAGCCAGAATTCGTATGAGAGGTCAGAGCAAGAATCAGACTAAGAGGTCAGAGCCAGAATCAGACTGAGAGGTCAGACCTAGAATTAGTATGAGAGTTCTGACCCACAATCAGTCTGAGAGGTCTGAGCCAGAATCAGACTGAGAGGTCAGAGCCAGAATTAGTATGAGAGGTCAGAGCCAGAATCAGACTGAGAGGTCAGAGCCAGTATTAGTATGAGAGGTCAGAGCCAGAATAAGACTGAGAGGTCAGAGCCAGAATTAGTATGAGAGGTTAGAGCTAGAATCAGACTGAGAGTTCAGAGCCAGAATCAGACTGAGAGGTCAGAGCCAGAATTAGTTTGAGAGGTCAGAGCCAGAATTAGTATGAGAGGTCAGAGCCAGAATTAGTATGAGAGGTCTGAGCCGGAATCAGTCTGAGAGGTCAGAGCCAGAATCAGACTGAGAGGTCAGAGCCGGAATCAGACTGAGAGGTCAGAGCCAGAATAAGACAGAGAGATCTGAGCCAGAATTCGTATGAGAGGTCAGAGCAAGAATCAGACTGAGAGGTCAGAGCCAAAATCAGACTGAGATCAGAGCCAGAAGTAGTATGAGAGTTCTGAGCCACAATCAGTCTGAGAGGTCTGAGCCGGAATCAGACTGAGAGGTCAGAGCCAGAATCAGCCTGAGAGGTCAGGGCCAGAATCAGACTGAGAGGTCAGATCCAGAATTAGTATGAGAGGTCAGAGCCGGAATCAGACAGAGAGGTCAGAGCCAGAATCAGTATGTGAGGTCAGAGCCAGAATCAGACTGAGAGGTCAGAGCCAGAATTAGTATAAGAGGTCAGAGCAAGAATCAGACTGAGAGGTCAAAGCCAGAATCAGTCTGAGAGGTCTGAGCCGGAATCAGACTGAGAGGTCAGAGCCAGAATTAGTATGAGAGGTTTGAGCCAGAATTAGTAAGAGAGGTCTGAGCCAGAACCAGACTGAGAGGTCAGAGCCAGAATCAGTCTGAGAGGTCTGAGCCAAAATCAGTATGAGAGGTCTGAGACAGAATCAGACTGAGAGGTCACAGCCAGAATTAGTATGAGAGGTCAGATCCAGAATCAGACTGAGAGGTCAGAGCCAGAATTAGTATGAGAGGTCAGAGCCAGAATTAGTATGAGAGGTCAGAGCCAGAATCAGACTGAGAGGTCAGAGTCAGAATTAGTATGAGAGGTCTGAGCCAGAATCAGACTGAGAGGTCAGAGCCAGTATAAGACTGAGAGGTCAGAGCCAGAATTAGTATGAGAGGTCAGAGCCAGAATCAGACTGACAGGTCAGAGCCAGAATCAGACTGAGAGGTCAGAGCCAGAATTAGTATGAGAGGTCAGAGCCAGAATAAGACTGAGAGGTCAGAGCCAGAATTAGTATGAGAGGTCAGAGCCAGAATCAGACTGAGAGGTCAGAGCCAGAATTAGTATGAGAGGTCTAAACCTGAATCAGACTGAGAGGTCAGAGCCAGAATCAGACTGAGAGGTCAGAGCCAGAATTAATATGAGAGGTCAGAGCCAGAATTAGTATGAGAGGTCAGAGCCAGAATTAGTATGAGAGTTCTGACCCACAATCACTCTGAGAGGTCAGAGCCGGAATCAGACTGAGAGGTCAGAGCCAGAATTAGTATGAGAGGTCTGAGCCAGAATTAGTATGAGAGGTCAGAGCCAGAATTAGTATGAAAAGTCTGAGCCAGAATTAGTATGAGAGGTCAGAGCCGGAATCAGACTGAGAGGTCAGAGCCGGAATCAGACTGAGAGGTCAGAGCCGGAATAAGACTGATAAGTCAGAGCCAGACTAAGACTGAGACGTCTGAGTCAGAATTCGTATGAGAGGTCAGAGCAAGAATCAGATTAAGAGGTCAGAGCTAGAATAAGACTGAGAGGTCAGACCTAGAATTAGTATGAGAGTTCTGACCCACAATCAGTCTGAGAGGTCTGAGCCAGAATCAGACTGAGAGGTCAGAGCCAGAATTAGTATGAGAGGTCAGAGCCAGAATCAGACTGAGAGGTCAGAGCCAGTATTAGTATGAGAGGTCAGAGCCAGAATAAGACTGAGAGGTCAGAGCCAGAATTAGTATGAGAGGTCAGAGCTAGAATCAGACTGAGAGGTCAGAGCCAGAATCAGACTGAGAGGTCAGAGCCAGAATTAGTATGAGAGGTCAGAGCCAGAATTAGTATGAGAGGTCAGAGCCAGAATTAGTATGAGAGGTCTGAGCCGGAATCAGTCTGAGAGGTCAGAGCCAGAATCAGACTGAGAGGTCAGAGCCGGAATCAGACTGAGAGGTCAGAGTCAGAATAAGACAGAGAGATCTGAGCCAGAATTCGTATGAGAGGTCAGAGCAAGAATCAGACTGAGAGGTCAGAGCCAAAATCAGACTGAGAGGTCAGAGCCAGAAGTAGTATGAGAGTTCTGAGCCACAATCAGTCTGAGAGGTCTGAGCCGAAATCAGACTGAGAGGTCAGAGCCAGAATTAGTATGAGAGGTCAGAGCCAGAAATAGTATGAGAGGTCAGAGCCAGAATCAGAATGAGAGGTCTGAGCCAGAATCAGCCTGAGAGGTCAGGGCCAGAATCAGACTAAAAAGTCAGATCCAGAATTAGTATGAGAGGTCAGAGCCGGAATCAGACAGAGAGGTCAGAGCCAGAATCAGTATGTGAGGTCAGAGCCAGAATCAGACTGAGAGGTCAGAGCCAGAATTAGTATGAGAGGTCAGAGCCAGAATCAGACTGAGAGGTCAGAGCCAGAATCAGACTGAGAGGTCAGAGCCAGAATCAGTCTGAGAGGTCTGAGCCGGAATCAGACTGAGAGGTCAGAGCCAGAATTAGTATGAGAGGTTTGAGCCAGAATTAGTATGAGAGGTCTGAGCCAGAATCAGACTGAGAGGTCAGAGCCAGAATCAGTCTAAGAGGTCTGAGCCAAAATCAGTATGAGAGGTCTGAGCCAGAATCAGACTGAGAGGTCAGAGCCAGTATAAGACTGAGAGGTGAGAGCCAGAATTAGTATGAGAGGTCAGAGCCAGAATCAGACTGAGAGGTCAGAGCCAGAATCAGACTGAGAGGTCAGAGCCAGAATTAGTATGAGAGGTCAGAGCCAGAATAAGACTGAGAGGTCAGAGCCAGAATTAGTATGAGAGGTCAGAGCCAGAATTAGTATGAGACGTCAGAGCCAGAATCAGACTGAGAGGTCAGAGCCAGAATTAGTATGAGAGGTCTGAGCCAGAATCAGACTGAGAGGTCAGAGCCAGAATCAGACTGAGAGGTCAGAGCCAGAATTAATATGAGAGGTCAGAGCCAGAATTAGTATGAGAGGTCAGAGCCAGAATTAGTATGAGAGTTCTGACCCACAATCACTCTGAGAGGTCAGAGCCGGAATCAGACTGAGAGGTCAGAGCCAGAATTAGTATAAGAGGTCTGAGCCAGAATTAGTATGAGAGGTCAGAGCCAGAATTAGTATGAAAAGTCTGAGCCAGAATTAGTATGAGAGGTCTGAGCCAGAATCAGTCTGAGAGGTCAGAGCCGGAATCAGACTGAGAGGTCAGAGCGGGAATCAGACTGAGAGGTCAGAGCCGGAATCAGACTGAGAGGTCAGAGCCGGAATAAGACTGATAAGTCAGAGCCAGACTAAGACTGAGACGTCTGAGCCAGAATTCGTATGAGAGGTCAGAGCAAGAATCAGACTAAGAGGTCAGAGCCAGAATCAGACTGAGAGGTCAGACCTAGAATTAGTATGAGAGTTCTGACCCACAATCAGTCTGAGAGGTCTGAGCCAGAATCAGACTGAGAGGTCAGAGCCAGAATTAGTATGAGAGGTCAGAGCCAGAATCAGACTGAGAGGTCAGAGCCAGTATTAGTATGAGAGGTCAGAGCCAGAATAAGACTGAGAGGTCAGAGCCAGAATTAGTATGAGAGGTCAGAGCTAGAATCAGACTGAGAGGTCAGAGCCAGAATCAGACTGAGAGGTCAGAGCCAGAATTAGTATGAGAGGTCAGAGCTTAAATTAGTATGAGAGGTCAGAGCCAGAATTAGTATGAGAGGTCTGAGCCGGAATCAGTCTGAGAGGTCAGAGCCAGAATCAGAATGAGAGGTCAGAGCCGGAATCAGACTGAGAGGTCAGAGCCAGAATCAGACTGAGAGGTCAGAGCCAGAATTAGTATGAGAGGTCTGAGCCGGAATCAGTCTGAGAGTTCAGAGCCAGAATCAGTATGAGAGGTCAGAGCCAGAATTAGTATGAGAGGTCAGAGCCATAATTAGTATGAGAGTTCTGACCCACAATCAGTCTGAGAGGTCAGAGCCGGAATCAGACTGAGAGGTCAGAGCCAGAATCAGACTGAGAGGTCAGAGCCAGAATTAGTATGAGAGTTCTGACCCACAATCAGTCTGAGAGGTCCGAGCCAGAATCAGACTGAGAGATCAGAGCCAGAATCAGACTTAGAGGTCAGAGCCAGAATTAGTATGAGAGGTCAGATTCAGAATTAGTATGAGAGGTCAGAACCAGAATTAGGGTGAATTCACACTGAGTAAACGCTAGCTTATTCTGAACGTAAAACACGTTCAGAATAAGCGGCGTCTAAAGCAGCTCCATTCATTTCTATGGGAGCGGGGATACGAGCGCTCCCCATAGAAATGAATGGGCTGCTTCTTTCACTCCGTGCAGTCCCATTGAAGTGAATGGGGAGTGCCGGCGTGTACGCTCCGGCATGAGCAGAGCTTGCCGTATACGCCGGCACTCCCCATTCACTTCAATTGGACTGCACGGAGTGAAAGAAGCAGCCCATTAATTTCTATGGGGAGCGCTCGTATCCCCGCTCCCATAGAAATGAATGGAGCTGCTTTAGACGCCGCTTATTCTGAACGTGTTTTACGTTCAGAATAAGCTAGCGTTTACTCAGTGTGAATGCACCCTTAGTATGAGAGGTCAGAGCCAGAATTAGTATGAGAGGTCAGAGCCAGAATCAGACTGAGAGGTCAGAGACAGAATTAGTATGAGAGTTCTGACCCACAATCAGTCTGAGAGGTCAGAGCCGGAATCAGACTGAGAGGTCAGAGCCAGAATCAGACTGAGAGGTCAGAGCCAGAATTAGTATGAGAGTTCTGACCCACAATCAGTCTGAGAGGTCCGAGCCAGAATCAGACTGAGAGATCAGAGCCAGAATCAGACTTTAAGGTCAGAGCCAGAATTAGTATGAGAGGTCAAATTCAGAATTAGTATGAGAGGTCAGAACCAGAATTAGGGTGAATTCACACTGAGTAAACGCTAGCTTATTCTGAACGTAAAACACGTTCAGAATAAGCGGCGTCTAAAGCAGCTCCATTCATTTCTATGGGAGCGGGGATACGAGCGCTCCCCATAGAAATGAATGGGCTGCTTCTTTCACTCCGTGCAGTCCCATTGAAGTGAATGGGGAGTGCCGGCGTGTACGCTCCGGCATGAGCAGAGCTTGCCGTATACGCCGGCACTCCCCATTCACTTCAATGGGACTGCACGGAGTGAAAGAAGCAGCCCATTAATTTCTATGGGGAGCGCTCGTATCCCCGCTCCCATAGAAATGAATGGAGCTGCTTTAGACGCCGCTTATTCTGAACGTGCTTTACGTTCAGAATAAGCTAGCGTTTACTCAGTGTGAATGCACCCTTAGTATGAGAGGTCAGAGCCAGAATTAGTATGAGAGGTCAGAGCCAGAATCAGACTGAGAGGTCAGAGACAGAATTAGTATGAGAGGTCTGAGCCAGAATCAGACTGAGAGGTCAAAGCCAGAATCAGACTGAGAGGTCAGAGCCAGAATTAGAATGAGAGGTCAGAGCCAGAATTAGTATGAGAGGTCAGAGCCAGAATTAGTATGAGAGGTCAGAGCCAGAATTAGTATGAGAGGTCTGAGCCGGAATCAGTCTGAGAGGTCAGAGCCTGAATCAGACTGAGAGGTCAGAGCCAGAATAAGACTGAGAGGTCTGAGCCAGAATTCGTATGAGAGGTCAGAGCAAGAATTAGACTGAGAGGTCAGAGCCAGAATCAGACTGAGAGGTCAGAGCCAGAATTAGTATGAGAGGTCAGAGCCAGAATCAGAATGAGAGATTGAGACCTCTCAGACTGCTTCTGGCTCTAACATCTCATATTTCTTCTGGCTCTGACCTCTCAGACTGATTCTGGCTCTGACTTCTCAGACTATTTCTGGCTCTTACCTCTCAGACTGATTCTTGCTCTGACCTCTCATACTAATTCTGCCTCAGACCTCTCAGATTGATTCTGGCTCTGACCTCTCAGACTGATACTGGATCTGATCTCTCATACTGATTCTGGCTCTGACCTCTCATACTGATTCTGGTTCTGACCTCTCAGACTGATTCTGGCACTGACCTCTCAGTTTCTGGCTCTGACCTCTCATACTAATTCTGGCTCTGACTCTCAGACTGATTCTTGCTCTGACCACTCATACTGATTCTGGCTCTGACCTCTCATACTGATTCTGGTTCTGACCTCTCAGACTGATTCTGGCTCTGACCTCTCAGATTCTGGCTCTGACCTCTCAGACAGATTCTGGCTCTGACCTCTCATACTAATTCTGGCTCTGACTCTCAGACTGATTCTTGCTCTGACCACTCATACTGATTCTGGCTCTGACCTCTCAGACTGATCCTGGCTCTAACCTCTCATACTAATTCTGGCTCTGACCTCTCAGTCTGATTCTGGCTCTGATTTCTCATACTAATTCTGGCTCTGACCTCTCAGTCTGATTCTGGCTCTGACCTCTCAGACTGATTCCGGCTCTGACCTCTCAGTCTGATTCTGGCTCTGACCTCTCATACTGATTCTGGCTCTGACCTCTCAGACTGCTTCTGGCTCTGACATCTCATACTTCTTCTGGCTCTGACCTCTTAGACTGCTTCTGGCTCCGACCTCTCAGACTGATCCTGGCTCTAACCTCTCATACTAATTCTGGCTCTGACCTCTCAGTCTGATTCTGGCTCTGACTTCTCAGACTGGTTCTGGCTCTGACCTCTCATTCTGATTCTGGCTCTGACCTCCCATACTAATTCTGGCTCTGACCTCTCAGTCTGATTCTGGCTCTGACCTCTCAGACTGATTCCGGCTCTGACCTCTCAGTCTGATTCTGGCTCTGACCTCTCATACTGATTCTGGCTCTGACCTCTCAGACTGCTTCTGGCTCTGACATCTCATACTTCTTCTGGCTCTGACCTCTTAGACTGCTTCTGGCTCTGACCTCTCAGACTGATTCTGGCTCTGACCTCTCATACTGATTCTGGCTCTGACTTCTAAGACTGATTCTGGCTCTGACTCTCTGACTGATTCTGGCTCTGACCTCTCATACTGATTCTGGCTCTGACCTCTCATACTGATTCTGGCTCTGACCTCTCATACTGATTCTGTCTCTGACCTCTCAGACTAATTCTTGCTCTGATCTCTCATACTGATTCTGGCCCTGACCTTTTCATACTGCTTCTGGCTCTGACCTCTCAGACTGATTCTGGCTCTGACTTCTCAGAATGATTCCGGCTCTGACTTCTCAGACTGCTTCTGGCTCTGACCTTTTTAAACTATTTCTGGCTATGACCTCTCATACTGAATCCAGTTCTGACCTTTCATACTACTTCTGGCTCTGACCTCTTAGACTGATTCTTGATCTGACCTCTCAGACTGATTCTGGTTCTGACCTCTCAGACGACTTCTGGCTCTGACCTCACAAACTGATTCTGGCACTGACCTCTCATACTGATTCTCGCTCTGACCTCTCAGACGACTTCTGGCTCTGACCTTTCAGACTGATTTTGGCTCTGACCACTCAAACTGCTTCTTGCTCTGACCTCTCAGACGGATTCTGGATCTGACTCTCAGACTGATTCTGGCTCTAACCTCTCATACTGATTCTGGCTCTAATCTCTCATACTGATTCTGGTTCTTAACTCTCATTCTGATTCTGGCTCTGATCTCTCATACTGATTCTGGCTCTGATCTCTAATACTGATTCTGGCTCTGACCTCTCATACTGATTCTGGCTCTGACCTCTCATACTGATTCTGGCTCTTAACTCTCATGCTGATTCTGGCTCTGACCTCTCAGACTGATTCTGGCTCTGACCTCATACTAATTCTGCCTCAGACCTCTCAGATTGATTCTGGCTCTGACCTCTAACACTGATTCTGGCTCTGACCTCTCACACTGATTCTGGCTCTGATCTCTCATACTGATTCTGGCTCTGACCTCTCATACTGATTCTGGTTCTGACCTCGCAGACTGATTCTGGCTCTGACCTCTCAGATTCTGGCTCTGACCTCTCATACTAAATCTGGCTCTGACCTCTCAGACTGATTCTGGCTCTGACCACTCATACTGATTCTGGCTCTGACCTCTCAGACTGATCCTGGCTCTAACCTCTCATACTATTTCTGGCTCTGATCTCTCAGATTGATTCTGGCTCTGACGTCTCATACTGCTTCTGGCTCTGACCTCTCAGACTGATTCTGGCTCTGACCTCTCAGTCTGATTAAGGCTCTGACCTCTCATACTGATACTGGCTGTGACCTCTCACACTGCTTCTGGCTCTGACCTCTCAGACTGCTTCTGGCTCTGACCTCTCAGACTGATTCTGGCTCTGACCTCTCAGACTGATTCTGGCTCTGACCTCTCAGTCTGATTCTGGCTCTGACCTCTCATACTAATTCTGGCTCTGACCTCTTAGACTGCTTCTGGCTCTGACATCTCATACTTCTTCTGGCTCTGACCTCTCATACTGATTCTGGCTCTGACTTCTAAGACTGATTCTGGCTCTGACCTCTCATACTGATTCTGGCTCTGAACTCTCATACTGATTCTGGCTCTGACCTCTCAGACTGATTGTGGCTCTGACCTCTCAAACTAATTCTGGCTCTGACCTCTCAGTCTGATTCTGGCTCTGACTTCTAAGACTGATTCTGGCTCTGACCTCTCATTCTGATTCGGGCTCTGATCTCTCATACTAATTCTGGCTCTGACCTCTCAGTCTGATTCTGGCTCTGACCTCTCAGACTGATTCCGGCTCTGACCTCTCAGTCTGATTCTGGCTCTGACCTCTCATACTGATTCTGGCTCTGACCTCTCAGACTGCTTCTGGCTCTGACATCTCATACTTCTTCTGGCTCTGACCTCTTAGACTGCTTCTGGCTCTGACCTCTCATACTGATTCTGGCTCTGACTTCTAAGACTGATTCTGGCTCTGACTCTCTGACTGATTCTGGCTCTGACCTCTCATACTGATTCTGGCTCTGACCTCTCATACTGATTCTGGCTCTGACCTCTCATCCTGATTCTGGCTCTGACCTCTCAGACTGATTCTTGCTCTGATCTCTCATACTGATTCTGGCCCTGACCTTTTCATACTGCTTCTGGCTCTGACCTCTCAGACTGATTCTGGCTCTGACCTCTCATCCTGATTCCGGCTCTGACTTCTCAGACTGCTTCTGGCTCTGACCTCTTAGATTATTTCTGGCTCTGACCTCTCAGACTATTTCTGGCTCTGACCTCTCATACTGAATCCAGTTCTGACCTTTTATACTACTTCTGGCTCTGACCTCTTAGACTGATTCTTGATCTGACCTCTCAGACTGATTCTGGTTCTGACCTCTCAGACGACTTCTGGCTCTGACCTCACAAACTGCTTCTGGCACTGACCTCTCATACTGATTCTCGCTCTGACCTCTCAGACGACTTCTGGCTCTGACCTCTCAGACTGATTTTGGCTCTGACCACTCAAACTGCTTCTTGCTCTGACCTCTCAGACTGATTCTGGATCTGACTCTCAGACTGATTCTGGCTCTAACCTCTCATACTGATTCTGGCTCTGATCTCTCAGACTACTTCTGGCTCTGACATCTCATACTTTTTCTGGCTCTTACCTCTCAGACTGATTTTGGCTCTGACCACTCAAACTGCTTCTTGCTCTGACCTCTCAGACTGATTCTGGCTCTGACCTCTCAGACTGATTCTGGCTCTGACCTCTCATACTGATTCTGGTTCTGATCTCTCATACTGATTCTGGCTCTTAACTCTCACACTGATTCTGGTTCTGACCTCTCAGACTGAATCTGGCTCTGACCTCTCAGATTCTGGCTCTGACCTCTCATACTAAATCTGGCTCTGACCTCTCAGACTGATTCTTGCTCTGACCACTCATACTGATTCTGGCTCTGACCTCTCAGACTGATCCTGGCTCTAAACTCTCATACTATTTCTGGCTCTGACCTCTCAGACTGATTCTGGCTCTTAACTCTCATACTGATTCTGGCTCTAACCTCTCAGACTGATTCTGGATCTGACTTCTCAGACTGATTCTGGTTCTGACTTCTCAGACTAATTCTGGCTCTGACCTCACAAACTTATTTTGGCACTGACCTCTCATACTGATTCTCGCTCTGACCTCTCAGACTACTTCTGGCTCTGACATCTCATACTTCTTCTGGCTCTGACCTCTCAGACTGATTTTGGCTCTCACCACTCAAACTGCTTCTTTCTCTGACCTCTCAGACTGATTCTTGCTCTGACCTCTCAGACTGATTCTAAATCTGACTCTCAGACTGATTCTGGCTCTGATCTCTCATACTGATTCTGGCTCTTAACTCTCATACTGATTCTGGCTCTGACCTCTCATACTGATTCTGGCTCTGATCTCTAATACTGATACTGGCTCTGACCTCTCAAACTGATTCTGGCTCTGACCTATCATACTGATTCTGGCTCTTAACTCTCATACTGTTTCTGGCTCTGACCTCTCAGACTGATTCTGGCTCTGACCTTATACTAATTCTGCCTTAGACCTCTCAGATTGAGTCTGGCTCTGACGTCTCAGACTGATTCTGGCTCTGATCTCTCATACTGATTCTGGCTCTGACCTCTCAGACTAATTCTGGCTCTGACCTCATACTAATTCTGCCTCAGACCTCTCAGATTGATTCTGGCTCTGACCTCTCAGACTGATTCTGGCTCTGATCTCTCATACTGATTCTGGCTCTGACCTCTCATACTGATTCTGGCTCTGACCTCTCAGATTCTGGCTCTGACCTCTCAGACAGATTCTGGCTCTGACCTATTATACTAATTCTGGCTCTGACCTCTCAGACTGATTCTTGCTCTGATCACTCATACTGATTCTGGCTCTGACCTCTCAGACTGATCCTGGCTCTAAACTCTCATACTGCTTCTGGCTCTGACCTCTCAGACTGATTCTGGCTCTAAAGTCTCATACTGCTTCTGGCTCTGACCTCTCAGACTGATTCTGGCTCTGACCTTATACTAATTCTGCCTCAGACCTCTCAGATTGATTCTGGCTCTGACCTCTCAGACTGATTCTGGCTCTGATCTCTCATACTGATTCTGGCTCTGACCTCTCAGACTAATTCTGGCTCTGACCTCATACTAATTCTGGCTCAGACCTCTCAGATTGATTCTGGCTCTGACCTCTCAGACTGATTCTGGCTCTGATCTCTCATACTGATTCTGGCTCTGACCTCTCATACTGATTCTGGCTCTGACCTCTCAGATTCTGGCTCTGACCTCTCAGACAGATTCTGGCTCTGACCTCTTATACTAATTCTGGCTCTGACCTCTCAGACTGATTCTTGCTCTGACCACTCATACTGATTCTGGCTCTGACCTCTCAGACTGATCCTGGCTCTAAACTCTCATACTATTTCTGGCTCTGACCTCTCAGACTGATTCTGGCTCTGATGTCTCATACTGCTTCTGGCTCTGACCTCTCAGACTGATTCTGGCTCTGACCTCTCAGTCTGATTAAGGCTCTGACCTCTTATACTGATTCTGGCTCTGACCTCTCACACTGCTTCTGGCTCTGACATCTCATACTTCTGTCTCTGACCTCTCAGACTGACTCTGGCTCTGACCTCTCAGACTGATTCCGGCTCTGACCTCTCAGTCTGATTCTGGCTCTGACCTCTCATACTGATTCTGGCTCTGACCTGTCAGACTGCTTCTGGCTCTGACATCTCATACTTCTTCTGGCTCTGACCTCTCATACTGATTCTGGCTCTGACTTTTAAGATTGATTCTGGCTCTGTCCTCTCAGACTGATTCTAGCTCTGATCTCTCATACCGAATCCAGTTCTGACCTTTCATACTACTTCTGGCTCTGACCTCTCAGACTGATTCTGGATCTGACCTCTCAGACTGATTCTGGTTCTGACCTCTAGACTAATTCTGGCTCTGACCTCACAAACTGATTCTGGCACTGACCTCTCATACTGATTCCCGCTCTGACCTCTCAGACTACTTCTGGCTCTGACATCTCATACTTTTTCTGGCTCTTACCTCTCAGACTGATTTTGGCTCTGACCACTCAAACTGCTTCTTGCTCTGACCTCTCAGACTGATTCTGGCTCTGACCTCTCAGACTGATTCTGGATCTGACTCTCAGACTGATTCTGGCTCTGACCTCTCATACTGATTCTGGCTCTGATCTCTCAGACTACTTCTGGCTCTGACATCTCATACTTTTTCTGGCTCTTACCTCTCAGACTGATTTTGGCTCTGACCACTCAAACTGCTTCTTGCTCTGACCTCTCAGACTGATTCTGGCTCTGACCTCTCAGACTGATTCTGGCTCTGACCTCTCATACTGATTCTGGTTCTGATCTCTCATACTGATTCTGGCTCTTAACTCTCACACTGATTCTGGTTCTGACCTCTCAGACTGAATCTGGCTCTGACCTCTCAGATTCTGGCTCTGACCTCTCATACTAAATCTGGCTCTGACCTCTCAGACTGATTCTTGCTCTGACCACTCATACTGATTCTGGCTCTGACCTCTCAGACTGATCCTGGCTCTAAACTCTCATACTATTTCTGGCTCTGACCTCTCAGACTGATTCTGGCTCTTAACTCTCATACTGATTCTGGCTCTAACCTCTCAGACTGATTCTGGATCTGACTTCTCAGACTGATTCTGGTTCTGACTTCTCAGACTAATTCTGGCTCTGACCTCACAAACTTATTTTGGCACTGACCTCTCATACTGATTCTCGCTCTGACCTCTCAGACTACTTCTGGCTCTGACATCTCATACTTCTTCTGGCTCTGACCTCTCAGACTGATTTTGGCTCTCACCACTCAAACTGCTTCTTTCTCTGACCTCTCAGACTGATTCTTGCTCTGACCTCTCAGACTGATTCTAAATCTGACTCTCAGACTGATTCTGGCTCTGACCTCTCATACTGATTCTGGCTCTGATCTCTCATACTGATTCTGGCTCTTAACTCTCATACTGATTCTGGCTCTGACCTCTCATACTGATTCTGGCTCTGATCTCTAATACTGATACTGGCTCTGACCTCTCAAACTGATTCTGGCTCTGACCTATCATACTGATTCTGGCTCTTAACTCTCATACTGTTTCTGGCTCTGACCTCTCAGACTGATTCTGGCTCTGACCTTATACTAATTCTGCCTTAGACCTCTCAGATTGAGTCTGGCTCTGACGTCTCAGACTGATTCTGGCTCTGATCTCTCATACTGATTCTGGCTCTGACCTCTCAGACTAATTCTGGCTCTGACCTCATACTAATTCTGCCTCAGACCTCTCAGATTGATTCTGGCTCTGACCTCTCAGACTGATTCTGGCTCTGATCTCTCATACTGATTCTGGCTCTGACCTCTCATACTGATTCTGGCTCTGACCTCTCAGATTCTGGCTCTGACCTCTCAGACAGATTCTGGCTCTGACCTATTATACTAATTCTGGCTCTGACCTCTCAGACTGATTCTTGCTCTGATCACTCATACTGATTCTGGCTCTGACCTCTCAGACTGATCCTGGCTCTAAACTCTCATACTGCTTCTGGCTCTGACCTCTCAGACTGATTCTGGCTCTAAAGTCTCATACTGCTTCTGGCTCTGACCTCTCAGACTGATTCTGGCTCTGACCTTATACTAATTCTGCCTCAGACCTCTCAGATTGATTCTGGCTCTGACCTCTCAGACTGATTCTGGCTCTGATCTCTCATACTGATTCTGGCTCTGACCTCTCAGACTAATTCTGGCTCTGACCTCATACTAATTCTGGCTCAGACCTCTCAGATTGATTCTGGCTCTGACCTCTCAGACTGATTCTGGCTCTGATCTCTCATACTGATTCTGGCTCTGACCTCTCATACTGATTCTGGCTCTGACCTCTCAGATTCTGGCTCTGACCTCTCAGACAGATTCTGGCTCTGACCTCTTATACTAATTCTGGCTCTGACCTCTCAGACTGATTCTTGCTCTGACCACTCATACTGATTCTGGCTCTGACCTCTCAGACTGATCCTGGCTCTAAACTCTCATACTATTTCTGGCTCTGACCTCTCAGACTGATTCTGGCTCTGATGTCTCATACTGCTTCTGGCTCTGACCTCTCAGACTGATTCTGGCTCTGACCTCTCAGTCTGATTAAGGCTCTGACCTCTTATACTGATTCTGGCTCTGACCTCTCACACTGCTTCTGGCTCTGACATCTCATACTTCTGTCTCTGACCTCTCAGACTGACTCTGGCTCTGACCTCTCAGACTGATTCCGGCTCTGACCTCTCAGTCTGATTCTGGCTCTGACCTCTCATACTGATTCTGGCTCTGACCTGTCAGACTGCTTCTGGCTCTGACATCTCATACTTCTTCTGGCTCTGACCTCTCATACTGATTCTGGCTCTGACTTTTAAGATTGATTCTGGCTCTGTCCTCTCAGACTGATTCTAGCTCTGATCTCTCATACCGAATCCAGTTCTGACCTTTCATACTACTTCTGGCTCTGACCTCTCAGACTGATTCTGGATCTGACCTCTCAGACTGATTCTGGTTCTGACCTCTAGACTAATTCTGGCTCTGACCTCACAAACTGATTCTGGCACTGACCTCTCATACTGATTCCCGCTCTGACCTCTCAGACTACTTCTGGCTCTGACATCTCATACTTTTTCTGGCTCTTACCTCTCAGACTGATTTTGGCTCTGACCACTCAAACTGCTTCTTGCTCTGACCTCTCAGACTGATTCTGGCTCTGACCTCTCAGACTGATTCTGGATCTGACTCTCAGACTGATTCTGGCTCTGACCTCTCATACTGTTTTTGGCTCTGATCTCTCATACTGATTCTTGCTCTTAACTCTCATACTGATTCTGGCTCTGATCTCTCATACTGATTCTGGCTCTGACCTCTCATACTGATTCTGGCTCTGATCTCTCATACTGATTCAGGCTCTTAACTCTCATACTGATTCTGGCTCTGATTTCTCATACTGATTCTGGCTCTTAACTCTCATACTGATTCTGGCTCTGACCTCTCAGACTGATTCTGGCTCTGACCTCTCAGACTGATTTTGGCTCTGACTTCTCAGACTGCTTCTGGCTCTGACCTCTCAGACTATTTCTGGCTCTGACCTCTCATACTGAATCCAGTTCTGACCTTTCATACTACTTCTGGCTCTGACCTCTCAGACTGATTCTGGTTCTGACCTCTCAGACTAATTCTGGCTCTGACCTCACAAACTGTTTCTGGCACTGACCTCTCATACTGATTCTTGCTCTGACCTCTCAGACTACTTCTGGCTCTGACATCTCATACTTCTTCTGGCTCTGACCTCTCAGACTGATTTTTGCTCTGACCACTCAAACTGCTTCTTGCTCTGACCTCTCAGACTGATTCTGGCTCTGACCTCTCAGACTGATTCTGGATCTGACTCTCAGACTGATTCTGGCTCTGACCTCTCATACTGATTCTGGCTCTGATCTCTCATACTGATTCTGGCTCTTAACTCTCATACTGATTCTGGCTCTGACCTCTCATACTGATTCTGGCTCTGATCTCTAATACTTATTCTGGCTCTGACCTTTCATACTGATTTTGGCTCTGACCTCTCATACTGATTCTGGCTCTTAACTCTCATACTGATTCTGGCTCTGACCTCTCAGACTGATTCTGGCTCTGACCTCATACTAATTCTGCCTCAGACCTCTCAGATTGATTCTGGCTCTGACCTCTCAGACTGATTCTGGCTCTGACCTCTCATACTGATTCTGGCTCTGACCTCTCAGACTGATCCTGGCTCTAACCTCTCATACTATTTCTGGCTCTGACTTCTCAGACTGATTCTGGCTCTGATGTCTCATACTGCTTCTGGCTCTGACCTCTCAGACTGATTCTGGCTCTGACCTCTCAGTCTGATTAAGGCTCTGACCTCTCATACTGATTCTGGCTCTGACCTCTCACACTGCTTCTGGCTCTGACATCTCATACTTCCTCTGGCTCTGACCTCTCATACTGATTCTGGCTCTGACTTCTAAGACTGACTCTGGCTCTGACCTCTCATACTGATTCTGGTTTTGACCTCTCAGACTGATTCTAGCTCTGATCTCTCTTACTGATTCTGGCTCTGACCTCTCATACTGCTTCTGGCTCTGACCTCTCAGACTGATTCTGGCTCTGACCTCTCAGACTGATTGTGGCTCTGACCTCTCAAACTAATTCTGGCTCTGACCTCTCATACTGATTCTGGCTCTGACCTCTCAGACTGATTCTAGGTCTGATCTCTCATACTGATTCTGGCTCTGACCTCTCATACTGCTTCGGGCTCTGACCTCTCAGACTGATTCTGGCTCTGACCTCTCATACTGATTCTTGCTCTGACCTCTCATACTGATTCTGGCTCTGACCTCTCAGACTGATCCTGGCTCTGACCTCTCATACTAATTCTGGCTCTGACCTCTCAGACTCATTCTTGCTCTGACGTCTTATACTGCTTCTGGCTCTGACCTCTCAGACTGATTCTGGCTCTGACCTCTCAGTCTGATTCCGGCTCTGACCTCTCAAACTGATTCTGGCTCTGACCTCTCATATTGATTCCGGCTCTGACCTCTCATACTGATTCTGGCTCTGATCTCTGTTATTGATTCTGGTTCTGATCTTTCAGACTGATTCTTGCTCTGATCTCTCATACTGATTCTGGCTCTGACCTCTCATACTGATTCTGGCTCTGACCTCTCATACTAATTCTGGCTCTGACCTCTCAGACTGATTGTGGCTCTGACCTCTCAGACTGATTCTGGCTCTGACCTCTCAGACTGATTGTGGCTCTGACCTCTCAAACTAATTCTGGCTCTGATCTCTCAGACTGATTCTTACTCTGACCTCTCATACTGATTCTGGCTCTGACCTCTCAGACTGATCATGGCTCTGACCTCTCATACTAATTCTGGCTCTGACATCTCAGACTGATTCTGGCTCTGACCTCTCAGACTGATTCTGGCTCTGACGTCTCATACTGCTTCTGGCTCTGACCTCTCAGACTGATTCTGGCTCTGACCTCTGAGTCTGATTCCGGCTTTTACCTCTCAGTCTGATTCCGGCTCTCACCTCTCATATTGATTCCGGCTCTGACCTCTCATACTGATTCTGGCTCTGATCTCTGATATTGATTCTGGCTCTGATCTCTCATATAGATTCTGGTTCTGACCTCTCAGACTGATTCTTGCTCTGATTTCTCATACTGATTCTGATCCTGACTTCTCATACTGATTCTGGCTCTGACCTCTCAGACTGATTCTGGCTCTGACCTCATACTAATTCTGCCTCTGACCTCTCAAACTGCTTCTGGCTCTGACATCTCATACTTCTTCTGGCTCTGACCTCTCAGACTGATTCTGGCTCAGACTTCTCAGACTACTTCTGGCTCTTACCTCTCAGACTGATTCTTGCTCTGACCTCTCAGTGATTCTGGCTCTTACCTCTATTACTGATTCTGGCTCTGACTCTCTGACTGATTCTGGCTCTGACCTCTCATACTGATTCTGGCTCTGACCTCTCATACTGATTCTGGCTCTGACATCTAATACTGATTCTGGCTCTAACCTCTCATACTATTTCTGGCTCTGATCTCTCTTACTGATTCTGGCTCTGACCTCTCAGTCTGATTCTTGCTCTGACCTCTCAGTCTCATTCCGGCTCTGACCTCTCAGTCTGATTCCGGCTCTGACCTCTCATACTGATTCTGGCTCTGACCTCTCAGACTGATTCTGGCTCTGACCTCTCAGACTGCTTCTGGCTCTGACATCTCATACTTCTTCTGGCTCTAACCTCTCAGACTGCTTCTGGCTCTGACCTCTCAGACTGATTCTGGCTCTGACCTCTCATACTGATTCTGGCTCTGACTTCTAAGACTGATTCTGGCTCTGACTTTCTGACTGATTCTGGCTCTGACATCTCATACTGATTCTGGCTCTGACCTCTCATACTGATTCTGGCTCTGACCTCTCATACTAATTCTGGCTCTGACCTCTCAGACTGATTCTTACTCTGACCTCTCATACTGATTCTGGCTCTGACCTCTCATACTGCTTCTGGCTCTGACCTCTCAGACTGATTCTGGCTTTGACCTCTCAGACTGATTTTGGCTCTGACTTCTCAGACTGCTTCTAGCTCTGACCTCTTAGACTATTTCTGGCTCTGACCTCTCAGACTATTTCTGGCTTTGACCTCTTATACTGAATCCAGTTCTGACCTTTCATACTACTTCTGGCTCTGACCTCTCAGACAGATTCTGGCTCTGACCTCTTATACTAATTCTGGCTCTGACCTCTCAGACTGATTCTTGCTCTGACCACTCATACTGATTCTGGCTCTGACCTCTCAGACTTATCCTGGCTCTAACCTCTTATACTATTTCTGGCTCTGACCTCTCAGACTGATTCTGGCTCTGACCTCTCAAACTAATTCTGGCTCTGACTTCTCAGTCTGATTATGGCTCTTACCTCTCATACTGATTCTGGCTCTGACCACTCAGACTGATTCTGGCTCTGACCTCTCATACTGATTCTGGCTCTGATCTCTCATACTGATCCTGGCTCTGATCTCTCATATTGATTCTGGTTCTGACCTCTCAGACGGATTCTGGTTCTGATCTCTCATGCTGATTTTTGCTCTGACCTCTTATACTGCTTCCGTCTCTGACCTCTCAGACTGCTTCTGGCTCTGACGTCTCATACTGCTTCTGGCTCTGACCTCTCATACTGATTCTGGCTCTGACCTCTCAGTCTGATTCTGGCTCTGACCTCTCATACTGATTCTGGCTCTGAACTCTCAGACTGATTCTGGCTCTGATCTCTCATACTGATTCTGGCTCTGATCTCTCATACTGATTCTGACTCTGACCTCTCAGACTGATCCTGGCTCTGACCTCTCAGACTGATTCTGGCTCTGACCTCTCAGACTGATTCTGGCTCTGACTCTCTGACTGATTCTGGCTCTGACCTCTCATACTGATTCTGGCTCTGATCTCTCATACTGATTCTGGCTCTGACCTCTCATACTGATTCTGGCTCTGACCGCATACTAATTCTGCCTCTGACCTCTCATACTGATTCTGGCTCTGACCTCTCAGACTGATTCTGGCTCTGTCCTCTCAGACAGATTCTGGCTCTGACCTCTCATACTAATTCTGGCTCTGACTTCTCATACTAATTCTGGCTCTGACCTCTCAGACTGATTCCGGCTCTGACTTCTCAGTCTGATTCCGGCTCTGACCTCTCAGACTGCTTCTGGCTCTGACATCTCAGGCTGATTCTGGCTCTGATCTCTCATACTGATTCCGATCTCTCATACTGATTCTGGTTCTGACCTCTCATACCGATTCTGGCTCTGATCTCTCATACTGATTCCGGCTCTGACCTCCCATACTGATTCTGGCTCTGATCTCTCAGAATGATTCTGGCTCTGACGTCTCATACTGCTTTTGGCTCCGACCTCTCAGACTGATTCTGGCTCTGACCTCTCAGTCTGATTCTGGCTCTGACCTCTCAGACTGCTTCTGACTCTGACCTCTCATGCTGATTCTGGCTCTGATCTCTCATACTGATTCTGCTCTCTCATACCGATTCTGGTTCTGACCTCTCATACCGATTCTGGCTCTGACCTCTCATACAGATTCCGGCTCTGACCTCTCATACTGATTCTGGCTCTGATCTCTCATACTGATTCTGGCTCTGACATCTCATTTTTCTTCTGGCTCTGAACTCTCAGACTTATTCTGGCTCTGACCTCTCTGACTGATTTCTGGCTCTGAACTCTCTTACTATTTCTGGCTCTGACCTTTCATACTAATTCTGGCTCTGACCTCTCAGACTGCTTCTGGCTCTGACCTCTCATACTGCTTCTGGCTCTGACCTCTCATACCGATTCTGGCTCTGACCTCTCAGACTGCTTCTGGCTCTGACCTCTCATACCGATTCTGGCTCTAACCTCTCAGACTGATTCTGGCTCTGACCTCTCATACTAATTCTGGCTCTGACTTCTCAGTCTGATTCTGGCTCTTACCTCTCATACTGATTCTGGCTCTGACCACTCAGACTGATTCTGGCTCTAATCTCTCATACTGATTCTGGCTCTGATCTCTCATATTGATTCTGGTTCTGACCTCTCAGACTGATTCTGGTTCTGATCTCTCATGCTGATTCTGGCTCTGACATCTTATACTGCTTCCGGCTCTGACCTCTCAGACTGCTTCTGGCTCTGACGTCTCATACTGCTTCTGGCTCTGACCTCTCATACTGATTCTGGCTCTGACCTCTCAGTCTGATTCTCGCTCTGACCTCTCATACTGATTCTGGCTCTGACCTCTCAAACCGATTCTGGCTCTGACCTCTCAGACTGCTTCTGGCTCTGACCTCTCATACCGATTCTGGCTCTGACCTCTCAGACTGATTCTGGCTCTGACCTCTCATACTAATTCTGGCTCTGACTTCTCAGTCTGATTCTGGCTCTTACCTCTCATACTGATTCTGGCTCTGACCACTCAGACTGATTCTGGCTCTGACCTCTCATACTGATTCTGGCTCTGATCTATCATACTGATTCTGGCTCTGATCTCTCATATTGATTCTGGTTCTGACCTCTCAGACTGATTCTGGTTCTGATCTCTCATGCTGATTTTTGCTCTGACCTCTTATACTGCTTCCGGCTCTGACCTCTCAGACTGCTTCTGGCTCTGACGTCTCATACTGCTTCTGGCTCTGACCTCTCATACTGATTCTGGCTCTGACCTCTCATACTGATTCTGGCTCTGAACTCTCATACTGATTCTGGCTCTGATCTCTCATACTGATTCTGACTCTGATCTCTCATACTGATTCTGACTCTGACCTCTCAGACTGATTCTGGCTCTGACCTCTCATACTGATTCTGGCTCTGACCTCTCAGACTGATTCTGGCTCTGACCTCTCATACTGATACTGGCTCTGACCTCTCAGACTGATTCTGGCTCTGTCCTCTCAGACAGATTCTGGCTCTGACCTCTCATACTATTTCTGGCTCTGACTTCTCATACTAATTCTGGCTCTGACCTCTCAGACTGCTTCTGGCTCTGACATCTCATACTTCTTGTGGCTCTGACCTCTCAGGCTGATTCTGGCTCTGATCTCTCATACTGATTCTGATCTCTCATACTGATTCTGGTTCTGACCTCTCATACCGATTCTGGCTCTGACCTCTCATACTGATTCTGGCTCTGACCTTCCATACTGATTCTGGCTCTAATCTCTCAGAATGATTCTGGCTCTGACGTCTCATACTGCTTCTGGCTCTGACCTCTCAGACTGATTCCGGCTCTGACCTCTCAGTCTGATTCTGGCTCTGACCTCTCAGACTGCTTCTGACTCTGACATCTCATACTTCTTCTGGCTCTGACCTCTAAGACTTATTCTAGCTCTGACCTCTCTGACTGATTTCTGGCTCTGAACTCTCTTACTAATTCTGGCTCTGACCTTTCATACTAATTCTGGCTCTGACCTCTCAGACTGATTCTGGCTCTGACCTCTCATACTGCTTCTGGCTCTGACTTCTCATACCGATTCTGGCTCTGACCTCTCAGACTGCTTCTGGCTCTGACCTCTCATACCGATTCTGGCTCTGACTTCTCAGACTGATTCTGGCTCTGACCTCTCATACTAATTCTGGCTCTGACTTCTCAGTCTGATTCTAGCTCTTACCTCTCATACTGATTCTGGCTCTGACCACTCAGACTGATTCTGGCTCTGACCTCTCATACTGATTCTGGCTCTGACCTCTCATACTGATTCTGGCTCTGATCTCTCATACTGATTCTGGCTCTGATCTCTCATATTGATTCTGGTTCTGATCTCTCAGACTGATTCTGGTTCTGATCTCTCATGCTGATTTTTGCTCTGACCTCTTATACTGCTTCCGGCTCTGACCTCTCAGACTGCTTCTGGCTCTGACGTCTCATACTGCTTCTGGCTCTGACCTCTCATACTGATTCTGGCTCTGACCTCTCAGTCTGATTCTGGCTCTGACCTCTCATACTGATTCTGGCTCTGAACTCTCAGACTGATTCTGGCTCTGATCTCTCATACTGATTCTGATTTTGACCTCTCAGACTGATTCTGGCTCTGTCCTCTCATACTGATTCTGGCTCTGACCTCTCAGACTGATTCTGGATCTGACTCTCTGACTGATTCTGGCTCTGACCTCTCATACTGATACTGACTCTGACCTCTTAGACTGATTCTGGCTCTGTCCTCTCAGAATGATTCTGGCTCTGACGTCTCATACTGCTTCTGGCTCTGACCTCTCAGACTGATTTCGGCTCTGACCTCTCAGTCTGATTCTGGCTCTGACCTCTCAGACTGCTTCTGACTCTGACATCTCATACTTCTTCTGGCTCTGACCTCTCAGGCTGATTTTGGCTCTGATCTCTCATACTGATTCTGATCTCTCATACCGATTCTGGTTCTGACCTCTCATACCGATTCTGGCTCTGACCTCTCATACTGATTCCGGCTCTGACCTCTCATACTGATTCTGGCTCTGATCTCTCATACTGATTCTGGCTCTGACATCTCATACTTCTTCTGGCTCTGACCTCTCAGACTTATTCTGGCTCTGACCTCTCTGACTGATTTCTGGCTCTGAACTCTCTTACTAATTCTGGCTCTGACCTTTCATACTAATTCTGGCTCTTACCTCTCAGACTGCTTCTAGCTCTGACCTCTCATACTGCTTCTGGCTCTGACCTCTCATACCGATTCTGGCTCTGACCTCTCAGACTGATTCTGGCTCTGACCTCTCAGACTGATTCTGGCTCTGACCTCTCATTCTGATTCTGGCTCTGACCTCTCATACTGATTCTGGCTCTGACCTCTCATACTGCTTCTAGCTCTGACCTCTTATACCGATTCTGGCTCTGACCTCTCATACCGATTCTAGCTCTGACCTCTCAGACTAATTCTGGCTCTGACCTCTCAGACTGATAACTGGCTCTGACCTCTCATACTAATTCTGGCTCTGACCTCTCAGTCTGATTCTGGCTTTTACCTCTCATACTGATTCTGGCTCTGACCACTCAGACTGATTCTGGCTTTGACCTCTCAGTCTGATTCTGGCTCTGACCTCTCAGACTTATTCTGGCTCTGACCTCTCATACTGCTTCTGGCTCTGACCTCTCATACCGCTTCTGGCTCTGACCTCTCATACCGCTTCTGGCTCTGACCTCTCAGACTGATTCTGGCTCTGACCTCTCATACTAATTCTGGCTCTGACCTCTCAGTCTGATTCTGGCTCTTACCTCTCATACTGATTCTGGCTCTGACCACTCAGACTGATTCTGGCTCTGACCTCTCATACTGATTCTGGCTCTGATCTCTCATACTGATTCTGGCTCTGATCTCTCATATTGATTCTGGTTCTGACCTCTCAGACTGATTCTGGTTCTGATCTCTCATGCTGATTTTTGCTCTGACCTCTTATACTGCTTCTGGCTCTGACCTCTGAGACTGCTTCTGGCTCTGACGTCTCATACTGCTTCTGGCTCTGACCTCTCAGACTGATTCTGGCTCTGACCTCTCAGTCTGATTCCGGCTCTGACCTCTCATACTGATTCTGGCTCTGATCTCTCATACTGATTCTGGCTCTGATCTCTCATACTGATTCTGACTCTGACCTCTCAGACTGATTCTGGCTCTGACCTCTCAGACTTATTCTGGCTCTGACCTCTCAGACTGATTCTGGCTCTGACTCTCTGACTGATTCTGGCTCTGACCTCTCATACTGATTCTGGCTCTGATCTCTCATACTGATTCTGTCTCTGATCTCTCATACTGATTCTGACTCTGACCTCTCAGACTGATTCTGGCTCTGACCTCTCAGACTTATTCTGGCTCTGACCTCTCAGACTGATTCTGGCTCTGACTCTCTGACTGATTCTGGCTCTGACCTCTCATACTGATTCTGGCTCTGACCTCTCATACTGATTCTGGCTCTGATCTCTCATACTGATTCTGGCTCTGATCTCTCATACTGATTCTGGCTCTGACCTCTCAGACTGATTCTGGCTCTGTCCTCTCAGACAGATTCTGGCTCTGACCTCTCATACTAATTCTGGCTCTGACCTCTCAGAATGATTCTGGCTCTGACCTCTCAGAATGATTCTGGCTCTGACGTCTCATACTGCTTCTGGCTCTGACCTCTCAGACTGATTCCGGCTCTGACCTCTCATACTGATTCTGATCTCTCATACCGATTCTGGTTCTGACCTCTCATACCGATTCTGGCTCTGACCTCTCATCATGATTCCGGCTCTGACCTCTCATACTGATTCTGGCTCTGATCTCTCATATTGATTCTGGCTCTGACATCTCATACTTCTGGCTCTGACCTCTCAGACTTATTCTGGCTCTGACCTCTCTAACTGATTTCTGGCTCTGAACTCTCTTACTAATTTTGCCTCTGATCTTTCATACTAATTCTGGCTCTGACCTCTCATACTGCTTCTGGCTCTGACCTCTCATACCGATTCTGGCTCTGACCTCTCAGACTGATTCTGGCTCTGACCTCTCAGTCTGATTCTGGCTCTGACCTCTCATACTGCTTCTGGCTCTGACCTCTCATACCAATTCTGGCTCTGACCTCTCAGACTTATTCTGGCTCTGACCTCTCAGACTGATTCTGGCTCTGACCTTTCATACTGCTTCTGGCTCTGACCTCTCATACCGATTCTGGCTCTGACCTCTCAGACTGATTCTGGCTCTGACCTCTCAGACTGATTCTGGCTCTGACCTCTCCTACTAATTCTGGCTCTGACCTCTCAGTCTGATTCTGGCTTTTACCTCTCATACTGATTCTAGCTCTGACCACTCAGACTGATTCTGGCTTTGACCTCTCAGTCTGATTCTGGCTTTGACCTCTCATACTAATTCTGGCTCTGACCTCTCAGACTGATTCTGGCTCTGACCACTCAGACTGATTCTGGCTCTGACCTCTCAGTCTGTTTATGACACTGATCTCTCATACTGATTCTTGCTCTGACCTCTCATACTGATTCTGGCTCTGACATCGCATATATACAGTCCTATGAAAAAGTTTGGGCACCCCTATTAATCTTAATCATTTTTAGTTCTAAATATTTTGGTGTTTGCAACAGCCATTTCAGTTTGATATATCTAATAACTAGAGATGAGCGAACACTAAAATGTTCGAGGTTCGAAATTCGATTCGAACAGCTGCTCAATGTTCGTGTGTTCGAACGGGTTTCGAACCCCATTATAGTCTATGGGGAACAGATACTCGTTAAGGGGGAAACCCAAATCCGTGTCTGGAGGGTCACCAAGTCCACTATGACACCCCAGGAAATGATGCCAACACCTCTGGAATGACACTGGGACAGCAGGGGAAGCATGTCTGGGGGCATCTAACACACCAAAGACCCTCTATTACCCCAACATCACAGCCTAACAACTACACACTTTACACACTCAATACCACCTCTCTGACAGTAGGAAAACACCTTGAAACATGTGTATTTGGCACTTGCAGTGAGGAGAGCTTGTCACCAGCAGTGAATTTGGCCCTTGTAGTAAGTTGAGGTTGGCACCAACATTTGTTTTGAAAATCAGGGTGGATTGAGCCTCTAACCAGCAGAGTTTGGGCAAATTCATGGTGGAGGGAGCCTCTAAACACCCCAGTTTGGGCAAATTCATGGTGGAGGGAGCCTCTAAAAACCCCAGTTTGGACCAATTCATGGTGGAGGGAGCCTCTAACCAGCCCAGTTTGGGCAAATTCATGGTGGAGGGAGCCTCTAAAAAACCCAGTTTGGACCAATTCATGGTGGAGGGAGCCTCTAACCAGCCCAGTTTGGGCAAATTCATGGTGGAGGGAGCCTCTAAACAGCCCAGTTTGGGCAAATTCATGGTGGAGGGAGCCTCTAACCAGCCCAGTTTGGACCAATTAATGGTGGAGGGAGCCTCTAACCAGCCCAGTTTGGACCAATTAATGGTGGAGGGAGCCTCTAAACAGCCAAGTTTGGACCAATTAATGGTGGAGGGAGCCGCTAAACAGCCCAGTTTGGACCAATTCATGGTGGAGGGAGCCTCTAAAAACCCCAGTTTGGACCAATTCATGGTGGAGGGAGCCTCTAACCAGCCCAGTTTGGGCAAATTCATGGTGGAGGGAGCCTCTAAACAGCCCAGTTTGGGCACATTCATGGTGGAGGGAGCCTCTAACCAGCCCAGTTTGGACCAATTAATGGTGGAGGGAGCCTCTAACCAGCCCAGTTTGGACCAATTAATGGTGGAGGGAGCCTCTAAACAGCCAAGTTTGGACCAATTAATGGTGGAGGGAGCCTCTAACCAGCCCAGTTTGGACCAATTAATGGTGGAGGGAGCCTCTAAACAGCCAAGTTTGGACCAATTAATGGTGGAGGGAGCCGCTAAACAGCCCAGTTTGGACCAATTCATGGTGGAGGGAGCCTCTAACCAGCCCAGTTTGGACCAATTAATGGTGGAGGGAGCCTCTAAACAGCCAAGTTTGGACCAATTAATAGTGGAGGGAGCCTCTAACCAGCCCAGTTTGGACCAATTAATGGTGGAGGGAGCCTCTAAACAGCCAAGTTTGGACCAATTAATGGTGGAGGGAGCCGCTAAACAGCCCAGTTTGGACCAATTCATGGTGGAGGGAGCCTCTAAAAACCCCAGTTTGGACCAATTCATGGTGGAGGGAGCCTCTAAACAGCCCAGTTTGGGCAAATTCATGGTGGAGGGAGCCTCTAACCAGCAGAGTTGGTGGAAATCAGGGTGGAGGGAGCCTCTAACCAGCAGAGTTGGGGGAAATCAGGGTGGAGGGAGCCTAGTATTAGCAGAATTGTGCAACGCTTATGGTGGATGAGTATGAGGATGCGGAGGAATTGGAGAGGTTGAGTACAGACATGGAGTTTCATGTTGGGGTGCTTTACACAGGTGGGCACAAAAATGACGGCTCTACCCAGTGGTGGTTCATTTTTATCAAAGTGAGCCGGTCGGCACTCTCAGCTGACAGACGGGTGCGCTTGTCAGTGATGATGCCACCGGCTGCACTGAACACCCTCTCTGATAGGACGCTGGCGGCAGGACAGGACAGCACCTCCAAGGCATATAGGGCAAGTTCAAGCCACAGGTCCAACTTCGACACCCAATACGTGTAGGGCGCAGAGGGGTCGGAGAGGACAGGGCTGTGGTCGGAAAGGTATTCCCGCAACATGCGCCTATACTTCTCACGCCTGGTGACACTAGGACCCTCCGTGGCGGCACTTTGGCGAGGGGGTGCCATCAAGGTGTCCCAGACCTTAGACAGTGTGCCCCTCGTTTGTGTGGACCGGTGAGAACTTGGTTGCCTACTGGAGGAACTGCCCTCCCTGCCGCCAACGTCACATGCTGGAAACATCTCCATCATATTCTGCACCAATTGCCTGTGGCAAGCATTGATGCGATTGGCCCTCCCCTCTACCGGAATAAAAGACGAGATGTTGTTTTTATACCGGGGGTCAAGGATAGCAAAGATCCAGTACTGGTTGTCCTCCATGATTTTGACAATACGCTTGTCGGTTGTAAAGCACCCCAACATGAACTCAGCCATGTCTGCCACAGTGTTAGTTGGCATGACTCCTCTGGCCCCACCGGAAAGTTCAATCTCCATTTCCTCCTCATCCTCCATGTCTACCCATCCGCGCTGCAACAATGGGACGATTCGAAGTTGCCCGGAAGCCTCCTGTATCACCATCACATCATCGGACAACTCTTCTTCCTCCTCCTCCTCCTCCTCCTCCTCCATTAAACGCAGTGAAGCGGACAGATGTGTGGACCTACTCTCCAGCTGTGACGGATCGGATGCTATCCCTAACTCCTCTGTGTGATCTGAGTTATCCCTGATGTCAATCAGGGATTCTCTCAGAACACACAAGAGCGGGATTGTAAGGCTCACCATCGCATCCTCAGAGCTCACCCTCCTTGTGGACTCCTCAAAGACCCGTAGGATGTCACAAAGGTCTCTCATCCATGGCCACTCATGGATGTGAAACTGAGGCAGCTGACTTTGTGGCACCCTAGGGTTTTGTAGCTGGTATTCCATCAAAGGTCTCTGCTGCTCAACCACTCTATTCAACATCTGAAACGTTGAGTTCCAGCGTGTGGGGACGTCGCACAAAAGCCGGTGTTGTGGCACATGCAGGCGTTGCTGGAGAGATTTTAAGCTAGCAGCGGCTACTGTCGACTTGCGAAAGTGGGCGCACATGCGCCGCACTTTCACCAGTAGCTCTGGAACATTGGGGTAGCTCTTTAGGAAACGTTGCACCACTAGGTTGAAGACGTGGGCCAGGCATGGAACATGTTGGAGTCCGGCAAGCTCCAGAGCTGCTACCAGGTTCCGGCCGTTATCACAAACGACCATGCCTGGGCCCAGGTGCAGCGGCTCAAACCATATTGCCGTCTCATCGAGGAGGGCATCCCTCACCTCGGAGGCAGGGTGCTGTCTGTCCCCCAAGCTGATCAGCTTCAGCACAGCCTGCTGACGTCTACCAACGCCAGTGCTGCAACGTTTCCAACTCGTAGCTGGGGTCAATCTAACAGCGGAGGAGGAGGCGGTGGCGGAGGAGGAGGCGGTAGAGGAGGAGGAGGAGGGGGGTGTTCTTCTCGTGTCCCTGCCAGGAATGTTAGGCGGGGAGACGAGGTACACCGGGCCAGTTTGGGAAGCAGTCCCAGCCTCAACTACATTCACCCAGTGTGCCGTCAGTGAAATGTAGCGTCCCTGTCCGCATGCACTTGTCCACGCGTCGGTGGTCAAGTGGACCTTTGTGCAAAGCGCGGAACTAAGGGCCCGCCTGATGTTGAGTGACACGTGCTGGTGCAAGGCGGGGACGGCACACCGGGAGAAGTAGTGACGGCTAGGGACGGCATAGCGAGGTGCCGCAGTTGCCATCAGGTCCAGGAAGGCGGGAGTTTCAACAAGCCGGAACGCCAACATCTCCTGGGCCAGCAGTTTAGCGATGTTGGCGTTCAAGGCTTGCGCGTGTGGGTGGTTAGCAGTGTATTTCTGCCGCCGCTCCAATGTCTGAGAGATGGTGGGTTGTTGTAAAGAAACGCCTGATGGTGCCTTTGATGGTGCAGGAGAAGGAGATAAGACAGGACCAGGGGAGGATGAGGTAGAAGTCAACAAAGTGGCGGAGGCAGATGAAGTGGTGTCCTGGCTCGTCCTCTGGAGTGCATCGCCAGCACAGTCAGCAGTGGCAGTGGCAGAGGCAGAGGCAGTGGCAGAGGCAGTGGCAGTGGCGTGAACGGCAGGCGGCCTTTGTCCTGCCGTTGCTGCCTGCCACTGATTCCAGTGCTTGGATTCCAAATGACGGCGCATTGAAGTGGTGGACAGGTTGCTCTTCTCAGAGCCCCTAATCAATTTCGAGAGGCAAATTGTGCAGACAACACTATATCTGTCCTCGGCGCATTCCTTGAAAAAACTCCACACCTTCGAGAAACGTGCCCTCGAGGTGGGAGTTTTTCGGGGCTGGGTACGAACTGGAACATCTTGGGAGATTCCGGGTGTGGCCTGGCTTCGCCTAAGCTGCTGACCTCTGCCTCTGCCTCTAGCTACCCTTTTTGGTGCTGCACCTGCCTCAACATCCACACTACTTTCCCCGCTTGACATCCCCCCTGTCCAGGTCGGGTCAGTGTCCTCATCATCCACCACTTCCTCTTCCAACTCCTGTCTCATCTCCTCCTCCCGCACAATGCGCCGGTCAACTGGATGCCCTGACGGCAACTGCGTCACATCATCGTCGATGAGGGTGGGTTGCTGGTCATCCACCACCAAATCGAACGGAGATGGAGGAGACTCTAGTGTTTGAGCATCTGGACACAGATGCTCCTCTGTTAGGTTCATGGAATCGTGACGTGGAGAGGCAGGTTGAGGGACAATGAAAGGAGCGGAGAACAGCTCTGGGGAGCAGGGACAGTTTGGGTTATTGTTCTGTAAAGCTTCGGAATTTTGGGAGGAAGGAAGACAAGACTGTTGGGTAATAGGAGGAGAGGAGGCAGAGTCTGACTGGCTGCTGGACAATGTGCTGTAAGCGTTCTCTGACAGCCATTGCAAGACCTGTTCCTGGTTCTCGGGCCTACTAAGGTTTGTACCCTGCAGTTTAGTTAATGTGGCAAGCAACCCTGGCACTGTGGAGTGGCGCAATGCTTGCTGCCCCACAGGAGTAGGCACGGGACGCCCTGTGGCTTCACTGCTACCTTGCTCCCCAGAACCATTCCCCCGACCTCGCCCACGGCCTCGTCCACGTCCCTTTCCGGGAGCCTTGCGCATTTTGAATTCCTAGTTAGAAATTGGCACTGTATACCAGTAGTAAAAATTGTGGGTGCACGTAACCCCAATATATTCTTTGAATTACCAGTCAGAAACTGGCACTATATGGCAGTAGCAAGAAATGAGGGTATTTGTATTCCCAATATATTCTTTGAATTCCCAGTCAGACAATGGCACTGTATACCAGTAGTAAAAATTGTGGGTGCACGTAACCACAATATATTCTTTGAATTACCAGTCAGAAACTGGCACTATATGGCAGTAGCAAGAAATGAGGGTATTTGTATTCCCAATATATTCTTTGAATTCCCAGTCAGACAATGGCACTGTATACCAGTAGTAAAAATTGTGGGTGCACGTAACCCCAATATATTCTTTGAATTCCCAGTCAGACACTGGCACTATATGGCAGTAGCAAGAAATGAGGGTATTTGTATTCCCAATATATTCTTTGAATTCCCAGTCAGACAATGGCACTGTACACCAGTAGTAAAAATTGTGGGTGCACGTAACCACAATATATTCTTTGAATTACCAGTCAGAAACTGGCACTATATGGCAGTAGCAAGAAATGAGGGTATTTGTATTCCCAATATATTCTTTGAATTCCCAGTCAGACAATGGCACTGTATACCAGTAGTAAAAATTGTGGGTGCACGTAACCACAATATATTCTTTGAATTACCAGTCAGAAACTGGCACTATATGGCAGTAGCAAGAAATGAGGGTATTTGTATTCCCAATATATTCTTTGAATTCCCAGTCAGACAATGGCACTGTATACCAGTAGTACAAATTGTGGGTGCACGTAACCCCAATATATTCTTTGAATTCCCAGACACTGGCACTATATGGCAGTAGCAAGAAATGAGGGTATTTGTATTCCCAATATATTCTTTGAATTCCCAGTCAGACAATGGCACTGTATACCAGTAGTAAAAATTGTGGGTGCACGTAACCACAATATATTCTTTGAATTACCAGTCAGAAACTGGCACTATATGGCAGTAGCAAGAAATGAGGGTATTTGTATTCCCAATATATTCTTTGAATTCCCAGTCAGACAATGGCACTGTATACCAGTAGTAAAAATTGTGGGTGCACGTAACCCCAATATATTCTTTGAATTCCCAGTCAGACACTGGCACTATATGGCAGTAGCAAGAAATGAGGGTATTTGTATTCCCAATATATTCTTTGAATTCCCAGTCAGACAATGGCACTGTATACCAGTAGTAAAAATTGTGGGTGCACGTAACCACAATATATTCTTTGAATTACCAGTCAGAAACTGGCACTATATGGCAGTAGCAAGAAATGAGGGTATTTGTATTCCCAATATATTCTTTGAATTCCCAGTCAGACAATGGCACTGTATACCAGTAGTAAAAATTGTGGGTGCACGTAACCACAATATATTCTTTGAATTACCAGTCAGAAACTGGCACTATATGGCAGTAGCAAGAAATGAGGGTATTTGTATTCCCAATATATTCTTTGAATTCCCAGTCAGACAATGGCACTGTATACCAGTAGTAAAAATTGTGGGTGCACGTAACCCCAATATATTCTTTGAATTCCCAGTCAGACACTGGCACTATATGGCAGTAGCAAGAAATGAGGGTATTTGTATTCCCAATATATTCTTTGAATTCCCAGTCAGACAATGGCACTGTATACCAGTAGTAAAAATTGTGGGTGCACGTAACCCCAATATATTCTTTGAATTCCCAGTCAGACACTGGCACTATATGGCAGTAGCAAGAAATGAGGGTATTTGTATTCCCAATATATTCTTTGAATTCCCAGTCAGACAATGGCACTGTATACCAGTAGTAAAAATTGTGGGTGCACGTAACCACAATATATTCTTTGAATTACCAGTCAGAAACTGGCACTATATGGCAGTAGCAAGAAATGAGGGTATTTATAACCCCAATATATTCTTTGAATTCCCAGTCAGACAATGGCACTGTATACCAGTAGTAAAAATTGTGGGTGCACGTAACCCCAATATATTCTTTGAATTCCCAGTCAGACACTGGCACTATATGGCAGTAGCAAGAAATGAGGGTATTTGTATTCCCAATATATTCTTTGAATTCCCAGTCAGACAATGGCACTGTATACCAGTAGTAAAAATTGTGGGTGCACGTAACCCCAATATATTCTTTGAATTACCAGTCAGAAACTGGCACTATATGGCAGTAGCAAGAAATGAGGGTATTTGTATTCCCAATATATTCTTTGAATTCCCAGTCAGACAATGGCACTGTATACCAGTAGTAAAAATTGTGGGTGCACGTAACCACAATATATTCTTTGAATTCCCAGTCAGACACTGGCACTATATGGCAGTAGCAAGAAATGAGGGTATTTGTATTCCCAATATATTCTTTGAATTCCCAGTCAGACAGTGGCACTGTATACCAGTAGTAAAAATTGTGGGTGCACGTAACCACAATATATTCTTTGAATTACCAGTCAGAAACTGGCACTATATGGCAGTAGCAAGAAATGAGGGTATTTGTATTCCCAATATATTCTTTGAATTCCCAGTCAGACAATGGCACTGTATACCAGTAGTAAAAATTGTGGGTGCACGTAACCCCAATATATTCTTTGAATTCCCAGTCAGACACTGGCACTATATGGCAGTAGCAAGAAATGAGGGTATTTGTATTCCCAATATATTCTTTGAATTCCCAGTCAGACAATGGCACTGTATACCAGTAGTAAAAATTGTGGGTGCACGTAACCACAATATATTCTTTGAATTACCAGTCAGAAACTGGCACTATATGGCAGTAGCAATAAATGAGGGTATTTGTATTCCCAATATATTCTTTGAATTCCCAGTCAGACAATGGCACTGTATACCAGTAGTAAAAATTGTGGGTGCACGTAACCACAATATATTCTTTGAATTACCAGTCAGAAACTGGCACTATATGGCAGTAGCAAGAAATGAGGGTATTTATAACCCCAATATATTCTTTGAATTCC
The DNA here is from genome assembly GCF_031893055.1 of Leptodactylus fuscus. Classification (NCBI taxonomy): domain Eukaryota; kingdom Metazoa; phylum Chordata; class Amphibia; order Anura; family Leptodactylidae; genus Leptodactylus; species Leptodactylus fuscus. The sequence goes on along the minus strand of NC_134268.1, from coordinate 202,333,367 downwards.
CAGTCAGACAATGGCACTGTATACCAGTAGTAAAAATTGTGGGTGCACGTAACCCCAATATATTCTTTGAATTCCCAGTCAGACACTGGCACTATATGGCAGTAGCAAGAAATGAGGGTATTTGTATTCCCAATATATTCTTTGAATTCCCAGTCAGACAATGGCACTGTATACCAGTAGTAAAAATTGTGGGTGCACGTAACCACAATATATTCTTTGAATTACCAGTCAGAAACTGGCACTATATGGCAGTAGCAAGAAATGAGGGTATTTATAACCCCAATATATTCTTTGAATTCCCAGTCAGACAATGGCACTGTATACCAGTAGTAAAAATTGTGGGTGCACGTAACCCCAATATATTCTTTGAATTCCCAGTCAGACACTGGCACTATATGGCAGTAGCAAGAAATGAGGGTATTTGTATTCCCAATATATTCTTTGAATTCCCAGTCAGACAATGGCACTGTATACCAGTAGTAAAAATTGTGGGTGCACGTAACCCCAATATATTCTTTGAATTCCCAGTCAGACAATGGCACTGTATACCAGTAGTAAAAATTGTGGGTGCACGTAACCACAATATATTCTTTGAATTACCAGTCAGAAACTGGCACTATATGGCAGTAGCAAAAATAGTGGGTGTATATAGCCCCAATTCTATTGCTAGGGGACTTGCAGGGTATTTCTGGGGTGAAGGTGGGGGGGCACACCGTTGGAACGGGTATCGGGGGTATATATCGGGTATACGGGAATACACTGACAGTGTATTCCATTCAGGATCCTGGGAAAGCTGGGTTGCGGCGATTGAGCCCGTCAGTGCCACGTTACACTGACAAGCTTCTCCCTGGAATTTAGCTCTTACAAGAGCTGTTGTGGTTGTCTTCTCCTTCCTATCCTAGCCTGTCCCTGCCTACCCAGAATCTAACCCCTAGCTAGCTGGACGGAAACCTCCGTCCTCGGTGAATTGCAAGCTCAGAATGACGCGAACCTGGGCGGCGCTGTTCTTTTAAATTAGAGGTCACATGTTTTCGGCAGCCAATGGGTTTTGCCTACTTTTCTCAACGTCACCGGTGTCGTAGTTCCTGTCCCACCTACCCTGCGCTGTTATTGGAGCAAAAAAGGCGCCAGGGAAGGTGGGAGGGGAATCGAGTAATGGCGCACTTTACCACGCGGTGTTCGATTCGATTCGAACATGCCGAACAGCCTAATATCCGATCGAACATGAGTTCGATAGAACACTGTTCGCTCATCTCTACTAATAACTGATGGACACAGTAATATTTCAGGATTGAAATGAGGTTTATTGTACTAACAGAAAATGTGCAATATGCATTAAACCAAAATTTGAGCGGTGCAAAAGTATGGGCACCTCAACAGAAAAGTGACATTAATATTTAGTAGATCCTCCTTTTGCAAAGATAACAGCCTCTAGTCGCTTCCTATAGCTTTTAATCAGTTCCTTGATCCTGGATGAAGGTATTTTGGACCATTTCTCTTTACAAAACAATTCAAGTTTAGTTAAGTTTAATGGTCGCCGAGCATGGACAGCCCACTCTCAAATGATCTGAAAACAAAGATTGTTCAACATAGTTGTTCAGGGGAAGGATACAAAAAGTTGTCTCAGAGATTTAACCTGTCAGTTTCCACTGTGAGGAACATAGTAAGGAAATGGAAGACCACAGGGACAGTTCTTGTTAAGCCCAGAAGTGGCAGGCCAAGAAAAATATCAGAAAGGCAGAGAAGAAGAATGGTGAGAACAGTCAAGGACAATCCACAGACCACCTCCAAAGAGCTGCAGCATCATCTTGCTGCAGATGGTGTCACTGTGCATCGGTCAACAATACAGCACAATTTGCACAAGGAGAAGCTGTATGGGAGAGTGATGAGAAAGAAGCCGTTTCTGCAAACACGCCACAAACAGAGTCGCCTGAGGTATGCAAAAGCACATTTGGACAAGCCAGCTTCATTTTGGAAGAAGGTCCTGTGGACTGATGAAAAAAGATTGAGTTGTTTGGTCATACAAAAAGGCATTATGCATGGCATAAAAAAAAAACAGCATTCAAAGAAAAACACTTGCTACCCACTGTAAAATTTGGTGGAGGTTCCATCATGCTTTGGGGCTGTGTGGCCAATGCCGGCACCAGGAATCTTGTTAAAATTGAGGGTCGCTTGGATTCCACTCAGTATCAGCAGAATCTTGAGAATAATGTTCAAGAATCAGTGACGAAGTTGAAGTTACGCCGGGAATGGATATTAGAGCAAGACAATGATCCAAAACACCGCTCCAAATCGACTCAGGCATTCATGCAGAGGAACAATTACAATGTTCTGGAATGGCCATCCCAGTCCCCAGACCTGAATATCATTGAACATCTGTGGGATGATTTGAAGCGGGCTGTCCATGCTCGGCGACCATCAAACTTAACTGAACTTGAATTGTTTTGTAAAGAGGAATGGTCCAAAATACCTTCATCCAGGATCCAGGAACTGATTAAAAGCTACAGGAAGCGACTAGAGGCTGTTATCTTTACAAAAGGAGGATCTACTAAATATTAATGTCACTTTTCTGTTGAGGTGCCCATACTTTTGCACCGCTCAAATTTTGGTTTAATGCATATTGCACATTTTCTGTTAGTTCAATAAACCTCATTTCAATCCTGAAATATTACTGTGTCCATCAGTTATTAGATATATCAAACTGAAATGGCTGCTGCAAACACCAAAATATTTAGAACTAAAAATGATTAAGATTAATAGGGGTGCCCAAACTTTTTCATAGGACTGTATGCGCTCATGCGGGTGTCCCATATATATATGTGCTCATTTAGGTATGTATGTACATATATATATATATATATATATATATATACACTCACCGGCCACTTTATTAGGTACACCTGTCCAACTGCTCGTTAACACTTAATTTCTAATCAGCCAATCACATGGCGGCAACTCAGTGCATTTAGGCATGTAGACATGGTCAAGACAATCTCCTGCAGTTCAAACCGAGCATCAGTATGGGGAAGAAAGGTGATTTGAGTGCCTTTGAACGTGGCATGGCTGTTGGTGCCAGAAGGGCTGGTCTGAGTATTTCAGAAACTGCTGATCTACTGGGATTTTCACGCACAACCATCTCTAGGGTTTACAGAGAATGGTCCGAAAAAGGAAAAACATCCAGTGAGCGGCAATTCTGTGGGCGGAAATGCGTTGTTGATGCCAGAGGTCAGAGGAGAATGGCCAGACTGGTTCGAGCTGATAGAAAGGCAACAGTGACTCAAATAGCCACCCGTTACAACCAAGGTAGCCAGAAGAGCATCTCTGAACGCCGCACAGTACGTCGAACTTTGAGGCAGATGGGCTACAGCAGCAGAAGACCACACCGGGTGCCACTCCTTTCAGCTAAGAACAGGAAACTGAGGCTACAATTTGCACAAGCTCATCGAAATTGGACAATTGAAGATTGGAAAAACGTTGCCTGGTCTGATGAGTCTCGATTTCTGCTGCGACATTCGGATGGTAGGGTCAGAATTTGGCGTCAACAACATGAAAGCATGGATCCATCCTGCCTTGTATCAACGGTTCAGGCTGGTGGTGGTGGTGTCATGGTTTTGACCATGTCCATCCCTTTATGACCACAACGTACCCAACATCTGATGGCTACTTTCAGCAGGATAATGCGCCATGTCATAAAGCTGGAATCATCTCAGACTGGTTTCTTGAACATGACAATGAGTTCACTGTACTCCAATGGCCTCCACAGTCACCAGATCTCAATCCAATAGAGCATCTTTGGGATGTGGTGGAACGGGAGATTCGCATCATGGATGTGCAGCCGACAAATCTGCGGCAACTGTGTGATGCCATCATGTCAATATGGACCAAAATCTCTGAGGAATGCTTCCAGCACCTTGTTGAATCTATGCCATGAAGAATTGAAGCAGTTCTGAAGGCAAAAGGGGGTCCAACCCGTTACTAGCATGGTGTACCTAATAAAGTGGCCGGTGAGTGTATATATACAGGGTGCTCGCATATATATACTGGGTGTCCCAAAAAAATGCGCGTGCACATGTGCGTGGGTGTCGCATATATAATCAAATCAAATCAAAAAATGCTTTATTGGCACGTCCGAATAGGTATTTGGCATTGCCAAAGCTAGTAAAGTGGGCGGGGGGGGGGGGGGGGGGGGGGGTTGGGGGGGTGTTGGGTATATGCGCTCATATATATATGGGACACCTGTGCACATGTGCGCGCGCATTTTTTTGGGACACCCTCTATATATATGCATATATTTATATATATAAATATGTGCGGGTGTCCCATATATATGCTCGCTCGCATATATATGACCTCTCATACTGATTCTGCAGTATTCTCGCATATATATGCGCTCGCATATATATGCGCTCGCGCGGGTGTCCCATATATATGTGCTCGTGTATATGTATGTATGTATATACAATATATATATATATATATATATATATATATATATATACAGGGTGCTCGCATATATATACTGGGTGTCCCAAAAAAATGCACGCGCACATGTGCGCGGGTGTCCCATATATATACCTGCACACATGTGCGCGCGCATTTTTTTGGGACACCCTCTATATATATGCATATATTTATATATATAAATATGCGCGGGTGTCCCATATATGTGCGCTCGCATATATGTGCGCTCGCATATATATATGCGCATATATATATGCATATAGGTGCGTGGTCTTCCGGAACGCTTCTTATGGACGTCCTGAACATTTCCATCAGCTTCAAACTTATCTCTAATTCAAGTGATGGTAACTCGTGTAGGTGGTTCTTTGTTAAACTCCCTCCTAAATTGTCTTTGCACTTCTACTGCGTTTTCATACTTCCAGTAGCATTTTAGAATAAATTTCCTTTCTTCAAAGTCAAGTCTGTATGCCATCACTCGGTTTAATGGGTTCAGTCTGTAAAGAAAGAATATAATTGAGTTATCAGCTGCTAAAATGTGTATACATTTTTTGGACACCCTGTATATGTGCGCGCATATACAGGGTGGGGCGCATATATATGTGCGCGCATATATATGTGTGCGCATATATATGTGCATATATATGTGCGCACACACACACATATATATGCGCGCACATCTATATATACACACACAAACACATATATATGCGCGCACACACACATATATAGGCACGCACACATATATATGCACACACACACATATATATATATATATATATATGTACATACTAGCTGGTACCCGCGACTTCGTCTGCGGTGATTGTAGAAGTGGGTAAATACAGGTGCGGGTAAGGTTTTAGTAGTGTGTATAAGGTGTGGGATATAACATGTAACTTTGTATCTTGTTTTTGCTGTAATTCTGAGAATACGTGAGACTTTTGTGTTGAATGTAATTTGTATTTCAGCTGCTATACGGTGTTCTGAGAAACTGTACATAGTGTGTTTGGGACAGAGGGATTTCAGGTTAATATACTTCCATATACGACATTGTATGATTTGTTATTTTCCGCCAGTACATGTAAGTTTTGGGCACAGGATACTCTTGAGCAAGCAACATAAAGTCTGGCCCTGTGCATGACAGTTTAGTAACCCATCATGTCCTTCACATTAACCCTTGTGTAAGAGTTACTGATATGTGAGAGACTTGGAGGTAATAATTAAGTATCTTCATTATTGAGGTCTTTTATTAGTACCTCCATATGTCTCACATATTAGTAACCTTTATATGGGGCACACAGGGGTTAATATGAGGGACATGATGGGGTTTATTCCTATTAATGTGAGGCACATGGAGTTACTAACACTAAACTAATAACCCCAAATGCCTGACATTAATGAGAATAGGAACTACAGGAAGGGACCTGTGTGTTTCTTCACTTTGCTAGCAGCTTCCTCTCCTCCTCGGGAACGTTTGCAGGATGCAGACGGCAGGAGCTATCACTATAGCAGGCAGAGACCTGAGCGATTAAGCTCCACCCCCTGGGTTTCCTGCACCCCTCTCATTGGAGGGCAGTGAGAGAAGGGGAGTGTCCTTATGCCTCAGCTCTAGCAGAGCACTGAAGGGACGCTCCGACTTCATTTAACTCTTGCAGGTCCTGTGCTGCTGGTGTGCCAGTGAAATATGGCAGGAGTGCCACTCTTGGAACGTGTGCCAGGGGTTGCTGACCTCTGCTGTAGAGGGTAATATGAATTTTGTGGCTTACTATGGTCCAAAGTGTGTGAGATTGCAGAGATAGTGATGTGAGTTTGGGTTTTGTGGGGGTCCTGGCACAAACGTATGTGCGCTATTGTGACGAAAAGTAACCTATTGTGCAATCCTGTGTAGTAACTATGTTTGTGGAAAATTTCAGCCAAATCGGTGACGCCATGTATAGGGCGTCTTTTTTTGCGGGACCGGGTGTACTTTGTAGTTCTACCATTTTCGGGAAATGTTATTGCTTTGATCACTTTTTATTCAAATTTTTATCAGAATCAAAACAGTGAAAAAACGGCGGTTTGGCACTTTTGACCATTTTTCCCATCTACGGCGTTTACCGAACAGGAAAAATATTTGTATAGCTTTGTAGAGCGGGCGATTTCGGACACGGGGATACCTAACATGTATGTGTTTCACAGTTTTTAACTACTTTTATATGTGTTCTAAGGAAAGGGGGGTGATTTGAATTTTTAATCCTTTTTATTTGTTTTTATATTTTTTTAAAACTTTTTTTTTTGCATTTATTAGACTGCCTAGGGGTATTGACATGGGTGGGCGGTGTCGTGGATTGTCAGAGCGGTGGGGGTCGGCAAACATGGCTGCTCTGGAGCGTTAAAGAGAACCTCCTGGAGTATCACTAAGGTGAGGGGCAAAGTGGTAAAGTATATGTGATTGTGTGGGGTTAGGGGCGAGGCTGCAGAGGGCAATAGGAATTTTGTGGCTTGCTATGGTCCAAAGTGTGTGAGATTGCAGAGATGGTGGTGTGAGTTTGGGTTTTGTGGGGGTCCTGGCACAAATGGATGTGCGCTATTGTGACGAAAAGTAGCCTATTGCGCAATCGGGTGTATTAACTATGTTTGTGGAAAATTTCAGCCAAATCGTTTTGCGTGATTGAGTAACAAACATCCGAACACACAAACCCACAAACAGCCAAACTCACAGGATGTATATATGTCCAGGAATGTGTATTTCCTGTATTCTTATTGATATCACATACATATACAATGTCTCTCTTGGCCAGTTCTGGCTCCTTCCTATAGACACTCCACTCTACCGTAGCTGCTCCTGTAGTGAGGGGACTAGATTGCAGTTTCTGGCGGCAGCTCCTATTAGCAACTCCATTCTAGTCACCTCAGTACTGAACAGTCTACATTGGAGTTGATTCTAGTAGTTCCTGCCTCCAGCAACTCCAATCTAGTCACCTCACTAGTGAATTGTCTACATTGGAGTTGCTCCTGGTAGGTCCTCTATTCTAGCCCGTTCACTAGTGAGGTGACTAGATTGGAGTTGCTGGAGGGAGGACCTACCAGGAGCAACTCCATTCTAGACGCAACCCACAGTCTCACAGTCTCACAGTCTCACAGTCTCACAGTCTCACAGTCTCACAGTCTCACAGTCTCACAGTCTCACAGTCTCACAGTCTCACAGTCTCAGTCATCTGGTATGACGCGCCACCTAGCGTTTATCCTTGAGCGCAGCCGCGCATCCCGGAAGCGATGACTCCACGTTCTAGGCCTCGGCAGCGGCGCCGTGTCAATGACGCAGCAGACATGACGTGAGCGCGCACGTAGGAGGGGAGAAGATCCGGAAGAGCCTCTAACGTGCACGCGCTCCCCTCTGCTGTTGTTGTCCCGGACGGCTCTGCCTCGGTGACGCGCACAGGGAGAAAAGAGCGGCGGGAGCGCGCAGTGTTGTGCTGCGCAGAGCCGGAGTGGCCCCAGGATGGAGGAAGATATACTGACCACCCTGAAGATCCTGATCATCGGGGAGAGCGGGGTGGGCAAGTCCAGGTGAGGAGAAGGAGGACGCTGCTGTCTAATGGTGGGGCCTGGGCTGGAGACGTCAGAGGCTTCCTGGAGGGACAGGGGCCTGGTCACTGACAGCAGGGCTGCCCTAGGGGGCATCATAGTGTGGGCAGGACTAGAGGTCTGTACCCTACATGGCCCAGACTACGTGACTGATGGTTGTCAGTGTATGCTGGGACTTGTAGTCTTCTGGCAGGTGTGTGCCTCACTCCCAGGCAGTGACGGGGTCATCTCGGTGACATTTCGGTGCCACATGGTGGATTTTTGGCTGTGGCCTAGTCCATTAGTGTCCCGTGACATCAGTAGGAACAATCACCCCCATTCTCCGCACAGTTGGGAGTCGGTCTGACAATATAGGATGTATGTGAGATGTAGCAGAGCCGAACGTGTTATTGTATTCTGCAGCTTGATAACCATACGACAGATAATAATGTGTTACGTTTCCCTGCAGTCCTATGTAAGATCACATCCAGCTCTGCTATGTCTGAGCGTCTCAGCTCTGCTATATCTGTACAGAGATTGGCTCCCCGCCGGTGATGACGTCATCCTGTCTGTTGTATTGGCTTTCACAAGAAATGAAACTAACCATAAGCATGGCCGATCGGGCCGATTTACTGTAACGTGTCCCCGTTTGCCGCCCCGCTGTGATACAGAAGAATAGCTGATATTTCTTGGTTACGCCCGTCATAGACATAAGATTGTGATTGACCAATTCCCCCACTTTAAGGACTGATGGACACGGTGTGTGCCGGCTAGGGGGTCAGTAAAAACGGCAAAGATAACCCGCATGGGTATCACTGAGCCATACATTGAAATGAATGGGCCGACCCCCTAAATATGTTCAGGAGCTGCTCTGTATTTGTTGCTATTCTCTACAGGCCGGACACAGAGCCACAAAAACTATGGCTATGTTTACAGGCCAATAGCCGCTAGGGCTACATGATGGTTATGACCGCCATGTTGCCCAGCGAATCCTTCGTACATAAATGGAGTCTTGTTGCGCCCCTGAGGAGGCTGCCATTGCAACCTCTAGAAAAAAATCCCTTAGAGCTCAATATTTCTGCGACTAGATATTAGTCATGAAGTCACAGGGTCACACGGCGAACTTTGGATGGGTGTAGCAGTCCAAATCATGGTGTAGCCCTAACCGAAACCCCTGACCGGGTGGGGGGGGGCAATAAGATGAGACCGGATTGTCTTCTGATCACAATAGACATGACATGAGATCGGAATTGTGGCTGGTTCAGTAGGATCTATGGCTTTATATCTGCTGACAGCTGTTCCATCCAACCACCCCATTTACATGCACACTTGGCTTGGCCAATATATTGAACACTGTCAGGAGAGTCCGGACACTTTTCTACAGGTTCAGCCGAAATCCATCAGATATGTTGGGCACAGTATACGGGATTACCAGCAGTATGATACTGCAGGATCTATCCTAAGGTTTGAGACCCCCACCCATCAACTATATGAAGTGGCTGCCACATTTAGGCAAATGTCACAATCTTTTACTGCTTACCAAGCACCACGCTGTATTTAGTGTAGGGACTGTGCTTGGTGTCGCTGTTCAGTCCCATTCCCTTGAGTGGGACTGAACTACAAACAGTCCATGTGTTGAATGAACATGACGTCACTGACTTAAGTGGAAGCGACACTTGCAAGAGCCTCCATTTTGAATATCTTATCGAGGAGTTGTCATGTGTCAGACCCCACTGATCTGTCCTAAAGTCATTTATCGTGATCTTGGTGCGTACATGCATTTCTAAATATTTTGTGGGTCTCAGTGGGATCTTGCTGGTTAGGCCCCCTAGTTATCACCAGTGACCATTGGGACTAAAGCATTGCATGGTGCCTATTGATATGACTAGGCCTTCTGTCATGTACAATAGCGCACAATCACAGTTATAGCTCAGTCCCATTCAAGTGAACGGGCTGAGCTGCCCTGACAAGCTCAGACACAATACAATGTTCTGCGCTGGTAGAGGCCGCATCGCTCACATGAATGTTGGAACTTTTAACCAGGATCCTGAGTGTCGGACCCCCACTCATTGTTTAATATCTATCCTATGGATAGGTCATCAATTATTTAGCTTGTAAAACCCCTTTAATGGCATAAATCTTATCATATGTTTTCCATAAAGGCCATCAGGTATCCTACATGATGGCTGTGCCTGGCCTATAGGTTATCCTGATGCCTTCCCCGTAGCCATCTTGTGGCCTTTGTTTGTATAGCATTGTATTACTTTGTGTAACTCCTGTAGTGCAGCCTGTAGTGCTGATGTGGCAGTCCCGGACAGTGCGCTCTGTGCTCAGAGGAGGCGGGGGTCTCGTACGGCAGACCTTCACTCACCTTATGTGAGCACTTCACCACCTGATATGAATAGTCTCTCTATAGTGAATCCTCCGGGGTACATTTTATACTAGTACTGGTATATTATATCAGCCGCCATGTGACAGCGATGTCATACATACAGCTGTTATTCCATTAATCTTCCATATCTATGTGGTGTCAGCAGAGGACATACTAACCATACCTGCCAGAATAATCCTTCCTACAAGAGCTGGGAAGTCACAGGGCACAAAGCAAAGAGCACAGGCTCAAATCAACTCTTATACGGGGTGAAAGTGCTGTCAGTTTGGGTTATTAGACCCATCTTTGGGCCGTCCCCCCTATTATACTTATCTACCATTTACCAAACTTTGTATTGAGACATTCACACACAAGAGGCCCCGAATATTCTGTAATAACTCCTCGGTATATGGAGCTCCTGAATCCCACAGACGCCTTACATAGGCTATTTTATCGCTTTTATCCTGCAACATTTTTGGACAACCTCCACCATGAGAAGGGATTAGTGATCCCGTTGTTTCCAGTTTCCATACCATCTTTTGAGGGTGCATCATGAACATCATTTCACATTGCTTAGGTGAATTGGTGAGCCCGTAGGTTCTGCACCATGAACACTCACTGCTGAATAATGTACAACGCAACTGTGATGAGAAGGGGTATGGGGGCACCCCGAAATCACAAACGTTGCGATGACAGTCCGGAGTCTACTTCTTTTTTCTCTAATGCGGGGGGCATCCCGTCTTTGAAGCATATACTGAGCAGCACCTTGTTTCGTTCAGATTGCTTCATCCTAGTGGGATTTAGTACAGAATATCCCGGCCCTCTTTCCAGTGAATTTTCCTGTATATTTTTGCATTTTTCCACAGCCTGGTTCCAACTTTTTTTTAACGATCCTCATATGGATTCATTACATCTAATACATGTGAATGGGGATATTCACAGACCATCAGAAAGTCTGAGAGGTCTGTGAAAACGAGGACCCCTCCGATGCAGCTCTTCTGTATGTCTTTTTTTTCAGGGCTGTTTTGTCCATCAGTTGTGGGTATATAGATGGGGTACTATACCTCCCCGTTCTTGTGTAGGTTCTCATTTTTGATTAATCAAATCTTATCCATACGCCCTATTAGGCCTCAAGCTCGTGGACTAAACTGGACTGGAAAATCCAGTCTGCGTGTCGGCAAGATTTCCCAGCCTGCTCGGAGTCCTTCCCTGCCCGCGCCTTCGCTGTCCTGTACTGTATATAGCAGTGGAGCTGCGGTGAGGTGTCATAGATCACTCTGAGGATCAGGATAGAAAATTGGGTCATGCATGGACTGGATTTTCTGGTCCGTGTGCCTCCTTACGCTACCCCTTGTACTATATTACTACCTCTTCTCTGCGGTGAGTGCTGCAGAGCATATACAGAGCTGTGGCATCCTATGGCAAAACCATATGGCCCATCCACCAATCTTCTTCCTGTTGCATGGTTGGTTCACCTATGACTTAGCCATCCATGACGCTCCGACGTGAGTCTGTAATGTATTGAGTCACACTTCCCACCTGCCCATCAGGGTGCTTTCTCCTCGGACGAGTATCTAATCCTCTATAATAGTTAACATATAAAAGGACACGTTAATGACTATTATTACCGCTGACTCCATTGTGCACTGAGTCACTTACTGCTATTTTAAGGAGCCTGTAAATGCCATAGTAGCTCTTCTTATTCACGGCTTCCTGTGTTGTATACAGCTATCCCCGTTTTATGGCTGCCGCGGTTATTGTCACAGCTACGTTACATCTGACACCTTTGTCCTGCATTTACAGGGACAAGTTCACAAAGTCCTTTCTGCCCTCTCACTGCACACTTGGCGTATTATTCCAAAGTGCATGCTATATATAAGTTTCCCGCATGTCCAAGGTGATGGTGCAATAGTCTGCGCGTACAATGTAGAGCTGTGAAATTCTTCCCATGCTGAGGTCATGTTTTGTCCTGGAAGTCACAGGGTAGAGACAGAACAGCTGCTTGTGGATCCACAGAAACCTAAAGGGGTATTTCCATATTGATGAGCTATCCCGAGGATGAGCCATCGATATGTGATCGGTGGAGATCCAGAACTTGGGACCAGTGCTGATCAGCTGTGATGACCTATCCTGAGGATGAGCCATCGATATGTGATCGGTGGGGATCCAGAACCTGGGACCAGTGCTGATCAGCTGTGATGACCTATCCTGAGGATGAGCCATCGATATGTGATCGGTGGAGATCCAGAACCTGGGACCAGTGCTAATCAGCTATTTTAATGAGACCATTGTGATCACAATTACCAAGCCTTCTTCCCTCTGCCAATGATATCATATTCATGGGTCACATGGCCCAAGAGCAGCTCAGTCCCATTCAGGTAGATGTTGCTGAGCTGCAATACAAAGTACAGTGCTGTGCCTGGTAGTCGGTGAAGAGGCTGCAGTACTTACGAACACTGCAGCTTCTTTAAGCAGCTGATCGGTGAGTGTCCCAGTTTTTGGACCCCCACCATTCCTATGTTGACAACCTGTAGGCAATCAATATATATGTCCCAGAAAATCCCTAAGTCCACACATTGCAGAAAAGCAGATTTGCAGTTTTCTACCTAGACTCTCAGGCCTAGTTCACATCTGTGTTAGGTATTTCGTTTGGGGAGTCCACTTAGGCACCCCCCGAATGGAATGCCAAATGCATTAAAAAGCGGTGAGCAAAGAAAGCACACGGACCCCATAGACTATAATGGGGTCCGTGTGTTTTCCATGCGGTGTCCACAGGAACCATGCGGAGAGAAAAGTACTGCAAGAACTACTTTTCTCTCCGCATGACTCATGCAGACACTGCACGGAAAACACATGGACCCCATAATAGTCTATTGGGTCCGTGTGCTTTCTTTGCTCACCGCTTTTTAATACGTTCGGTATTCCGTTTGGGGGTCCCCAAGTGGACTCCCCAAACAAAATACCGAATGCAGATGTGAACCAGGCCTCAGTGTTCGGGCACGTATACAAATGTTCATGAATATTTGTACCTTTTTAGTGCAAGGGACATTAACTTTATCATTGTATATAACTGAGGCTGCTTGTACCCCTGGACGTGCTCTGGGTCTCTCTGCTGGACCCTCCCTATTTGAGTAGATTCCAGCACTGTTGACCCTATCCGTCTCCACAGAGGGGAACAGATTGTTGGGGAGACGCAGGCTACCACCCGTATATAAGTGCCCTATAAGTACCACCCGTATGTAAGTGCTCTATAAGTACCACCCGTATATAAGTGCCCTATAAGTACCACCCGTATATAAGTGCCCTATGAATTGCTGGTTATCTTGTTAGGACAAAATTTGCTGACCATCCCATTAAATATGACTCTCACAACTAAGAATCTACTGTATAATATTCAACGCCCCGAATGCTGCTATTGAGAAACCTAGCTGGTGGGGGAGGGGTGGATGGTTGTTAGTTGGGGGTGTTTTTCGATATATAATGCAGTCTGCTGTACGTATATTATATAGTCCCCCACCCTGCAGCTGCACTTCTAGCTATGACCATTTGGGAATTATTGGAAGACAACGAATATTTCAGTATACGAGGAATCTGCTGGAACTGGTGCCCGAAAGAAAACAAGGTCACATGGTACAGAAACTGATTTCGGGGTTTTATCATAGTATCATTAAATCCATGTAAGACCTTATAAACATGTGCGGATTACAAATCCATGTTATACAGATCCATGATATGCCGCCATTGCACTGCCAGAACCCCATCCTGTACGTCCATATTCCTGATTTGCCTCTCATTACAGAGAAGCCGAGTACTGGCTAATTGTGATTCCCATATTTAGGGTCAGATCGGTATTTCCCAGGACTCCTGATAACTATGCTATGGCTGATATATTGATCTCGATGGGTAGACAACAGGAGCAGGTCTTGGTTTGGTACTTTCTGCTCGGATTGAGAATGTCTTACTAGTGTAAACAGCGAGAGTTGACACTTAGGGAGTGGCGCGGTACAGGATTGCTTGTTTCTAAATGTTGAGAATCCCACATCGCTCTGCGGTTAGCATGGGGGTGCGAACAGATGATGGTAATGTACTTGTGCAAAAGAGCAGGAAAAGCTGGGAAAATAATGCTGTGGTAATGGACGGCTGAACGTAAACCTATTCTGTTTTGCAAAAATGACAGCAACACTGACTCAACCAGAATAAGACCACCGTTACTGATCCCATAAAGCCATCATTACTGATCCCACAAGGCCACCACTACTGATCCCACAAGGCCACCACTACTGATCCCACAAGGCCACCACTACTGATCCCACAAGGCCACCACTACTGATCCCACAAGGCCACCACTACTGATCCCACAAGGCCACCACTACTGATCCCACAAGGCCACCACTACTGATCCCACAAGGCCACCACTACTGATCCCACAAGGCCACCACTACTGATCCCACAAGGCCACCACTACTGATCCCACAAGGCCACCACTACTGATCCCACAAGGCCACCACTACTGATCCCACAAGGCCACCACTACTGATCCCACAAGGCCACCACTATTGATCCCACAAGGCCACCACTACTGATCCCACAAGGCCACCACTACTGATCCCACAAGACCACCACTACTGATCCCACAAGGCCACCATTACTGATCCCACAAGGCCACCATTACTGTTCCCAGAGGGACTTTCACCCTGTGGGCCTAGATTTTCTGATCTGCCTAAGGGGATGTTCACACAGATTTTTGACAAGGATTTTGGCCTGTTTACTAAAAGACCCAACTGAAATTGCAGCAGGTGGCTACAGGTCCTTGATCTGTGACAGAAGGAGATAGAAAGTGTGTATTTTTTCCATAATTTTTTTTTTTTCCTCTGTGTGATTCTCAGGCTAAAATTAAAGGGGTTGTCCATGTTTAAATACCTGATCGGTAGCAGGCTGATACCTGGCCCCCAGCCCGATCAGCTGTACGGAGCCATTTCTGGCGCCTGTCCGATGCAGCATACAGGGCCAGAAGCAGAAAGCTCCATCCACTGTATAGAGCCGGGCGCCTTCACTACAGCACAGCTCCCGCTGAATTCAATGAGCGCTGGGCTGCAGTGACCGCACCCGGCTGCTATACAGTGGACAGAGCTTTCTTCTTCCAACCCTGTATTGTTTACATGATGGGTGCCGGAAGCTTCTCCGTACAGATGATCAGTGTGGGGACCGGGGATCCTGACAGAAAAGCGCATGTTCACATGTTCAGTCTGCAATGATGACTTGCCTGCTTTTTATAGGACTCTCATGTCTTGTTTTTTATTGTTTTGCAGCCTTCTGTTAAGGTTTACAGATGACACGTTTGACCCAGAACTTGCTGCTACAATAGGTAAGTCCCTTCTTTCAGACACTACACACTAAGCTAACCAGCAGTGTCACATGTTAAGGGCTAGTTCACACGGGGCGCGGTATGGTTTATTTTGGTCCAGGTTGTGACGTAGAAATCCGCATCAGAATAGGACCAAAATGCACCTGCCACAACTGTCACGGCTTCCGACAGTTGCGGCTTCCCGCTCCGGAGTAGGCCAAACTATTGCATTAAACTAATATTAAACACTACGCTACTGACTATTGATGCGACATCTTCATCACCTCTGGCCGCACCTTCTTCCTGTTCCTATTGATTGAAGAAGTCTATGCAGCGAACAAGTTCCTACCCTCACAGCTCCTTGTCTTGTCCTTAGCCTTCAGGCTGACATCGCTCCTGGCTGCAATGCATGAGCTGACTTGCGCCTTTAATAAGTTTAACCCTTTAGCATACAGAGGACACCCTGTATTATCTCATATACAACAGATCAAATGACGTATATCGTTTTGCAGGTGTGGACTTCAAGGTGAAGACAATATCTGTAGATGGTAACAAGGCGAAGCTGGCTATCTGGGTAAGTATGAGAACAGTCACCTCTTTGTTATGGAATGTGATGTAGGCTGACCTCATTGTTAAGCAATATATCTATGGCAGGCATAGCTTCAAGACTTGTCTGGATGTGCCTGCGTGACATATTTTGTGGTCAGGCACTCGGGAAGCTCCTGTGTTGATAGTATGATGTAGGGGTGTGTTGGCCGCCATTTTACATTTCATATGGTTATCAGATGCAGCTGAACATAAGACGTGTTGATATGATGTGCAGTAAATAGACTACGCCTAAAATAGAAAAATGAATGAATCTATTTATAACTGGAAGATGGCTGCCTTAAAGGCTACCTTAATAATTGATGCCCAGGTTTAAAGGGGTTTTCTGGCCCCAAATGCATTTTTGATACTGATCATCTCTGGAATCCCACACCCCAGACCTGGGCATCAGAAGCCACTGCAGTGGGTATGGAGTGGAGGCAGGCCTGCTCCTATATTGGGGACGGAGCTTCGGCCCTGTCCAATATATAGCGGGAATTGCTGCACCAGGCCTATTACTTGAATAGGAGATGACTACTTCCGCTCCCAGTCCAATGCTGTACCTTCTGGTGCACAGAGGCTGCTGGATCTCTGCGTGTTCTTGAGTGGGACATCAGTATCAAAAATGCATTTGGGGACAGAAAAAAAACAAATTTAAAGTCTAGTTCTGTAGTAAAAGAGGCCTGGGTGAGCAGGCTACCTGTGGTCCAATGGGTCCGACCTTACCAAATACTGGTGATGGCTTTTAGTGCTATAGAAAAATAGTGATAATAGTGCTTGACCAGGGAACCTCCTTTATTACATTCATAAACCCTAGGAAGGATCGACTAAAGCAGTTCATTTCTTATACTGTCATTACAGCCAGAAATACACTTTTTTACTTATTAGTTATTTATCTTACTTATATAGCGCCATCATATTCCGCACTTGGTCTTTTGGTACAAAGATGTCACTGGCAGTACTGTCTGAGCTTCCGTCATTTGTAGGCAGTACTGTCTCTCTACATTGCTCATTTATAGGAAGGCCGTACTATATGTACCTACATTATTTGCTAGGATACATAGGGAAGACAGTACTATCTGTGCTCACAAAATTTACAGTGAAACAGTACTATTTGTACCTATATCATTCACACATACTACATGAGTAGTATCTGTACCTAAATAATTTACAAAGACAGGCAGGAAGACAGTACTATCTTTACCTTCAGCATGTATAAGGAGAGACAGGACTATTTGTGCCTACACCATTACCAGCAGAGACCAGGAAGGTAGTACTATCTTTACCTGCAGCATTTACATAGAAGTAGTGTTGCTTGAACCTACCGTATATACTCGAGTATAAGCCGAATTTTTCAGCACAGTTTTTGTGCTGAAAAAGCCCCCCTCAGCTTATACTGGAGTCAAGCAAAAAAAAATAATATATATATAAAAAAAATTTGGGAGGGGGGGTTTATGACCAGCTGCAATAGTAATGTATAGAATCTCCCATAAAGTAGTGGAAAAAAATCAGCTTTAAAAAAATATATATAAAAAAATAAAGTAAATAAAAGTTGTAAATCCCTCCTTTCCCTAGAATACATATAAAAGTAGAAAATGACTGTGACACACACATTAGGTATCCCTGTGTCTGACAGTGCCCGGTCTACTGAATATAGGGGATCTGCAGTGCTCCTGTTCCATCGGGAAGGGGTTAATAGGAGCACTGCAGATCCCCTATATTCAGCCAGGGTGAAATCCAAGTGGGGGGAAAAAACCCAGTCCTCAAGCTCAGGGAAGGGGCAGACAGACAACCAAAACACCCCCTCCCCTTCCCCAGCACCTACTGCACCCAAAAACTCCGACCATTTTAATTTTTGAAATTTTCCAGTAGCTGCTGCATTTCCCCCCCTCGGCTTATACTCGAGTCAATAATTTTTCCCAGTTTTTTGTGGTAAAATTAGGGGCCTCGGCTTATATTCGGGTCGGCTTATACTCTAGTATATACGGTACATCCTCGATGAGGGGAGGCAGTAGTATCTGAGCTCACATCATCTACAAGGAGAAGACAGCACTATCTTTACCTACAAATTTTACCACAGAGCCAGCACTATCTTTACTTTCAGTACATCATTTACAGAGAGACAAGGAGGCAGTACTATCTGTGCCACCAGAAATAAAGGCACTTCTGTGCAGTAAGAGGCGATCGCTATATAATTGCATAAGACAATTGAGTTTCCCCCAGTGTGCCTTATCTCCAGAAGTTGGGCTTACGGCTGTTCTCTTGGTTCACCTTATGAACTAGCAGGATTCATATGAGAGGTTTCGGCATTGCCTAGTATCTGCCGTGTACGGTATTACAGCGTGCCGGCCCCGTACACCGGGTGTTCCAGCCGAGCCGTATAATGAATATTGCCTTTTTGGAAGCAGGGAATACATTTCTGGTTGGCTGGGTCTTTAAATCCGCCATAAGCCCTGAATCTACATTGCAAAACCAACTGAACTTTATAACATCTTTAGTCCATGTCAGAGAATGGATTATTGGTTTTCTATAGAAACAATCTCAGACTAATGAAATGGAAGGTCCTGTAAGTGTAGCGGCTGCAGCACAATATAGCGTCTATAACTAGTGCGTAAAACCTACAGCCAGGAATTACTTTGTTATTGTAAGGCTAACCTGCAGAGCATGCCCCCCACCAAATAAGAAAGCCAGGCCAAGTTCACGTCTCCATCGAAGTACATGAGGCTTTGTCACTGTTAAAGGAACAGTTCGGTGTAATGTTCCCTTTTATATACTGCGACATATTCTATAGCTCTGTACACCTATACGGTATACATCCCATACAGAGGATCCTAGTCAGAATTGAAGGGAATCTGTCTAAACCAATAGCAAGTCTTTATGATATTTTAGTGCCCCTATGTTAATGGGGTTGTCCAGCCCCACATGATAGATCTTCAGCATGTGATCTGAGATTGGGGGGGGGGGGGTGTCTAAATATTGCCCATGTTCAGCTCGGACCTTTACTTGATGGTGGAATACTTTTTTGTCGTGCCCCTGACCCTTAGAGTCCATTCTTCTTATATTTTGGTGAGCCATAAGCCGTAATCTGCTGCAGCCTTGTGTCTCTCTGGCAGTCACAAGTTAACCCTAAAACGTCTCGGCAGACATGAACTCTGATAGTAAGTGGAAGTAATGTCACCCGGATTATGTGTCACTGGGTAATGATGAGGAAAGGGGACCGAGACAGAGGCCTTCAGGAAATCTGATGCAACGGAGTGACCAAATGGATTAAAATTGTTTGCGGTCAACCTCTGGCCATCATTCACACTGTAGACTCTTCTAATCTTTTACAGATTTATGATAAAGTGTGAACTTTGCTTCTAGTCTAAAGCTTTGTAATCCATCTTGCATAGCGGCTTTGGTTATATATGTCTACCTAGTTTCTGTGCAGTTGAACGTTTTGTCCACATGGTGGTGCTAGAGTAGCGTATAATTTCCATGTTTGCCATTACTATAAGATTCCTCTCTTTCTGCAGGACACTGCCGGGCAGGAACGTTTCAGGACACTTACCCCCAGCTATTACAGAGGTGCACAAGGCGTTATATTGGGTAAGCACGGATAGTCTGCAGCAGCACTCCTATTATTCTGTCTGATCTCCGGGCTGTTAGATTGTCAGACATTTACAGGACATGGCTGATCAGCTCACAAAGTAGTTCTTGGGCTTCGGATATTGGGCCTAGTTTGGCGTCCTGTATGGTGGCAACAGTTTTGTCCACTTAATGTATTTACTTCTGAACATGGGAGTAGCAGAATATTACATAGTAAGGTAGTTGATAAGGTTGGATAAAGACACAAGTCCAACCCATAAACCTACTAAATTGATTCTAAGGAAGGAAAAAAATACACACACACAAAAAAAAAAACATCATTCCAATTTCCCCAACTGAGGGAAAAAAATTCCTTTCCAATATGGCAACTGTACAAGTGATAGTCATCCCCACTTTGTGTCAGTGACTTCCATAGTCTCACCGCTCTTGGGGTAAGTGCCCACAGAGTTTTTTTAAAGGCCGATTTTTGAGGTGGAATCTGCCTGTTCATTTCAGTAGGGTTGGTAAGGGGGACACAAGTCCAGAAAAATCTGCCTAAGAGCGGGTTCACACCCGTGCCCGGTCTCTGCTTTGTGGGTTGCCATCTTCTGCCGACAGGAGACGGAAACCCAGCGGTCAGTGTCTGCCCGTGAGCCTTGTGTGGTCTTAGCAGCGAAACTGTTATTTTTTTTTTTAACCGGACACGAAGTTCTACATGTCCGACTTTATGTCCAGTTAAAAAAAAGAAAACAGTTTCGCCGCAGAGACCACAAAACACTCACGGGCGGACACTTTGCAAACCCATTTGAATGAATGAGTTTGAAAACTGGCTGTTGGTTTCCGTCTCCTGTCCAGACGGAAATCTGCAAAGCGGAGATCGGGCAGAGGTGTGAACCCGCCCTAACTCCCATTGAAATGAATGGGCAAACTTTTGAGACAGATGACATCTCAAAATCCGCCTGCAAACAACTTTGTGTGGATTTGCCCTTACTGTAAAGAAGCCCGCATAGGACTATGGTAACACGTCTTTTCCTCCAGACGTAGAATATCCCCTTTTGTCACAGTTATAGGCCTAGGTGTAAAGTCTATGGTAAACTTGTTTCTATCAAAATGATCACCAATGGGACTAACAATTTGCCCAGGGTTCCTTTTTTTTTTTTTTTTTTTTTTTTTCTATTTTGAAGAATTTGGGTGATGGGGTGTCCATTGGGAAGCATTTTATGGTGTGCATGTGTGTGGGGTCTCCAGGGAGTATTATATTGTGTATGCGAGCCACTAGGGCACATCATATTTTGTATGGGGCCCTGGGGTAGTATTATTTTTGTATATATATTTCTTATCCTGGAGCTGCTGTAAGACAATACACTAATTCTTTCCTATATGTTATAGCTATAGACGTATAACTGATTTAATAAATGGCTTTCTCTTTCCATATATCTATCTATCTTATCATATATATATATATATATATATATATATATATATATATATATATATATATATATATATTATGCTTTTTGTCTTCCAGTATACGATGTCACAAGAAGAGACACATTTGTAAAGCTGGACAACTGGTTAAATGAGCTGGAGACATATTGCACAAGAAATGACATAGTTAAAATGCTAGTCGGAAACAAGATAGATAAGGTGAGTCTCCGGGCACATCGATAAGACTGGTTATGACAAGATCCTTGACAAAGCTCCAGAGGTCGCTGACAACATGGCTCCTAGGAGTCTTGTACTTTGGGCTCTTGTGTCATCGCTGAAGTAGAAACAGATTTTGATGGAATTTCTGATATTTTTTATTATAGATAACACACTGCCAATGTAGGAGAGTCACAGCAATTTCGCAATATTTCGGGTATTTCGTTGTATTAGGTGTGTGTCACACGTCACCATGCGGGCACGGCTGTTGGGTTAGAATGTGGACCCACCTCCATTAAAAAAAAAAAAGAGAACGTAGTTCAATAGAGACTACATTTATGTAAAAAAAGGAAAAAATGGTTGTCCTATGTACCAAGTTATTAATATTAAAAAAAAAATCAATGTCTTTTTGCAGGATAACAGAGAAGTGGACAGAAACGAGGGCCTCAAGTTTGCACGAAAACACTCAATGTTGTTCATAGGTATGAAATGTTTGATATTTCTTGGGTTGAACCATCTACACCTTATTTCCATTTTTTCCGACTTGTATAACTGGTTTGTATATTTTATTCATAATCGTCACACAGGGTAGAGCAATTAATTGGTCTCAGTACATTTTATATTAAGGGCCTGTCCTTGGGATAGGTCATCAGTATCTAATGGGTTGAGGTCCGACGCTGGCATCCCCACCGATCAGCTGTTCTCGGCCACTACCGTATACCTGAGTTATACAGTGTACTGAGCAGGGCCTGGATCACTTTAGTAATTGTATTGTGACCATTCCTGATTCTGCTTCTGGTTTTGTTTTCTGAGCGATGGGGGTGCCGGGGGTGCTTAAAATAGGCCATTAGTATAAAATGCCCAGAAAACCCCTGTAAAGCCCACTCTAATAATGTAGAACAGGTCATGGCAATGTACAGTGAGAAATCCAGCCACTTAGTAGGCACATCATTCCCTTTATTAATCTTCCAAATAGTCTCCAGGCCGGTCTTGTGGTTGGCAGACTGACCGCCAGAGTCTCATGCTAGCTGTAAGTCTATCGCTTCCATGTTAGTCTTTGAGACTGTAACATCCAAACTCTCATAGACTTGTGTAGAAGAAGTCACTTGTAGCTGTATGTGAATCGGTGGATCAGTCTGCCAGTCACATGACCCTCCAGAGGACCTGCTCAAGAGATGTATAAAGAGAACAACATGCCTGGTAAGTGGCTGCATCCTTCATTGTACATTACTATGGCATGAACTACAGGACAAAGAAGTAAAGAATATTGCTGAAGCGGCACTTTAAATCTCACACTGTGGACACATTTGCAGAAACTAAACTCTGTCAACCAATCCAAATCGTCAATATGCTGTTATTTCTGTATCAAAGATATAACTTGTCATGCTAAAAAACAAGCACTCATACCCCTCTAGTGGGTATATATTTATGTATGTGTGTATATATATATATATATACACTCACCGGCCACTTTATTAGGTACACCATGCTAGTAACGGGTTGGACCCCCTTTTGCCTTCAGAACTGCCTCAATTCTTCATGGCTTAGATTCAACAAGGTGCTGGAAGCATTCCTCAGAGATTTTGGTCCATATTGACATGATGGCATCACACAGTTGCCGCAGATTTGTCGGCTGCACATCCATGATGCGAATCTCCCGTTCCACCACATCCCAAAGATGCTCCTCTATTGGATTGAGATCTGGTGACTGTGGAGGCCATTGGAGTACAGTGAACTCATTGTCATGTTCAAGAAACCAGTCTGAGATGATTCCAGCTTTATGACATGGCATTGCATTATCCTGCTGAAAGTAGCCATCAGATGTTGGGTACATTGTGGTCATAAAGGGATGGACATGGTCAGCAACAATACTCAGGTAGGCTTTGGCGTTGCAACGATGCTCAATTGGCACCAAGGGGCCCAAAGAGTGCCAAGAAAATATTCCCCACACCATGACACCACCACCACCAGCCTGAACCGTTGATACAAGGCAGGATGGATCCATGCTTTCATGTTGTTGACGCCAAATTCTGACCCTACCATCCGAATGTCGCAGCAGAAATCGAGACTCATCAGACCAGGCAACGTTTTTCCAATCTTCAATTGTCCAATTTCGATGAGCTTGTGCAAATTGTAGCCTCAGTTTCCTGTTCTTAGCTGAAAGGAGTGGCACCCGGTGTGGTCTTCTGCTGCTGTAGCCCATCTCCCTCAAAGTTCGACGTACTGTGCGGCGTTCAGAGATGCTCTTCTGGCTACCTTGGTTGTAACGGGTGGCTATTTGAGTCACTGTTGCCTTTCTATCAGCTCGAACCAGTCTGGCCATTCTCCTCTGACCTCTGGCATCAACAACGCATTTCCGCCCACAGAACTGCCGCTCACTGGATGTTTTTTCTTTTTCGGACCATTCTCTGTAAACCCTAGAGATGGTTGTGCGTGAAAATCCCAGTAGATCAGCAGTTTCTGAAATACTCAGACCAGCCCTTCTGGCACCAACAACCATGCTACGTTCAAAGGCACTCAAATCACCTTTCTTCCCCATACTGATGCTCGGTTTGAACTGCAGGAGATTGTCTTGACCATGTCTACATGCCTAAATGCACTGAGTTGCCGCCATGTGATTGGCTGATTAGAAATTAAGTGTTAATGAGCAGTTGGACAGGTGTACCTAATAAAGTGGCCGGTGAGTGTGTATGTGTATATGTATATATATATATATATATATATATATATATATATATATATTTTAAAACATTTAAAGAATAATATTAAAAAAAACAAAACTAAGGGGTTAACAGGGTTTCCAGGATTTTAGGGTAATTGATACTCATGAGCTAACCAGAGGATCGTTCATTGATATCAAATCAGTCTTTGGCTGGTTCACCGATCTCCTGATGCAGCCTATGGGAAGCCATATATAAGGTATACAGTCAGAAGCAAGTGAATGAGAGCGGGGCTGCAGTACCAGGTGCCACCACTACAGTGTATACAGTGTACAGAGCTCTAAACTGTAGTAATGTCGCCTGGAACTGCAGCTCATCTCCCATTTACTTGAATAGGAGCAGGGCTGCTTCTGGCCATATACTTTATGTATCCGATGAGTGGTGCGGGGTTCGGGTGTTGGACCCTGACCAATCTAATACTGATGAAGTATCCTTCTTAAAGGAGTTATCCAGCTTCCTATCTTATGCCACAAAGCATATCCTAGAGGATAAACAACTGATCAGTGCACTTCTCTGCGCCCCCCCCCCCTTACAATCCTAAGAACAGGACTGTAACCCCATGTGAATACAGCCTGTGTGAATGTAGACGTCTCATTGGTAAACCCCCCCCCCCTCCCACCTCCCACACCGATCAGTTATTTATCATCCGTCCTATAGAAGGAGGATACATCTGCTTTGTGACATAACTCCCTTTAAATGCTGATATTAGATTCTGGAAGTCTCACATGATAAGATTACCCAGTGACCAGAAATATGACAATTGTCTTCTAAGCTGCATCTGAGAAAACCCTGACATTAACCTTTGGCCGCCATGCCTGGCGTATGGCGGTGTTTGTTTCCGATTATAAAGCCAGTGTCCTGCCAGCCGGCGTTGTTGGTGGGGCTGGGCAGATCGGGCTCTACACAAACCTTTAGTTGAATGGTTTGGACCACTTGGGCTTTACTGTTCCCCGTGTCTGCTTCCTCCTGAGATCTGGGTCTCTAAAACCTTTAAGTCATGGACGAGACAGGAAGCCGTCTGTTTCGGAGACCACAGCAGTTCAGTTTTTTCTACCCGTCTGACTCTTCATTTGATCTTCTTTTCTGCTTTATGAAACCACAACTTAAAAAAGAGCAACAATATGGGATTGATTGTTCCCGAACAACATGAAAATAACTAGTTACATCTATCGCTGCCTACAGCTCCGCCGAGACATTACTTGTACCTTTCCCCATAATAGATTTGACACATTGTAACGTCACCTGTTCCAAAAATGGAATCATTTCCTGATGGGCCGATATCCTTTGCCCTCGGGCTGTGTTGGCTAGCTCGGTGGATGGCTCCGCGCCGGCTTAGGCTGATGAGTATTTCTTGTGCTGTGCGATTCGCTCCACGTTTGTTGTGGCGCTCACTATTTATTGGTCAATAGCTGGGATTTATTTCCTATGAGTAATGCAATGGTTTAGGTCTGGACCTGCTGTAAAATCTTTTGTTGAGCCGTGTTTGCAGTGGTCTTTGTTCTCCTCCATTGACAATCCATTATCCTGGGTAATAGCTGTGTAGGCTGATGGTTTGGCGGATGGCGCAGCAGCCATTGGATGGAAACTTAGCGTATCCACATCTGCATTACGTTTGCCTGCACTACCCGGGTTCTTGCAGGTTTATTTCAGGTTCTTCCATTGTTTTGCACATTCTGAACTATATAGCGATCGGCCATAACAATACAAACCAGTGGGATTAATAACATGGATGGTCTTGTGACAAGGGGGGGGGGATATATTAGGCAGCAAATGAATAGTAGGTTCACCTGCAAGTGGTCCTATTGTACTGCAGGGTACCCATGGAAGGTATGGACAAAATAAAAATCACAGTTACTCTCCTGAGCGTGGGATCTTCACTAGTGGCCATTTCCAGCGTCTCCTTATCATTGGGCCTCAGCAGTCACATGGCGGGTGTACTGACATCATCACACTCTCACCCAGTGTCCTGTTTTTATTTTGTCCCCATCTTCACTAGATCTTGGGTATTATACTCTGGGGTATGTGTGAGGTTGACAGACCCAAACTTTGGGAAAATTCATAACAAACCTGTCTCACTACAAGCTAATTTTACTTCTCTCTAGCAAGACTAGTCCATTTGGTCTCATCCCACGAGAGTCCTGGAAAAGTTAAAGGGATCCTATCATTGGATATCCTTTTTTTCATCCTAAGACGTAGGAATAGCCTTAAGAAAGGCTATTCTTCTACTACCTTTACATGTCTTCTCCGCGCCGCCGTTCGGTAGAAATCCGGGTTTTCTTCGGTATGCAAATGAGCTCTTTCACAGCACGGTGGGCGGGCCCCAGCACTCAAACAGCACTGGGGGGCGTCCCAAATACTGCGAGAGAATCTCCAGCGCTGCCTCCATCTTCTTCTGGAACGCCCTCTTCTTCTGTCCTGGGTTTCAATCTTCTAGGCCTCGGGCAGAGCCGACTTCGCATGCCCGGGCCACAAGAAAATGGCCGCTTACACTAATTTACTATGTATATGTACTATGACACAGTGCTTGTGTTTAAGTTGACCCCTGTACACCATGGCAGGTGGCACAAGCACAGTCTGATGTCCTGGGCAGTATTCTGTATATAAATAAATGGTGCTTTTCGGTTCCAGTACCCAAGAGCCATTCTATTGAAGGAAACAAAGCCATGAGGATGCCCTGTGCTCATTGAAGCAAACTGAAATTTTTTAAAACCCAGCGAAACCCTTGCAGCAATGTAGTGGCTGATGTAGCAGCTATATACCTATATACTCCTCCCCAAAGTTCCTGAGGTCAAGCTGTAAACCGCCATGTCCAGCATCCACTTTTTACAGTCTCCTACTTCATTCTGGTGCGTCTGCCAAGAATCATAAGGTTTGACCCCTGGAACGCGGAGCAGTAAATTTTAATGATACCTAATGTGTTTTCTTTTGATTATGGAGCGCAGCTCTGCGGGATTCAGAACCTGTCATTGCCCTTCAGCTAAATCTAGATTTAGTAAAAAGTCAGCATAACGCCTGCCGAAAGGAACAAGATCTGAAGATTTACACCCGATCAGTTACTGGTGATTTCAGGGTGTATATGTGTATATATATATGTGTATGTCATTCTACCACTTAATGATTCTGGTTTAATGAGGTTGGGATAATTATTTTATATAATAGAAATTGTATTCGTGTTATTGTACCGCATAGTGAATGGCTTATGTTGTACCTTTTATGACCCGACAGGTGATTGTGTTCTCTGCCAGGCTCCGCCATTTATAGGATCAGTTTTTTGCAAAGTGCTCTCTATTATTTTATAAGCAGGTGAAATTTTAGGCCCGGGTGAAGTCTCATAGAGCACTGGTGGGGAACTGGCTTCCTTTGGGCAGCATTTTGGCCTTAGGGGTTTTATATGTGTGCCATGGCCCCCCTTGTATCATCGGTGTACAGTACATGCAAACATCGGTCGCCTTGAACCGTTCACGTATCTCCTATAGGTTACAATGGGCATGGACAAACACCTTTGAGTGTGGCTCTTTGAATGGAGTTGAGGGTTGCACCTAAGGCCTCTATAATGTAATGGATTCATCACCATAAACACCAGACCCTACCTTTAGGCTGTCAGGCAGATATAGATTTTTACTTAAGGAGTCACTAGTCTCTGCCCGCGACTTAGTCTGCGTGTTGTTGGCGTTGATGATCTGCCTATATTCAGCAAATTGCTGCCGTCGATGGTTTGCCTGCTTCGGCGTTGTGGCAGCTCTTAAGCTGTCCTGCTGCTGAACTTGTTCCTCACGCTGTGCCTGTGATTGTTCTGGCATCTCTGCAGCTCGCTGGGACGCCATATAATGAGTGTGTTGTTGGCGTTGATAATCTGCCTGTTCCAGCGTTTTGGCAGCTATCAAGCTGGCCTGCTGCTGAACTCATTCGTTGCGCTGTGCCTCAGATTGTTCTGGCATTTCAGCAGCTCGCTGGGACGCCATATAATGAGCGTGCTGATGGCCCCGATGATCCTCGTCAGCTCCGCTTGAGGAGAACTCTGTGACTTCTGGCTACCTTCATAGCTCTCATTGTTTTAGAATTTTGCGACAGATTAGATTTTCTTTTTCCCGGCATGTTTAAAAGTAACAAACTGCCAATTTGGATTAAAGGTGTTTTCCCATCCAGTGTGTCAGCACTGCCTGGAGCAGATCAGATAATATGCAAATGCATGTACAGAATCCACTGAGGGTTAGCTGAGTGTTTATACAGAGAGATAACAGACCTGGCTTTATCAGAAGCTGAGATAAGAGCAGTCTAATATAGGTATGTGAACATAAATTCATAACAGTCTTGAATCCATGTCATTTACCAGGCTAAAAAGTAGTCGAGGTTACAAACTATCTGTGTACCAAATTTCATTCAAATCCGTTCAGCTGTTTTTGCGTGATTGAGGAACAAACATCCAAACACGCAAACGTTCACATTCATAATATTAGTAGGGTAGGATAGGATTTCCTAATAATTTCCATCTTGGACCCTCAAGATGTGCACTACTAGAAGTCTCAGGCAGCCGTCCACTTTTCCTTCAGTAACCATATATTTGTCTTCCTGTTTGATATCACATAGAGGTCACATATTGGTGAATGGAGTTGGTTTAGTTGGTTTGGGCCAACCATCTTCAGTCTATGAAGGGGTCCTAACTTTCCCAAAGGCAGATGTTTGGGCTGAAGAAGGTGGTTGGTTCTTCATTTTGCCCAATCCTTTGTTGTTATGAACGTTGCCTGATAACGACTTCTTCCCTTTTCACATTGTAAACACGTTTCGCCAAGTATGCATGGTTATAGGGTAGCTTGTTTGGCTGACCGCCATCTAACATGTATGTCCACCTTTCGGGTCTATTCACATGGAGAAAAGTGGCGCTGATTCTGGCACGATAACTCGCGTAAGAATCAGCGCTGAATAAAAAAAAACTCCCATTGACTTCAATGAGTTCCGTTTTCTGCGCGGAACCCATTGAAATCAATAGGTAAAAAGCCTCCACTGATTTCAATGGGTTCCGCATGGAAAATGGAACCCATTGAAGTCAATGGGAGTCTTATTTTTTTTCAGTGCTGATTCTTACGCGAGTTATCGTGCCAGAATCAGCGCCACTTTACTCCGTGAGAACGGACCCTTACACTCGCCAGTGCTAACTCACGTCTTCTGTCTATTCCAGAGGCCAGCGCAAAGACCAGAGACGGCGTTCAGTGTGCCTTTGAAGAACTTGTGGAAAAGATAATACAGACCCCTGGACTATGGGAAAGCGAATCTCACAACAGAGGCGTTAGACTGTCTAATGAAGAAGGCGGCCGGGGAGGAACTTGTGGCGGATACTGCTCCATGCTATAAACTAGTTGTTGTATTCTCTTCCTATTTCTCTTCTAGTCATACCAGTTTCCTGTATATAAAATCATTTACAGTTAATCTAGGGACCTTACCAGTTTGCACATATTTGTTTGTATCATGAGGCAGATCTTTGTAGAATACCGTTCAAGCAGATTTGCAATCCGCAAAGTTAAGCGCATGAAACTTTTGACTTTTTACCAGCGGCATGAACAAAAGTGCGATAGAAACTGCATTCACTACAATGCCGCCTGTTCATGTCGTACTTTTTAACTTTCTTACATTGCGACCCATTGATATACTACATAGCCAAGTCTTATTCCCCCCCCCCCCCCCCCCATCTCTTAGGTTTGCTCCTAGCTGTACAGTTGTGTCTTCTGTTAAAATATTTGAGTGTTGCACAATCCATTGTTGAAGACGACCCCTCGCTTTTCTCCGGATGCACACAAAAGCATGTTCCAGCAGATGTCTTTTTTATCACTTTGCCAACAAATTTGCAATTTCCTCTGGTACTGTAGGTAATAACCACCGGCATATGGTGTTTATGTTTGTCGGTCGCATATCAAATCCCTAAGAAGTCATCACTTCTCCACACGTCTCCTGAATATGGGTTTATAGTCAATGGAGGAGTCATCCCCGAATTTCCAAGCAATTGCTTCTTGTCACAATTAACTGTTAGAGATGTTTTCATGTTACTGTAACCAGAAGCAGAATGTTGTCTTCCCTTTGCATGTTGTGACCAGTATTTTATTTCCCCCCCTTTGCTTCCTCTCTGTGTGATTTATAATCTATTACAATACAATGAATGTAGAAACAAAAAATATATATATTTTTTTTCCCCCTGTGGCTTCTATTGCTACTACGTTGATAAAATAGGACTTTGTTCTGTTCTCTATTGCTATGAAATCCGTATACCCTGTCCACCTGCAAAGCACCACATGTGAAGGCTGGTCGAATAGAGTTAACTTTTCTAATACGCTTAAATGATATGGACACCTTATATCAGATTTAGTTTAATTTCACTGTATTTATTGTGTAATAAAAATCGTATTCTCAATTGGTCTTGGTTAAAAATTCTCAATGGTTTTTCTTCTGCAGACTGCATGCGTTCTCCTACATTGCAGGCTGCCTAGTCCTGAAGAAGATCAGTCAGACGGCTCAGACTATAGCCTTTATCTCTGCTCTCCTGCACAAACTTCCAATCCCCATGTCTTTATAACCAAATAAACTTTAATGGAGGTGTCTGCTTCAGTTGTACAGGAGAGGGTTAGAGAGGGAGCTGTCAGAGAGCTTATCTGATGAATTTCGCCTGGGATTGAGCAGCCTGCAATGTATGAGAAGACAGACAGACTACAGAAAACTAAAGTTTTAATTAAAACCCATAACCAATAATAGATGCAAATCATTATGTACCAAAATTCCATAAAATGTTGAGGTCAAGGTGTTAATAGCTTTTAAGCGGGTTGTGTGAGATTGAGAAAGTTGGTTCACTCTTCCCCCCCCTTTCCCACGTCTTGTGTAAATACAGTCTCTGGTATTGCAACTCGGCTCCATTCACTAAACTGCAATACCAGACACGGCCTATGTATAAGAGTGGCACTCGTGAGACTGTTTAACAAGTCTGTCGGGGATTATATAGAATCCTATAGAGTGGTAAAGGAGTTTATGAGCAAGAGGAAACAGGTGACCAATAAAATGTGTTTCGCCATCAATACAAATAGGAATAATAAATTGGGCGGTGATATGAGGCTCTGTTAGTCATGTGTTCCTAATAGAATACAGTACAGCTTCTGCTGTATCCTCACTGAAAGAAGCAGTGATATCCTTTAGGCTGGACATAGGCTTTCCCTCTGCAAAGGCAGAAGCTTATAGGCATGACTAGTAGAGCCTCACTACAATGCAGAGACATCCTATGAGCGAGACCAAATGTAAACAGAAGGTGTATATATGTACATGTTAAAGCTTTCCACGGGCTCAGCCCAGAGGCCTTGCTGCGAACGCCACTCCATTTACTTACATGGTAAGTTTACAAGACGTAGGTGATCGACTTATTTTGCCTGGCTTAGTGGGAATACTTGTTGGAGCGTTGCTGTTGCAGTGGATCCAGTAGCTGACATTGGGAAGGTTTGTCATTGTAAAAGTCGCTTTTTGTTCAGTTCGGCCACCATTGAAAACTTTCCTCTAGTTTTGGGTTCAGTTATTCTTCATCCCATCACCATTGTTCCATGCAGCCTTTTGCGACACCCAAAATTGCCTTGAAGTTACTAAAAGTTTTATTCCACTTACCAAAAGCACATTATAACTTATTTGCAGAAATAAATAAATCTTCTATCACCATTCTCCTCTGTATATGCTGGTTTTGTGTTTGCTGTCTGTTTAATATTTAAGTAGATGCTTTGGGGTAGGTTCACTAATTCTTCCTAATACTTACAAGGGGCATCCAGGATTTTTTTTTTTTATTTATGGCCTATCTTTAGGAAATTCTATAAATATCTGATAGGAGTCCTACAGCCAGGTCCTACCTGATCAGAGGTTCAGGGTTGTGCTGATCTGCGTACTATACAGTGCATGGAGCTAGAGGTTGATGGCTCCATACACTGCATAGTGGCCAGGCACTGTTACTGCAGCTCTGCTTCTTGCCATTATACAGGGCACTAACCCAACTGCTTCCAGCCCTGTGCACTGTATACAGACCCTATGTTACACCCTCCCCCCCTAATTTGTGCTGTGAAGGAGTCACCTGTCAGCCCCTTACCCTTCATTCACATCTGCGTTTGGTATTCTGTTCAGGGAGTCCGCATGGCCCTCCCCCGAACAGAATACCGAATGCAAGTGCTGTGCAGTAAAAGCACACGGACCCCATAGACTATAATGGGGTCCGTGTGCTTGCCCGCACGAATCATGTGGATAGGAAAGTAGATTGTGAAATACTTTCCTGTCTGCATGATCCCTGCGGAGATCTGGCGGCAAGCACACAGACCCCATTATAGTCTATGGGGTCTGTGTGCTTTCACTGGTACACCGCTTGCAGTTGCATTTGGTATTCCGTTCGGGGGTCTCCTCATGCAGACTCCCCCGGACAGATTACCAACGCTGATGTGAACGAGGCCTTACTCATTTTATGTTAACCTATGGCTAGCCATAAACAGATAATCCCTTTATATGCTTTTGTTTGTTTACACCCCCTGTTCATTGGCTTACTTTGTGGCCCTTTCATGCTATGCGGCATCCTGTTCCCCCTTAACCATGCCCCCTTGTTGAGCAGGTGCAGATTTTGTCTAAAATATAATAAATGTGGCATAAGACGTGCACCACCTTGGTATGAAATAGGTCAGTATTCTGGTGCATATGGTTTAGTAACTCCTCCATTATGGTTGTACATAGTACATTGGACATGTAGCACCAATAGAGTCCAGCCATGTGTTACAGCAGAGTAGGCAATACATGTTAGTTATATCTGGATATAATATACAGTAGATACGGCTCTTTGTTATTTCTCGCCTTGCAAAAAAAAGTGCAAATACTTGGACCATCCGCATCCATCACTATACAAGTCAATGCGAGACAATGTTGTAAGATGTATCATGCAATATTACTAGAAAGATGAAATAACCGCTCCTTTATACAGTATGTTGTGCTCCATATTCCTTCAAGGAATAATCCTCCGGAGCCTAAAACATCTACCCCAACTCCATCATCCTTTCATCTGTAGCTAAGTTGCATAAGCAGTAAACAAGTACGGTCTCATAGTATGTGTTAGAACGGTTGCAGAAGACCATGCTGCAACTGGTCTGCCGTGAATTAAGAGCATGGGTTGCACATTGGGATGTCCCCATGTGCCGCCTGTACTCAGGCCGTGCTTCTGTGGCCCCTTTCATTAAATGAATAGGAGCCATGGAAGCACGGACCGCAAAATAGAACAGGAAAAGGACCTGTCCTATCTGATGGGCCCGCACATGGGACTATGAAAACCACGGTCGTGTGTATGGGGCCCATCAAAAAGAATGTGAAATACACAAATAGCACACTGACCCACACCACAGTCGTCTGCAAGGTGCCTTAGTTGTACCTCCTGCTATTATTTTAGTTCAGCCATTTGTAGCAAGCAGTTGTATTACACTGACTGGGTATATGTGACCAGATGAGGTTGCGACCGAACAGTGCGAACACACAGCCGAGTTTCTGCTAGCAAATCCTGCAATATGCTGCAGCAACAAAAACACCTGGTAACTGGAAATTTTTGCAACCGCTTACCTGCAGGACTTATGCAACTTTCATCTTTTGCACTGCAGCAGTTGAAAGCAAAAGGCAAAGCTTCCAGCAATGGATCAGGTTAGCTGCTAACCCACTGTACGTCCCCAGCCTAAAAGTGTCCCTCAAACTTTGAGGTGGACCTAACTGGTGAGCTGTAGATCTCTGGCTGGTGAGGGGCAGTTCACTGTCAGTACTTTAATGCAGAAACTGCACTGAATATGTCAGCCTTGCATTATCAGTGCAGTCTCTGTAGCTAGAAAGGCTGAAGGACCTATCATGGCATAATCACCAAAAGTCCACAGGTCCTTCACCTGGAAGCAGCCAAGGTCTGTAGCCTGAATCCTATCATCTGAAGACAGGAGGCTCTTCTCTTTTTTTGTTGTAGGGGGACTCCAGACAGTGGGATGGGAGGTGCAGGATTGGAAAATGGTTCGCTGCAACTGTGGAAAGCTTTATTTGGGGCAATACGGTTGGAAATGGGCTATAGGTGGAAAGGGGGAGACCGTACTTGCTATCAGGGGAAGTAATGTGTGCTACAGTGTTATATGCTGCATGGTCCATGACAGTAATTCTTTGTTGTTGTGGCACTCGCAGTATGACAGATTGACAGGTGAGTCAAAAAGTTTGGGAAGCCCTGCTTTAAAGGGTTATTCCCATTTTAATAAATAAATGCAGAGTTAAGAGTAACCTCCCCCAGTGGCCGAGGATGACGAGAAGTACACTGTCCCCACTGGAAACAGTGTAGCTACATATACCATGCTATTTGCATAGACCCCATTTTCTGCTATGAGTTACAGAAACAATATAAGGCAGCGCTGCTCAGCTCTTCCTGTAAGTCCTATCCTAGCAATCTTGACTCGAGAGCAGTTAGAGTTGGAAGAGTTGAATCATAGTTACATAGTAGATGAGGTTGGATGAAGACATGAGTCCATCAAGTCCAACCTATAACCCTACAATCCCCTACAGTGTTGATCCAGGGGAAGGCAAAAAACCCCATGAGGCTTATGCTAATTGCCCCATTTCAGGGGAAAAAATTCCTTCCTTCCCGACTCCAATCTGGCAGTCAGTATAAAACCCTGGATCAACGTATCGATGGTTGGTGATGGTTGAACAAGCCTCATGCCGCTTCATTTAATCTCTGTGATGCTGATGAAGATCGGCAAGCACAAGGGTACAACAGTGTCACCCGTTCTATCCGTCAGCGTCTGAATGAAAAGGGACTGTATGGTAGGATAGCCAGGAAGACCCCACTTCTTACCCAGAGACATAAAAAAGCCAGGCTGGAGTTTTCCAAAACTCACCTGAGAAAGCCAAAAACGTATTGGAAGAATGTTCTCTGGTCAGATGAGACAAAAGTAGGAAAAGGCCTCAACATAGAGTTTACAGGAAAAAAAGAGGCCTTCAAAGAAAAGAACACGGCCCCTACAGTCAGACATGGCGGAGGTTCCCTGATGTTTTGGGGTTGCTTTGCTGCCTCTTGCACTGGACTGCTTGACCGTGTGCATGGCATTATGAAGCCTGAAGACTACCAACACATTGTGCAGCATAATGTAGGGCCCAGTGTGAGAAAGCTGGGTCTCCCTCAGAGGTCAGGGCTCTTCCAGCAGGACAATGACCCAAAACACACTTCAGGTCAGCACTAGAAAATGGTGGTGAGAGAAAGCCCTGGAGACTTGTAAAGTGGCAGCAATGAGTCCAGCCCTGAATCCCATAGAACACCTGTGGGGGAGGAGAGATCTCTTGGTGGCAGTTTGGAGAAGGCCCCTTCACATCTCAGGGGGGACCTGGAGCAGTTTGCCAAAGAAGAATGGTCTAAGATTCCAGCAGAGCCTTGTAAGAAACTCATTGCTGGTTACCGGAAGCGGTTGTGCGCAGTTATTGTGTCTATAGGTTGTGCTACCAAGTATTAGGCTGAGGGCGCCAATACTTCTGTCCATCTCATTTTGGGAGTTTTGTGTAAAATGATCAATGATTTGACTTTTTTTCATTCTGTTTTGTGTTTTTTCATTGCAAGCAAAATAAATGAAGATATTACCATAGAGTTTGTGCTTGCAATCATTTTCTGGAAGAAACTGAGTATTATCTGACAGAATTGCAGGGGTGCCAATACTTTTGGCCAACACTGTATATGGACAGAGCTTGCTATTATAAGACAACCCCCTTTGAAGTGTGAATATGCATAATCTACGGGATATGCCATCAATGTGTAATAAGTGCAGGTCCCACCTCTGGGTCATGCACCTGCCTTTAAACCTGCTCCCCTCCATCACCAATAACAGTCTGGATTTGGTCCATTTTGCAGTAACATGCAAGCTTGCCGAGCTACTGTTTCCATAACTCCCATAGAAGTGCATTGAAACAGTGTGGCACAGTGAACTATCCCGCTTCCATCCATAAGATATTTATGCCACATCTTGTTGTACAACCTCTTTAAGAGTTGGGATACGTCAAAATGTAAGGTTAGTGGGGAGTCCGACATCAGTAACTAAGCATAGAAAGAGCAAAAATAAATAACAAATGTTATAATGGATAAAGGTCTATTGAGCAAAGAGATAAATGTGTCAATCACAAGTTATATTAAGTGTTCCCCGACAAAACTAGACGTCAATCTGCTCAGCTCCTCCTGCTCTATAACATGCTGACTGCATTTTGCACGTGACAGGTTCTCTTCAAAGAGTTTGTCTGACTTAGAAACCCATTTTCAATTATACTCTTAGGAATCTGTCCTGGGTTATGAGTGCAGATCCACCATCTGTCGACCAGAGCCAAGAGTGGCTACAAAGAACATTTCGGTCTGGAAAACTCGGCATGTTCGGGCAAGATGAGCCCAATGATTTCTATTAAAACTATGTAATACTTCAATTCCCCTGCGGAGGCGCTGTAGAAAAATAGATCACCTCCTGCCAGGTTCCTTGACAGATTACTTATGATCACTAGAGGTCTTCCAATAGATAGGCGTTGTCCAAAGTCTATCGAAAAAGTTGAGCCATATTTTATACCAATAAAAACCAAGCAATAAGCATTGACAATATACCTACAGTGACTCCTGAAATCTATATATCTTGGATCTGTTTTCACCCTCCTCTGCTTTACAGAAATTTGCAGTGATGACCTTGTTATCAGAACCATATGCTATCACTGGCCCGGTGGCTGGATTACATCTGAGAGCTTTTTTGGACTCTTCTGCTCTTATAACTCTGAATGACACCATAACCTGTAGAAAAGAAATACGGCGTCCTAAATGTACGGAAATTAAAGCCATATTTGTTCACAATAAGCTGTACTCTAGTACTGATAACAAGGAACCATGGCTGCGCTGTAGCTGAGGATCTCAGCTCCTTGGATAGTAAAAGCAATAAACTGCGGCATAAATCAGATTAAGGACTATTGTAGAGCAATCATTTAGGAGCAAATACACATGTTCACCACCTCTGTGCAACCATAAACTAAGCCATACAAGACACTGGGGCAGATTTATCAATGCAAATTTTCTGTCGTAAACACTTACTTGTCTATTTTATGACCTCCCATAGAAGTGAACAGAGAGAAGCCAATGCACGGCCACCTCTCCCGGCACAGCAGGCCTATAATGGGAGTCAGGGGACCCTTGTTCTTACGGTAGGCGTAGGTCTCAGAGGTGGAATTCCACATCTGTTGTATGACATATCCTATGGATGTCCGAGATGGGAATAGCCCTTTAAATAAAATAGTGTTATGTACAACAAGGGGAAGATTTATCAAAACTGGTGCAAGGGAGAAGTGAAGTAGTTGCCCGTACCAGTTCCCAGCTTATATTTTTTGGAGATACTTTAAAGAATGAGGAGCAATCTGGTTGCTGTGGGCATCTTCACTGTCCATATTCTATAATCCTACCCATCATCCACTGTGGGAAGGTTATCTGTATGCACTTGAGAAAGAGCAAGATAGGCTCGAAACGCGTTGTGCAAATAAAGCTTGTTGATTTACCTGGGCGAGCGCGGTTCTTCTGTTCTCCCCTCGCGTGACATAGTCCACCCCCAATATCGTTGCCTTGACGTCTCCCAGACGTATATCCAGCTGCTGCCCACGTTTACCTGTGCCATCCATTCCTAAGATACACTATAGAGGTGGTTGTGTCCCACACAACCCCACCAGGTGAGCGGCCATTTGTTTCTGCTTACCCTGACTTTTTGATTAAAAAAATACTACACCAAGGTCGGCTCGGTGCCTCTCTTCTTTTCTGCTTTATAATGGAATAGATAACTTTGTAATGTGTAAAGGTCATTCAAGTACATAGTAAAAATGGACACTGGGTAGCTGTGGTTGAAAGTCAAAGCTTGATGTCAAGGACCAAAGAGCACTTTGTTAAATTTTAGTAAAAAAAAAACAACACAAAACTGTGGCCCCTAAATCTACTGCACTGTTGAAATCATGTTTAAGACTATCAGTATCAGTGAAAACTTTCAGACATATACTGCATAAAGATTCTATTCACAGCGGTGCTGCAATTGTCAAATCTGTCAAGCTTTGACTTTCAGCTTCTGTCTGCAGATGTTTTGCCCGTCTTTACATACTGAGCTGTTATTACAAAAGCAGTAGACTTTGACACATCCATCAACTCAGCAACTCGGGTCAAGGACAACCCTACCAGGCACACACCAACTATCAGTCCCCCATGTCAGATCTGAAATATCACAGATATGTCAGGAAGAGTTCAACTTGAGTCTATAAACATCAGAGGTGTTCTAGTTATTTTATCCAACCCCTGTCTTTCCCTGTAGTATGACACGGCCTTTTCTTATGAATGGATGTAATGCATGAATGGCTCCAGTCTCGTAGAGTGGAAACTACTCATATAGAGGTTTTGGGCGGAGTACCACCCTCAACGATGTCCATATGCCGTTTTCTGCAAATCCATATGTTATAATAGTTCATTAGACAGGCGCTGTCTTCATGAGGTCACTCCTTAAATGTTCACAGTAGGGTACAAGATTGAAGAAGTCTAAAGACCACTGGCTGTTTGACTGTATGGGGTTGGGGTGTGGGCAGGGTCCTTATTATCATTACCGTTTCTTTTAAAATGGGTTTCGTGTCTTTTCCTTGAATATTAAATCGGAGAATAATCTCTGCGGATAACGGAGATCTGAAACTGATGTATATTCATGTTAGCATAGAAACTTCAACAAAAAGAGTCTCTGGTGTGTTGAATCCTGACAAAACAGATTATCTTTTGTTCTTTCGCACAGTAAGGAGTAATGTTTCTGACATCCTTGCCCTGTTTCTTGCCTCTCCAGTTGCTGCCTCTGAAATCTCAGACTTTGGTCCAACAAATTACAATTAAAATTGGCACCACTGGCAGACGTGAATGCGGAGCTGGCAGCGAGAGCTTCAATTATTTTCACAGGGAATTCATTTAGATGTTGGCTGTAAGAGCGGCTTCTCTCCTTTGTAGCAGGTACCACTTAAATATATATTTTTAACTTTTTCTAATGCCTTTTGGCTGGTGCTATTGTTATATCATATTTTACCTAAACAATACAGCATGTTCAGATTCTTTTTCAAACAAATAGTTGGGTTAAAACAACACACATTGGCTGGCGGGATCAAAAAACCGAAGCTAGGGAACATTTGTAGGTCAGATCAAGAGCAAATGTATTTGTCTTAAATCCTTTGTGATTCACATAACTTAGAAATGTAACAAAATAAGCCTAAATGATTCCATACCGAACTGTCACTGAAACAGTAATCCGAATAAAGATCGATTGATTTGTATGGTAATGCTGTATCATCGCTTGGATTCACTTCAGCTTTGTCAGCTGGATGGACTTACTAATGTCCTTATATATGGCCAGATCATAAAATGGGTTTATATACTGTAGGAATAGACTTAAAAACTATATCTTCAAGTGAGCACTAAAGAAAAATCAACTTTTCCTTAACCACTTCCGGACCGCACATAGACTATAAACGTTCGGAAGGTGGTTGCCTAGTTCTGACAAGATGTACCAGTACGAGATTGTGCAGCTGCTGATACTGGGAGCTGGCTGTAACTTCAGCCAGAGCTCGCAGAGAGAAGGCAGGGAAGGTTTATTACTAGAGTTGAGCGAACAGTAAAATTTTCGAGGTTCGATATTCGTTTCGAGTAGCCCCTCAATATTCGACTACTCGAATCGAATATCGAACCCTATTACAGTCTATGGGGGGGAAATGCTCGTTTCAGGGGTAGGCAACATTCGATCAAATTATACTTACCAAGACCACGAGTGAAGGTCGGGCTGGATCCTCCGTGCAGTCTTCTCCTTGCAGCGTCCCTGCGGCGTCTTCCGGCTCTTCATTCACTCTGCCAGGCATCGGGCCTGGGCAGAGCCGACTGCGCATGCCCGCACTACAAGCGGACATGCGCAGTCGGCTCTGCCCAGGCCCGATGCCTGGCAGAGTGAATGAAGAGCCAGAAGACACCGCGGGGAAGCTGCACGGAGAAGACTTCTAAAGGTAGGAGAAGAACCAGCGTTGATTGACTGACTGTATAGCATTCGGCCAATCAATGCTGATTCTGCATCGAACTTTTACATTCGAACAGCGAGTGGTACTCGAACGAGTACGAGTATTTCAAATACTGTAGTATTCGATCGAATACCTACTCGATCGAGTACTACTCGCTCATCTCTATTTATTACCTTCCCTGCCTTCTCGTTCAATGAGCTCTGTATACACAGCTATGGGCACTGCCATGATGCTGCCGCGACCCAATAGTCACGTGATCCGCCAGTGTCAGCGTCTTCTAAGAGATGCTGGGTCCTACAGGACCCAGATCAGCTCTGGTAAGGTGTATAGTAGCATGCAGGATTCCTCCTGCAACTGGGGCTAAATGTAGCAGCCCCAGTTGCAGGGGAAATCAGCCTCCAATACAAAAAAAAGTGATCAGATGTCCCCAAAGGTCTCTTATGGGGACACAATCTGAAAAAAAAAAATAAGGAAAGTTTTTAAAAAATGTAAATAAAATAATAATAATAAAAAAATAATAATATGACAATAAAACGCCGCCGTTAGAGGTTATAGCCCCACCCCCAACAACAAAAATTCAAAATAAAAATGACCATAACGGAGAGGAAAAACTATTTTATAAAGTTTTTCAGTAGCACTTTGTGTTATCAAATTTTTTTTAAAAAAAAAGGGAAAACCAGACACAATTTCCCTCCTATATTGTTCATATTTTCCCAGATATAAAAAAAATTAAAACACATTCAAAAATTAAAACAACATAAAAATAAAACCCTATGTGTCACAAAAAAAGACGCAAAAATTAGTTGAATGAGATGTATGAGAAAAAATATGGAAAATGTGTCTGGTCCTGGACCACAAATTAGCCCGGTACTGAAGTGGTTAAATCAATAGCTAATGTATCTTATCACAGAATAGTGCTTCTTTCTCCACACAGACTCACAGACTCACTAAACTACACAGTCCCATACTCCATAAACAGTAAGTCAGTGAGAATCAGGAACAGCCATCAATACAGAATCAAGGGAAAGAGAAAGGAAATTCAGGATTTCACAGAAAGGAGCCAAAATGTGTTAATAAAATATGTTACAAAATTTATGAATGACACAAATACTGACAGAAAATCAAAAGTTATCCAGAAGTTTAGTTACGCTTTTAACGTGTTGATCATGTTCCCCTTTCCCTTCTTTTCTCAAGACTATTCCGATTAAGTTCTTTAAGTCTCTCCTGATATGTTTTATGCTTTAGACCATCCACCATACAGTATCTGTACCTTACCTTTGCAGTTCTATTTTATGTCTTTTTCTAAGTGGGATCTTCAGAATTGAACACACTGTTCCCGATGCGTTCTCATCAGCACTCAGAATCCCATATAACAGAATCACAATCTCTATCTTTATACTGCTTATATCTCTAGCTATACAACTGAACATCCTACTGGTTGTATCTCTAGCTATACAGCTGAACATCCTACTGGTTGTACCTCTAGTTATACAGCTGAGCATCCTACTGGTTATACCTCTAGCTATACAGCTGAGCATCTTGCTTTACTTCCCTTTTGCCTGACTATATTGTGCCCTCTTTTTGAGGGTGTTTGATATCAGGACCCCTAGATCCTTGCTAACATAAGACTGCCAATATTATACTCATACGATTCTGCAGCAAAAAATTCAGTAAAATTACAATAACTGAGATACAGCTGTAGTGTTTTTCTTACTGAAGTTGTACAATGGTTGTGGTATTGCCAATGTCGTAACGCAGCTTGTAGGCATAAAAAAAGTTTCCATCTACAGGAGCCCTAGACTACTATACAACTGAACTAATACTGTTAATCCTGATACTGTTGTTGCATATTGCAAGGATATAACATACGTTATAATTGAGGGAGGTCCAACCCCTGAGACCCCTGCCGAATATGTGAATGAAATGACTGAGATCAGTTTTTTGCTTTGTGGGGGATTTTCATCTCAGCCCCAAAACATTATTTAAGAATCAGTGGGGGCTCTGGCTGTCATCCTAGCAAATCTGCCATCACTTATTATGGTGGGAAAACCCTTTTATATGGCATGCAAAAGTAATTCTTTTTTTTAAGTATCTACACAAGTAACATTTTGTCTAGTCACCCGCCAGCCAGATGTGTCATCAGATCACTTGGTTAATCCTGACAGTTGCATTTTCTTGTATTTAAGATTAAAGGAAGTCTGTCACCAGACCCCAGTGTATCCACCCAGCCCTGCAGATAGATAGGTTAGGGTCACCAGACCTCTGCATATCCATCCAGCCCTGCAGATAGATAGGTTAGGGTCAACAAACCTCTGCATATCCATCCAGTCCTGCAGATAGATAGGTTAGGGTCACCAAACCTCAGCATATCCACCCAGCCTGCAGATAGATAGGTTAGGATCACCAAACCTCAGCATATCCAACCAGCCTGCAGATAGATAGGTTAGTGTCACCAGACCCCAGTGTATCCACCCAGCCTACAGATAGATAGGTTAGGGTCATCTGAATCAAACAGTGTTCTCCCCTTGTGAATCGCTGCCTCCATTGCTGAGATATCACTGTCTATGTTAATATACAATTGAGCTCCTTGGAGTAACAAGGGTATTGTCGCTTACTTCTGAGGATAGATGGCAACTCCCTCGCTCCTCCAAGGAGCCTTTTTACATATTGACAAGTTTGACGATATCTTGGCAATGGATAGGAGGATGGATTGATGGAGGCAGCAATTCACAAGGGCTGATATGCTATATTCTGTGAAAACCCCCTTTAAGCCTTGCACATATAAGTGTCCACACTCTGGCCGGTGCATTATGTCATGGCTCTTAAGTAATTTAACGTAGGCTTCCTTTGCCTACAACACCAACAGGGCAAAATAATATAAGCTCAACTATAATACATGGAGGCCCATGAAGGTGTAAAATATAAAGAAAACATTTAGACCTGCCTTCTCTCACCTCCTTATGGCCTCCTCGCAGTGTCCGGTGTTTGGTGACATCATGTGGTCCAATCACTGAAGTCTGTGATTGGGCCACCAGT
Organism: Leptodactylus fuscus; assembly: GCF_031893055.1. Classification (NCBI taxonomy): domain Eukaryota; kingdom Metazoa; phylum Chordata; class Amphibia; order Anura; family Leptodactylidae; genus Leptodactylus; species Leptodactylus fuscus. Next base: position 202,290,016 of record NC_134268.1, on the reverse strand, counting down.
AGTCACATGGGCACACCAAGCACCATGAGCGTGATAATGCTCGGCGTGTTAATAGACAGTGTAAAAACAACAGTTGTTACTGCATTTTACAAGTTGCAAAATCCAAAGTTTGTGACTTTGTGATGCCAAAACATGGTGTAGGAGATTGATAAATGTCCTCAGTATAGGCCATAAATACCCTCAGTAGGGGGCTGACGCATGGTCCCCCGATCAATCTCGTACATAACACAGCAGCAAGTAAGCAGCAAGTTCCATCTGCTGTATAGCAGTCATCTTCAGTAGAGATGAGCGAGTAGTATTTGATCAAGTAGGTATTCAATCAAATACTACGGTATTCGAAATACTCATACTCGATCGAGTACCACTCGCTATTCGAATGGAAAAGTTCAATGCAGAACCAGCATTGATTGGCTGAATGCTATACAGTCGGCCAATCAACGCTGGTTCTTCTCCTACCTTTAGAAGTCTTCTCCGTGCAGCTTCCCCGCGGCGTCTTCCGGCTCTGAATTCACTCTGCCAGGCATCGGGCCTGGGCAGAGCCGACTGCGCATGTCCGCTTGTAGTGCGGACATGCGCAGTCGGCTCTGCACAGGCCCGATGCCTGGCAGAGTGAATTCAGAGCCTGAAGACGCCGCGGGGAAGCTGCACGGAGAAGACTTCTCGGAGGATCCAGCCCGACCCTCACTCGTGGACTTGGTAAGTATAATTTGATCGAACGTTGCCTACCCCTGAAACGAGCATATTCCCCCCATGGACTATAATAGGCTTCGATATTTGATTTGAGTAGTCGAATATTGAGGGGCTACTCGAAACGAATATCGAATCTCGAACATTTTACTGTTTGCTCATCTCTAATCTTCATAGAAACTCACCTCCAATTGACTTCAATGGGAGCTGAGCTGAAGTGAAGGCTTTGTGCCGCTATACAGTGGGCAGAGTTTTCTGCTTCCGGCCCCATATTGTGTACTGGACTGGCATGAAAAGCAGCTCTGTACAGATGATGGGTTGAGGGCCAGGTGTCGGCTCCTAGTGATCAGGTATTTATAACCTATTCTGAATATAGGCCATAAAAAAACTAAGGCTGTACACACTATATGTGTGTAAATGTATGTATATATGTGTACCACCATGTGTATTTACGTGCGTATTTGTATATGTATGCACATACTGTGCAAAGGTTCCATTTTATGGTTTTGGACAAATCGGTTTGCAATGTATCTAATTCGGGCAGAATATTCCAAATTGTTCTGTTTCTTGGATGAATTAGAATGGCCTGACATGATATGCAGTAACTTATTATACTGTAATACTGTGGGGTCTCTTCACCTCACGTTTTTGGGTATCCTCGCATCCTCTGGCGATTCGTATCTTCCTCCTCTTCCGAAGAGACCATAGAGTATAATAATTTCACGTCCGGTTCTATCCCAACAACCAAATCACAGGATCGCTTTGTCCGAATCCTCAGAGTTTCGTCCGTCCTCACGCCCTATACACAGTTGTATGTACACCCCTGATTCTAGAAGTTAGGACCTGGAGAGTCAATGTACCATCTAAGTTATCTTTGTCAGCAGACATAAAATGTTCTCGTGTAAAAGTCAGGTCAAAGGTAAAGTTCTTCTTCAACTTTTAACCACAGTGTGAAATGGATAGGCCTGGATAACACATCCATCATACCCGAGGTAACAAAAGGTCTTAAAAGTCTTCCACCTTCAAAACCGTTCAAACACATTGACTTTGCCAGTGCGGTATAAATCGTGGGGACATCCCGAGGTATACATGAACCTGGGGGTGTGCATTTTACTGAATGTTAACATCTTTATTGCTAGTCTAAAAATTGTTGGTTTGTTGATGATACGTTTAGATATTACAACTTTGGCAGCGAAATCCCATCTTATATTTCAGCGCTGTCCTGTGGCGACCATGGAATTAATGAGCGGCAGTAAATCTTTACCATCAGCTCTCGATACCTGCCAAGATACGTCCATATTATATGGGCTGAGCTCTACGCGTTCCTAATAAAGTGCGATGTTTACCTTTCATTTGTACCTTTGTCCCCCGAGGGTTTCTAATGTAGCTTATAAAGAGGACGGAGGTTACATTATCATGGACAGTAAAATAGCAGGACTTACGTCTGAGTAACTTGTAATGTCAGGTTATGACTTCAGCAGGCTAAAAGAATACATAAGACGGAATACTAAATGACTTAGTGGGTTGTGCAAAAGTTTTAGGCAAAGTAAGAATGCTTTCAGGAACAGAAGAGTTGATAATTTACGTCAAAAGGAAAAAAAAATAGAACTGTAAATTTCATCAATATTTGGTGTGACATTTGGCCTTTGCCTTCCATCAGCTCTTCTCAGGACAGAACTCGGCAGGGAGGTTGTTCCCACCATCTTCTGTGAATATAGGCTTGCTCCAATGCGTCTGTGCCTTCGTGGCATCCTACACAGTCTGGAAGATGTTGAGATCAGAGAGTTTGTTCCCGCCATCTTGGAGAACTAAGCACAGATCTTCTGTGGATGTTGGCTTGCTCCAATCCGTCTGTGCCTTCGTGGCATCCTACACAGTCTGGATGATGTTGAGATCAGAGAGGTTGTTCCCGCCATCTTGGCGAACTAAGCACAGATCTTCTGTGGATGTTGGCTTGCTCCAATTCGTCTATCTCGTCATGTCATCCCAGACACACTGGATGATGTTGAGATCAGGGCTCTGTATGGGGCCATATCATCACTTCTAGGACACCTCCTTTAAAGGCAATGGAGTCCTTCAAGGATCTGGACCAATTGGGTAGGAGGGATGAGGTATAGCGCGCACAAGCCAAATAATTCTCAAGGAGCTTCCAACAACTTTATTGAGTACTATGCACAACGCGTTTCGGGCTGGGCAATTTCTCAAGTGCAATTATAGCCGGCTCGTAGCCTAACTTGTGTAATGCCAATGAGTTGTTGGACTCTTTTTGGATTTTTGGATTTTTTTCCTTCTCCAAAGGTCACAAATATTGATGGAATTTAGAGTTTTCTTTACTTCATTTTGTTAACTATTAACCCTTCCATTTCTGAGAGCATTCTTACTTTGCCGCCTTTGTCTAAAACCTTTGCACAGCACTGTTTCAAAGCCCCCCCCCCAACTAGACTGACTTAATGTTTGTTATTACAGATGAGTGAGTAGTGTTCGATCGAGTAGGTGTTCGATCAAATACTACGGTATTCAAAATACTCGTACTCGATCGAACACTACTAGCTGTTCGAAGTTTAAAGTTTGATGCAGAACCAGCGTTGATTGGCAGAATGCTATACATTCTGCCAATCAATGCTGGTTCTTCGCTTACCTTTAGAAGTCTTCTCCGTGCAGCGTCCCCGCAGCGTCTTCTGGCTGGAATTCACTCTGCCTAGGCATCCGGCCTAGGCAGAGCCGACTGCGCATGCGCGGGCATGCCCTCGCATGCGCAATCGGCTCTGCTCAGGCGTCGGGCCAAGCAGAGCCGACTGCGCATGACCGCGCATGCACAGTCGGCTCTGCTTAGGCCCCGATGCCTAGGCAGAGTGAATTCTAGCCAGAAGAAGACGCGGGGGCGCTGCGCCGGGAGAAGACTTCTTGGAGAATCCAGCCCGACCGTCACTCATGGACTTGGTAAGTATATTTTTATCGAATTTTGCGTACCCCTGAAACGAGCATTCCCCCCATAGACTATAATGGGGTTCGAAATCCGTTCAAACAGTCGAACAGTGTGCGGCTGTTTGAATCGGATTTCGAACCTCGGACATTTTAGCGTTCGCTCATCTCTATTTGTTACTTCTTCTTTAGACATAATAAGTAGTCATCCCATCAACAAAAACAATAGTAATATAAAAGTCATGCATGTCTAGCTTTAAGGATTTCTTGCCAGCGATGTATAAGCAGGATTAATATTTTCCATTGTGCTACAGATGTTAACTGAGGCCATCGTTTGACCTCTGTGACGCTCTTGACCCCATCCCCCAATGATATCATATCCCACACCGAGCATAATGAGCTGAGATCAGTTACAGACTCGTCCTTGCCTCTCAGTCTTGTACGCTCTTTGGATCCATGACCGGTCTTCGATAGGGAGGTCATAATGTGCCACCTGAAAACGCGCCGTGTTTATGTAAGGTCCGAAAACTTGAAACAAATGGTAAACAAAAAATGTGGCAAGTCGAATCCAATAACATCTTGAACTTGTAACTATCTCTGTGTTGTCTTTCAAGCATTAATAGAATCCACATTGGAGATGTGGCTTTGATACTGAGGAAAGGAAGCAAACACATCTGTATTTGCTAAACCTTGGCCCACTTTTATGTTTGTTACTTTTGTCTCTCCCCTTTTGATGACATCTTTTGGATGGTGTTTTAGGCTTAACATTTTATTACATTTTATTATGCGGGGGGCATGGAATAATCTAATTTCATATGAAACTTTTTTTTTGTTCCTTTCTGCAGAGCGTTCTCTGTGTTTTTCTATTAGGTCATTTTACATGACGGTTACCTGAAGATTGGGTAATGGGGTGAGTTTATGAGATTTTTGGATGTCACCGATGACTGTGATGAAGTAAAGGAATGGATATTGGGCTGCAGTTATTTAGAGCATTGGATACAAAGCCTGTAAGGAGGTGTTCACACGTCTCATGCTTAATCTGCCTCCCATTCATTTCAATGGGAGGAAGTAGCTCGTTGTTCAGGTGGATTCTGCTTGAGAACTCCCATGAAAATGGATGGGAGGTAGAAAATAGACCATTTCAATCGATATGGAATTGGATGCAGAATTTGACTTAGAATTTGTCAAATTCCGCTTGTAGAATTTGGAATTTAGCCCTGCCCGATAAAGGCAAAGTACAGAGGCATTTTCCAGATTCGGTGTCAAAATCTGCTTCAAATTCAGCACCAAAATCCTCATGCAGAAAAAATCTGCTTCAAATTCCTGAAGCAGAAATTTTCTACTTTAGCACTAGTTCACACGTGAATAGGGTGTGGCCGAATTTGGTCCGGAAAAAAACGCTTCAGGAATTAGGAAGCAGTTTTTGCCATTGAGGAAGGCTTCACACGGAGTAAACGCGTGTGTATTTTTGCAAAGATACACGTGTATAAATACACGTGTAAAAATAAGACTCCCATTGACTTCAATGATATTTTTTACACGTGTAGGATGACATGAAGGCATAGAGAGATTGAAGCAAGCCTACATCCAGGATGGGGGAAACAGCCTATCTGATCTCAACATCATCCAGTCCACCTAGGATGACATGAAAGCATAGACGGATTGGAGCAAGCCTACATCCACAGAAGATCTGTGCTTATCTCTCCAAGATGGCGGGAACAACCTCCTTGCCGAATTCCGTCTGCCTTAAACTTTAGCGCATTACTGTATATAGACGACATGCAGACTATCGTCAGACTTCTGCCGTTCTATTAAGCTTTTGTACTTCCACCTATATTTTATATAACCGGATCCTGTGTTGGTTTTTCGGTCCTTTAGGGAAAGTGCAGTATTTTTATAAGAAAATTAATTATATTTCCTTTGGTGTAGAATTCCCGGCTCCTTTCTTTTGTTGTCTTTAATATTAATAAGTATATTCTCCTTGATCAGACTCTTTTCGTTTCACCAAGCTTCGCTCCTTGCCGCCCGTCATTTCTTCTGCATATTCTAGTATCAGGAATTACCATTAGTTTCAAGTTTAATGCTAAAATAACACGGCAGCCGGCCACCCGAGACATTATTATTCCAAATGGTTTGAAGCACGGTACATGTAACTTTGCCCGTAGATTCAGCAATGTCTTAGACATTAGACCGCAGCCACCGCACGGCGATTGCCCTACAAATTTCTTCGCATCGCAGCGGCTTAATTGCAATCAGCAAATCACAAGAAACTTAAGAAAAATGACCCGAAAGTACATTCAAGTGAAGTTACATATTAAAATATGGCGGATAATTTATCTCCAAGGAAAACTTACCATTAAACTGTACTTGTCACTTATACACCGAGGAGCGAGCAATATTATGAGCTTAACCAATATTATTCGGAGTGTGCTTTTCTAGTTACATAGGAAATTGTGACTCAAGCACCAAAGTGACTCAATCTGGAGATAGAAACAGGGTGAGAAGATTTTGCAGAAGAAGTAACGCAGAATAGCAATATAAAAATAGTGTAATAAATAATGGGAAAATAACAAAAATATAAGAGAAAAATTGAACAAAAAACAATAAGAAGTTTATGTTGCAAAAATGTATTGAACATGAATATATATATATATATATATATATATATATATATATATATATATATATATACAGTCCTATGAAAAAGTTTGGGCACCCCTATTAATCTTAATCATTTTTAGTTCTAAATATTTTGGTATTTGCAACAGCCATTTCAGTTTGATATATCTAATAACTGATGGACACAGTAATATTTCAGGATTGAAATGAGGTTTATTGTACTAAAAGAAAATGTGCAATATGCATTAAACCAAAATTTGACCGGTGCAAAAGTATGGGCACCTCAACAGAAAAGTGACATTAATATTTAGTAGATCCTCCTTTTGCAAAGATAACAGCCTCTAGTCGCTTCCTGTAGCTTTTAATCAGTTCCTGGATCCTGGATAAAGGTATTTTGGACAAACAATTCAAGTTCAGTTAAGTTTGATGGTCGCCGAGCATGGACAGCCCGCTTCAAATCATCCCACAGATGTTCAATGATATTCAGGTCTGGGGACTGGGATGGCCATTCCAGAACATTGTAATTGTTCCTCTGCATGAATGCCTGAGGATTTGGAGCGGTGTTTTGGATCATTGTCTTGCTGAAATATCCATCCCCGGCGTAACTTCAACTTCGTCACTGATTCTTGAACATTATTCTCAAGAATCTGCTGATACTGAGTGGAATCCATGCGACCCTCAACTTTAACAAGATTCCCGGTGCCGGCATTGTCCACACAGCCCCAAAGCATGATGGAACCTCCACCAAATTTTACAGTGGGTAGCATGTGTTTTTCTTGGAATGCTGTTTCTTTTTGGACGCCATACATAACGCCTTTTTTTTTATAACCAAACAACTCAATCTTTGTTTCCAAAATGAAGTTGGCTTCTCCAAATGTGCTTTTGCATACCTCAGGCAACTCTATTTGTGGCGTACGTGCAGAAACGGCTTCTTTCTCATCACTCTCCCATACAGCTTCTCCTTGTGCAAAGTGCGCTGTATTGTTACCGATGCACAGTGACACCATCTGCAGCAAGATGATGCTGCAGCTCTTTGGAGGTGGTCTGTGGATTGTCCTTGACTGTTCTCACCATTCTTCTTCTCTGCCTTTCTGATATTTTTCTTGGCCTGCCACTTCTGGGCTTAAAAAGAACTGCCCCTGTGGTCTTCCATTTCCTTACTATGTTCCTCACAGTGGAAACTGACAGGTTAAATCTCTGAGACAACGTTTTGTATCCTTCCCCTGAACAACTATGTTGAACAATCTTTGTTTTCAGATCATTTGAGAGCAGGCTGTCCATGCTCGGCGACCATCAAACTTAACTGAACTTGAATTGTTTTGTAGAAAGAAATGGTCCAAAATACCTTCATCCAGGATCCAGGAACTGATTAAAAGCTACAGGAAGCGACTAGAGGCTGTTATCTTTGCAAAAGGAGGATCTACTAAATATTAATGTCACTTTTCTGTTGAGGTGCCCATACTTTTGCACCGGTCAAATTTTGGTTTAATGCATATTGCACATTTTCTGTTAGTACAATAAACCTCATTTCAATCCTGAAATATTACTGTGTCCATCAGTTATTAGATATATCAAACTGAAATGGCTGCTGCAAACACCAAAATATTTAGAACTAAAAATGATTAAGATTAATAGGGGTGCCCAAACTTTTTCATAGGACTGTATATATATATATATATATAGTAAGTAGATAGCTGGTATACCTCTCACCCAGATTGCTTAGATGAGTGAGGTGATAAAAATTCAGAAAAAGTTTGTTTTTTCAGCAAACAGCTTGGGTTGGACATAGATTCTGATGTGGAATCCGCGTGGAAAAAAGCCTCTCATTGAAGTCAATCAGAGGCTTTTTGTCCGCGTGGATTCTGCATCTGTGTGAATTGGCCCTATTGCTTGAATTTGGTTACTATTATAGGTGATGCAACTAACTTATGGTCAGTTAGAGTCCAGGCGGGCAGGTGTTTATTTTGTATTTTTCTTTGAGTTGACTCATCTTGGAGTTTGTATCTATGTCAATCAGCCAGCAAACCCAGATCCTATATATATATATATATATATATATATATATATATATATATATATATATATATTGATTTGGCTCCCCGAGTCAAAATATGGTCAAAATCCGCCCCCTGCCCCCCCGTGTGAATGAGCCCTAAGATTTCCAAAATGCAATGCATCTAAGTGGGAATACACACAATCCCATCCACTTTACAGGTAATGTGAGACATAATGTTTGCTGCCGTGGTGTTTCTGCCAAAGCTGAAACGCTTCATTTTCACAACTTGGTGTCCCAGCCTAAAGGGGTTTTCACACAAACAATAACCATACGTACATTTCTCCAAAACATTTTTGCAAATATAAAACATTCAAAATTTTACAGAGTTTTACGGATTTCCGTTAACCATCTTAGTGGTGCCATCTTTAGTCTTGATCGGTTGCCAATGGATACGGCCATGAATGCAGGAACTTTCTATGGTCTCGGCCTTGTCAGAAACCCAGCCATGACGTCCTTATTATCTTCTCATACGTGTAGTGTCCTTTCTGATAATCTGTCCACAATAAGGACATCATGGCTGGGTTACTGACAAGGCCGAGACCATAGAAAGCTCCTGCGTTCATGGTCATATCCATTAGCAACTGATCAAGACTAAGATGGTTAGAGGAAATCTTTACACCACTGAAGGAGTCCTTAGGTTTTCCATTCAGTTGTATGAACAGATCGGACTACACAAAGCTATTATAGATGGTGTGCACCCTGAGGAACACTGCCACCATGACGTGAAGCTCCTGGGCCTCAATGCGAAATCTGTAATGGGTTTCCCACATACTACCCCCTATCTATAATCCTGGTATCTTATCATGTTGGAGTGAGGTCTTTGGGCCCCCTAAGGCTTCAGGGCCCAGTAGGAATTGGTACCTCTGCACCCCTGACTGCAGTGAGAATATCTCTATAACTGGGACATTATAGAACTAGATGAGCAAACAATACTTTAAAATAAAAATTCCATACAAAAAATAGTTATATTAGAATTAGAGATGAGCAAACACTGTTCGGATCAGCCGATCCGAACAGCACGCTCCCATAGAAATGAATGGAAGCGGCCGGCACACGGGGGGTTAAGCGGCCGGCCACCGGCAAAGTCAGCGTCACAGGTGCTTCCATTCATTTCTATGGGTGCGTGCTGTTCGGATTGGCTGATCCGAACAGTGTTCGCTCATCTCTAATTAGAATTCATTATATTTTTTTTAAATCACATTTTAGGTTATAAAATAGAACATGGTGCTGGATTATGTCTAAAATCTCTCCTGACAATGATGTGGCCTGTATACTGTATGTGGAATACAGTATATAACAAATACACGCGCTCCCCCCTTAGGGCCACTAGGTGTCAGTGGGGAGCTCTGTCCTGTTGTATTCTCTGCACTTGTTTTATATGATCCTCTGTGCTGTATTACCATATGATTGTATATGGTCGGACGTCTGGTTGCATTACATTGCGGTTTTAATCTGAGGCTATTCTTTATACATTTATACGATTGCCTTGTAAATAGAAATCAGGAATGATGTGCGGATGTTGTGAGAACTTAACATACTAAAGGGGTTCCATTTCTGCTGGGATAACAATCCAATTTCTGCTGGGATAAACTATCAATATTAGATCCGTGGGGTCCGCACAGCTCCCAGTAATGTTTACATACCAGGACCCAAAAACGTCATTGGGTTGTACTGCGGTACCAGAACCCACCGCTCAGGACGTAGCTATAGGGGTTGCAGTGGTAGCCAAAAGGCCACATAAAATATGCCAGAAATCTAAATAGCACATGGTTGGTAGAGGCCCCATAACAGATTTTACATTGGGGCCCAAGAGCTTCAAGTTACACTCTGGCACCGCTATAGTTTGAGCATATAAACAATATCAGGAGCTGCACTGTCTTGTGCAGGGGTCCCAGGTGCTGGAGCCACACATATCTAAGGATAGACCATTAATAACAGAAGCTGTGTAACCCCTTAAACTACATAGGAGTACAGAACTTTGACAAGTGAAATCTTGCACATTGTCTGATTGTATAATAAAGGTACCTAAATGATTTTTTTCCCCTTTTTGCTGTTTTTCTGAAGATCCAGTACCGTATGCCCACTAACTTCCTAAGCATGGGTGGAGCTAACAGAGTGTATTTGAACTTCCCATGCTCATTGGATGTCTGTATTAATTTGGTTGGCCTCTTGTGTGTGGTGTCAGTAAGAGCTAATTCACATGGAGTTTTGTGCAGGCAGATTTTGACGCAGAATCCGCCTGCAAAAACAGCTCCCATTGAGTTCAATAGAAGCTGCTCCCTTTTTTTGCCCGCTAGCTAGTAGTGGAAATAGAAGCGAGATGCCCTATCTTGCCGCGAATTCCACGGCTGATTCAGTAGTGGTGTCCGTGGCTCGAGACACGCTCCTGTTTAGATCCATTCATTCTGGCCTAATCAGTAGCGGGATGCCGCGACAGAATACTGATGCGCTGCATTGACATCCCGTCGTGGTTAGCCGCACAGAGGTTTGCATGGCGGAAACCATTTTCCGCTGTGTGAACATACCCTAAAGTGTAAGGAGTGCACTGCGGGACATCAGCGCAGGCACAGAAATTCTTTCAAGAAGTCATCATGTGACTCACAATGAGAACAGATGAACAGACACATGTGAATATAAGAAACAATGTAACCTATTTTATTAAAGAAATTTCCTTCTCTATTTATCAGGCTGTTCTCCTCCTCTATATCTTCACTCAGACTGTTTGTTTATATTGAGTCCTCTCTTTACTCATCTCAATCATAGAAGTCTATGGAGAGATGAAGGAGAAGAGACTATTGTGTTATTGCCTCCTTTTTTGCAGTGATAGACTGCATGCACATGGAGTTACGCCGGGCTTGTAAAAATACTCATTCACAGCCGTACACGCGAGCGCTGCAGACGGCTCCCGAACACTTCCTATTCACTTCAATGGGAGCGCTCGTAATGCCGGCGTTACAAGCGCTCTCATTGAAGTGAATGGGAAGTGTTCAGGACCCGTCCGCACCGCGCGTGTGTACGGCTGTGAATGAGTATTTTTACAAGCCCGGTGTAACTCCGTGTGCATGCAGCCTAGAGTCTTATCTTAAAGGATAGCAGTGTTAGAAGAGCTCCCTGACTCGCAATGTAACAGAATTTGCCTTTTTCATTCACCTCTTCCTCTCTCCTCTCTATAAACACCCAAATTTTTTTGTTGCAGATTTCGCAACAAAGCCAGGAGTGGATTGAGCAGAAGATAGAAGTATAAGAACTTCCTATATGTGTTCCATTCCTTTTGTAGCCATTCTTGGCTTTGACTCAAAAAAACGCAGAAAAATCTGCAACAAAAAAATCTGTTATCCGCAACGTGCCGCCTTAGCCTAAACCTGTGTCAGGAATATCATGGAGCTCCTACACCTCATCTGATATAGATGGTTCATTTAAGTTCCCCCCTCTATTATGTGCCATCGACTTTCTATCTAGGGATGTTTTTGCAGATCCCCGACCGGTGTAAGACTATTTGTAACATTCTGCCATGAATCCGCTCCGCACTTCTCCGATGTCAGTGCCGCCGTGTATCATCCCAGATGAGATTCATTTCCATTTAATATTAATTTTACAGTCCATATATTTAAAAAGCTCAATTATGTTTCTGTGATGGAAAAGGAAACCTGGTCCTTGGCACCATTAATTTTTAGAGCGGATACAAGCCAGGTACGTTTCTGAAAGTATGTGTTATACGCGAGCCAGGACCTTCTTTCAGGCAGTGATTGGACTTGCTGACACAGGAACCACTGACCTACATCAAGGATTATAGCAAAATATATTAAACACATTTTACAGCTACCTAGGTATTGTCTAAGCGTTTTCTCAGCATTTTCTGGCTCGATGACTTGAGTCCAGGTTACTTATGTTGGAATGAAAAATTTGATTTGAATCTTTTTCAAAAATGTATTTTTTTTTTGCTTTCTAAAGGAAGAAAAAAGTGGAGAGGACTTCTAAGTATAGGAAAAACTTTTTGTGGGTATACTGTGTATATATATATATATATATATATATATATATATATATATATATATATATATGTCTCCTGTCTGTTGTCAACAATGATAGAAACTTATTAAACTGATTAAGAGTGAGGACCTGGATAGAGATACATTTTTTGGCTCTGGCTCTGACCACTGAGGGTAAGTTCACACTGTAGAAAATGAAGACGAATTCTTCTTTATTTTCCGCTCACAGGCTACCCATGATGGAACTTCGTTGCAGCTTTTTATGCTGCTGGTTAGGGGCAGATGAATAGGCCTAATCACATAATTATATCTTAACGGGATTTTCCCATGAACATAATAATATTGAATTTTATAGACTATTAAAATTTAAACATTTTTGCAAATAGAAACAATGTAAAAAATTGAAACGTTTTAAAGCTTTTCTCTAACTATCTTAGTTGCCAATGGATATGACCATGAATGCAGGAACTTTCTAGGGTCTGGGCTTGTCAGACACCCAGCCATGATGTCCTTATTGTGTCCGGGTTATCTTCTCATTCATGTAGTGTCCTCCTGATAACCAGCCATGATGTCCTTATTGTGTCCGGGTTATCTTCTCATTTATGTAGTGTCCTCCTGATAACCAGCCATGATGTCCTTATTGTGTCCCAGTTATCTTCTCATACATGTAGTGTCCTCCTGATAACCAGCCATGATGTCCTTATTGTGGTCGGGTTATCTTCTCATACATGTAGTGTCCTCCTGATAACCAGCCATGATGTCCTTATTGTGGCTGGGTTATCTTCTCATACATGTAGTGTCCTCCTGATAACCAGCCATGATGTCCTTATTGTGGCCGGGTTATCTTCTCATACATGTAGTGTCCTCCTGATAACCAGCCATGATGTCCTTATTGTGTCCGGGTTATCTTCTCATACATGTAGTGTCCTCCTGATAACCAGCCATGATGTCCTTATTGTGTCCGGGTTATCTTCTCATACATGTAGTGTCCTCCTGATAACCAGCCATGATGTCCTTATTGTGTCCGGGTTATCTTCTCATTCATGTAGTGTCCTCCTGATAATCAGCCATGATGTCCTTATTGTGTCCGGGTTATCTTCGCATACATGTAGTGTCCTCTTGATAAACAGCCATGATGTCCTTATTGTGGCCGGGTTATCTTCTCATACATGTAGTGTCCTCCTGATAACCAGCCATGATGTCCTTATTGTGGCCGGGTTATCTTCTCATACATGTAGTGTCCTCCTGATAACCAGCCATGATGTCCTTATTGTGGCCGGGTTATCTTCTCATACATGTAGTGTCCTCCTGATAACCAGCCATGATGTCCTTATTGTGTCCGGGTTATCTTCTCATACATGTAGTGTCCTCCTGATAACCAGCCATGATGTCCTTATTGTGTCCAGGTTATCTTCTCATACATGTAGTGTCCTCCTGATAACCAGCCATGATGTCCTTATTGTGTCCGGGTTATCTTCTCATTCATTAGTGTCCTCCTGATAACCAGCCATGATGTCCTTATTGTGGCCGGGTTATCTTCTCATACATGTAGTGTCCTCCTGATAACCAGCCATGATGTCCTTATTGTGGTCAGGTTATCTTCTCATACATGTAGTGTCCTCCTGATAACCAGCCATGATGTCCTTATTTGGCCGGGTTATCTTCTCATACATGTAGTGTCCTCCTGATAACCAGCCATGATATCCTTATTGTGTCCGGGTTATCTTCTCATACATGTAGTGTCCTCTTGATAAACAGCCATGATGTCCTTATTGTGTCCGGGTTATCTTCTCATTCATGTAGTGTCCTCCTGATAACCAGCCATGATGTCCTTATTGTGTCCGGGTTATCTTCTCATACATGTAGTGTCCTCTTAATAAACAGCCATGATGTCCTTATTGTGTCCGGGTTATCTTCTCATACATGTAGTGTCCTCCTGATAACCAGCCATGATGTCCTTATTGTGGCCGGGTTATCTTCTCATACATGTAGTGTCCTCTTGATAAACAGCCATGATGTCCTTATTGTGTCCGGGTTATCTTCGCATACATGTACTGTCCTCTTGATAAACAGCCATGATGTCCTTATTGTGGCCGGGTTATCTTCTCATACATGTAGTGTCCTCCTGATAACCAGCCATGATGTCCTTATTGAGTCTGGGTTATCTTCGCATACATGTTGTGTCCTCTTGATAAACAGCCATGATGTCTTTATTGTGTCGGGTTATCTTCTCATACATGTAGTGTCCTCCTGATAACCAGCCATGATGTCCTTATTGTGTCCGGGTTATCTTCTCATACATGTAGTGTCCTCCTGATAACCAGCCATGATGTCCTTATTGTGTCTGGTTATCTTCTCTTACATGTATTGTCCCTGCCTAATAACCTGTCCACAATGGCATATTGTACGAGGGGTGCTCATTAAAGATCTCCCCTGACCCACTTCTATTTATCACAAGACACTGAAACTGCCCATCACTGGGTCCATCACTCTAGAGCTTACGTGCCAATTTGCAACTCAGAACTGTCACAACGGTCATCAAGTTCCTTTACTTGAAAGGCTGCACACCAAAGGAAACATTCGATGAGATGAAAAAGGTTTATGGTGATGATTCCCCATCATATGATGTAGTCAAGAACTGGCATCATCAATTCAAATGTGGTCGGACTTTGGTGGAAACAGCTCTAATTCCAGGTCGACCCAACTCTGCTATTGATGAACACACCAGTGGAGGTCGCCATTTTGGAAAATCACCATGTAACCATTCGCCATCTAGCCAAAAATGTCAAGATTAGTGTGGGGTCCATGGAAAAATCATCCAAGACCATCTTCACATGCTGGGTTCCCCGGCTGCTCACACCTTTCTAGAAGCAGGAACGAGTCGAATACTCTCAGGCTGTAATGACGATGCAAACCAGGAGGACTTTCAACACAGTGATCCCAAAGGATGAAAGCTGGGTCCATCACTATGATCCTGAGACTAAAGTCCAGTCGATGCAATGGAAACATCATGACTCGCTGCCTCCAAATAAGGCACGTGCCCAATCCTCGGCAGGTAAGGTCATGATCACAGTATTTTGGGACCAGCATGGAGTAGTATTGATGCATTTCCTAGCAAAGGGTACCATGATCACTGGGGCATACTATGCTTCACTGTTGTGGAATTTGTGGGAGGCTATCAAAACCAAGAGACGTGGTATGCTCACCAAAGGTGTCCACCTTCTGTAAGACAATATACTAATTCAAAACTCACATGTTGCCCAAATAGAGGTATGGCTTTGAAATTCTACTGCATCCCTCTCATTTACCTGACCCCGCACCATCGGACTTCCACCTCTTTCCAACGATGAAGTTATTTATGGGGGTCAAGCACTTTCCAGATGATGAGACTCTAATTTCCGAAGTGACAACGTGGCTTTTGGAGCAACCTGTCGACTTCTACAAGCGAGGTGTGTACAGTTGCTTAAGGGGTTGTCCCATCACAAGGATCCTATCTATACTGCTTGTTAATGTGGATGTAAGACTTTTCCTAAATACATTGCTTCAGCAAAACTGCTTTGTTTGTCCACTATCTTACTTTATTCAATTGTTTGTGGCCACAGCCCTGACTTAGCTGCTCATGAGTCAAGTGATGTATCTGCTGCTCTCAGGGGGGAGGGAGGAGGGGCTAAGTGCAGGGAGCGAGCCTGTGTATCTAGCTATTCCTGTGTCTGCATCACGTGACCTAGCTTCCTGCACTCAGATAGGGGAGAGGAGCTGCTTTCATTTCTGAACTCGTCTTCTGTTCTCCCAGTTATCAGGCTAGCTAATTCAATTGTGTTCATTATGGCAGAGAGTGCATACAGTGTTGTTTGAGGACCTTTGATGACATCACAGGCCCTTCAGCCACCCCATAGGATCACGCTATGGGGTGGGTGGAGCTACACGCTAATTTGGGGGCGGAGCTAAACGACAGGTTGCATGAAACCCCGCCCACCAAATGACGCAAGAAACCAGGAAGAAAGAAGATTTTACAGCAGTGAAGACTGGTGAGTATGCGACGTGGGAATACCCCTTTAAAGAGATGGGAGAAGTGCATTTCCCAAGGTGGTGGAAGGACTAATAACTGTGCCAAGTCTCATTGCTCTCAGTCCACAGGAAATGGGTCAGGGAAAAACTTTAATGAATGCCCTTCATATCTCTATATGGCTCCAGTTTCATAAGGAGAAATACAGAAAGTCTTTTCTATCTGATTCAAAATGATTCCATGTTTTGGGTTCTGGTATATTACACAGCTATTCTCTCCGAAAAGTATCACTTCCATAATATGGGTACATACACAGAAGCACCATATGGTGAAAGATGGTCCCAAAATCCCATGGTCCCGGAATTTGTTAACCATTACATTACATAAATTGTTACCATTTTCCAGATCCTATATCCTGAATCCTGAATTTTCTGCATCTACAACATAATAAAACAGCTTTGCCTTTGTAAGCCATGGCCATATAACTTGTAATGTTCTAGTATAAGTGACTTAGAAGTCCACAATATCAGGAATAACTGGCAGAATATTGTGTTGTCTACAGACTGAATGATATTTCAATACTGTAATATTTTACTGCCTTCCCCATAATGTATTTTTACATGGATTTGGACCCTCAGGAATTGAAGTTGAACATTTACGGTACAATATTGAATGGAAAGCGGAGCAGCCTTCGGAAAATCCTTCTCAGACATATATGTATATGTAACAATGCAGTCTTTTTGTTCTTTACTGTAAATCCCTGCGTAGCGTACATTGTCGAGAACGCAGGTTATGTTCATAAATGTCAAATAATTCCGCTATATTAAGAAATATCTGTTTCTCATAACCGGAATATGTTAAACTGCTACAATCTGTTTTCCTTCAATGTCCAATGTCCGTTTGGTTCGTAGACACATCTGTAGCCCCTGATGGCTGTTCTTTTTTTTATTCGTTGGCTTATGTCCATTTCACAGGAAAAAAAATCTTAGTCACACCTGATCCACACGTTCTAGAGAAATTATTCCCCATGTTTATTAGGGCATGCAACATTTTTTTCCAACTATGTCCCACGCCGCTGGGTGGGAAGGGGTTAAAGACACGGATCTATACCCTATATTTGAAGATAGAGTTTCTGAATTAGACCACCCCTTTAAGAAATAGTGTGTATTTTTTTAACATATCAAAAACATTCTCTGATTCTCATATGTTTACACCCCAAAAAAATCACAATGAGATGTTGCTGCATACAACTCCCTGGAGGGAACCAGAGGATTGGGAGTATTAGCTGTTGTTGTCAACAGTAGGCCAAGGACACTCAACCCTCTCCTCCAGCCTCCTCCAAAGTATGGACAAGGCTGAGGGGGCCTATGGTGTACCCAGGGGTGAACCTGCCCCTTTCGCCGGCTGAGGCGAACGACAGAAAGCCGCACCCCCCTCGATGAGGGGGCGGAGCAGGTGGAGCGGAGGGGGCGTGGCAGAGCAGAGGGCAGGGCTAAGCGAATGGGGCGGGGCTTAGCGGTGTTCGCTGCCAGAGAGCAGGCACGGAGAGGACCTGCTCTCTGCCTGAGCGTGAGGGGAGGCTGCTGGAGCAGCGCTGCTCCAGTGGCCTCCCCAATCCACCGCTCTGTGCTAAGCCAGTCCAGGACAGCTTGTCCTGGACTGGCTTAGGTAAGCAAAAATGCCGCCCTCCCTGGGGCCCTGGCATAGCAGTCGCTTCAGGTCGCCTCATGGGAGGTGCGGCGCTGGGTGTACCTAATGCTGGTGGTAGTTCCCCTAGGCACTTCTAGTTGAAGAGGAGTCCTCTCCTGAGTCGGATAATGGTGGTCAGAAGGGGCCTGCACAGGAATGACTCAGAAAGCATTTTATCTTCACATCAGTATGACTATATATTCTACCTCTCCCACTATCTGTATGGGGGCTGTGGATGAATAAGCCCCTCTGGTACCCTGTCTACCTGTATATCTCAGGGTCCAGGCTTTGAGGTTCATTGAAACTTCCATTTTCCCAAAACAACCTATTTCCTCTTTATTCATGTGCTGACAGCAACTCTTCCCTGTCTCAGAGCTTTAGTGATGGCACCCTGGGCACTGACTCTGAAATGAGCCTAAAACCCTTCCCTCAGGGGCTGCAAAGGTCTTTCAACACAGGCCTACTCTGCTCAAAGGTCTCAGTTAGGGTAAGTTCACACGATGTAACGTTGAGTGTGATCTGGCACGTATACGGCGTGTCAGAGTTTGCACGCCGTAAAAGATCCCATTGATTTCAATGGGAATTAGGAGCATATACGCCGCGTTATTTTGCGCCCGCAAAATCACGGGCGCAAAATAACGCGGCGTATACGCTCCTAACTCCCATTGAAATGAATGGGAGCATTTTGAGCACGTCATCTGCCGCCACATGTATACGTGCCAGATCACGCTTAACGTTACATCGTGTGAACTTACCCTTAGACTTTACCCTTAGACTTACTTTAGACTTTACCCTTAGACTAACAGACTGGAGACTTCCAATCTCCTCCCATAAGCCAACAGTTGGTCAGCTGAACCAACTCTTCCTGCAAAGGTAGGGGTATACCAAATCCACATGGATTTAACCAAAAACGGGACATGTAACACAAGGGAAGCTGCAAAACATAACATAATACTCCATTACAGGAGAGTTGGGGCGCTGGTATTTCAAGCACAACTTGTTTATTGGTAGCCAGAATACGTTGCTATCCTGTTGGATTGATTTATGTATTCGTTCCTTTGAAAGGGTGTTTCCTTCTGTTTCTTGACCAAACATGACACATCTGCTTCTCATACTCTGTGTCAGGCCGCCGTCTGTCCCTAATAAACTAATTACATTTAAATGTTAATTTTTCTAATAGAATATTATTATATTTTAGAGATTTCATGACATTTAGAACTAGAATACAAACGCATTTGGCCGCGACCCAGCAACACACACATGGTTTTAACTGAGGTTGGATCATAATGTTGTCAGTTGTACCTAAATGTTTTGTATCGTTAAACACGTCCATCACAACGTAAACCAGATTACACACAATGTTATTAAATTCAATTTATAATAGTAATAATCTCACAGCATTCCTCCAATTGTAAAATAAGATTTCATAAATGAATAGTACAAGTAAAGATAGGAAACTCATTAAAGAAAAAGGATTCTTTCTCCATTTATCAGGCTGCTTGTCATTTTAACTATTTACTTAGTCCAAGATCACTCTCCATCCAATGTCAAAACCTCCTCCTCCCCTCTCCATAGACTTCAGTGATTAGGTAAAACCCAATCTGTCTAAGACTGGCAGACCACATCCACTCTCTGGATACAGATCCTATTAGTGATGTCAGATGGAGGGGGAAGTAGACTGATATATAGAGGTTATGGAGGATATTACTTAAATTATATACCTTACATAGACTCTTCTCTTTAGAAATAGTACAGAAGTATTTGTAAGTTTGTCCGTGATAGTAAATTAGACAGACAGGAGTTTATTGGAGAGATTGTGAACAGTGTTGCAGATTATAATGGTATTATAGTTTGTAACATATTGGTTAAGAGGAGTTCTCGTATACATATCCATAAGTGTGAATATGAGAAATACATAGATAGATATGAGATAGATAGATAGATAGATAGATAGATATGATATAGATAGATAGATGGATGATAGTGTAGAGAGGTAGATAGATAGATAGATAGATAGATAGATAGATAGATAGATAGATAGGAGATAGATAGATAGATAGATAGATAGATAGATAGATAGATAGATAGATAGATAAATAAATAGATAGATAGATAGATAGATAGATAGATAGATAGATAGATAGATAGGAGATAGATAGATAGATAGATAGATAGATAGATAGGAGATAGATAGATAGATAGATAGATAGATAGATAGGAGATAGATAGATAGATAGATAGATAGATAGATAGATAGATAGGAGATAGATAGATAGATAGATAGATAGATAGATAGATAGAATAGGGATCTACTTAGAAATACTAACGAAGGATTGTGCAGAATGAGAATAGAATTGGATATCACATCCCATTGTCCTCCTCCTACCCACAGCAGTGGATGTGTATACATGGACTGTAACCTCTCCTAATATTATCTTTCCTCCCGATGTTTGCCGTTCTTGGTCCATTGCTGAGTGCAATAAGCTCTGGCACCTAGGGCTCCTCCAAGGCTCGCTCT
Organism: Leptodactylus fuscus; assembly: GCF_031893055.1. Taxonomy (NCBI): domain Eukaryota; kingdom Metazoa; phylum Chordata; class Amphibia; order Anura; family Leptodactylidae; genus Leptodactylus; species Leptodactylus fuscus. Next base: position 202,269,530 of record NC_134268.1, on the reverse strand, counting down.
GCGCTCCTGCCCGCCATCAATACTCTTATTTCCTGCCTGCAGCTATTTTCTCACTAAGTCCTGCTTTCAGGATCAACAGGTTCTCATCACCCCTGATGTGTTTTGGAGATATATAGCACTTCAGCTGGAACTCCTACACATTCTTTTAGATTGTTGACACAAAAGAAAAGATTCCGCTTGCTCTGGGCTTCAGAAAGTCCTAATCTCATTAAAGTATTGTATCACAGGTAGTGCTGAGGGTCCATCTCAGCCGCGAGAGGTTACAAAAATCAGTCGCTCGAAAATATAGCATGGTGGATGTTTGAAAGAATTGTACATTTACTATTACATTTCAAAACTTTAATGGGATTTTTTTGGGACGAAACATAAATTGGAGTCAGACAAGGAGGTGTGCAAACACCGTTCCAACAAAACTAAATTTAGACATTTTCCAGACAAATCTCCAGAAAACGAGGGTTGATAATGCAGTGCTATTGAGCCGAGGTTGCCAAAGATTTTAGGAGGCATTGTAACCTAATATGAAAATGGAAATTGAAGTGCGTCACAGAGTATTGAGGATATGGAAAGAGGGCACAGTATTAGTAAAGTAGTAGCAGGCGGAGGGGGTTTTATGGGTCCAATCTCCAAGTTGTTCATATTAAACTATTAATACGACACAGCTGGGAGTCGGTTTACTACACTCGGGTGAGATACACGGGTGAGCCCTGATATGTAAGGATCACTTTTCTGATATTTAGTATCTATTGTTTAAGGGATGTGGGGTAGAACCCACCCATCATGCCCGAAATGGCTATCTAGTATGGCTTCTTCTATACACTAGCCCGCACACGGACAAGGCACGCAGGTACTCATTGACTCACTCGCAGGTCTGGTTATCGGCGGTACTTTACTTGGGGCAGAAATTCGACACAGTACAACTTGCTCTCGGTTCACACTGCTACATGACGAAGATATTAAGTAGAGATGGGCAAATCGCTTCATCATGAACCAGAATTGACCAGAATATTCCAAATTGCCTCAGGCGACCTAAAATGGCCTCCACATTCTACTTTGGCGTCTCTTCAGACCTCAGAGTATATTAGGTCGAGACCCAGCCAATGTGAAAAAATAACTTATACTCAGTTGCGCCGTTTTCTTACAGTTTTCTACTACGTTACTTTTATTCTGCAATCACAGTGATACCAAATTTATGTAACTTATGATATATTTTAATATCTTTAACCCCTTCCCGCCGCAAGCACTTTTCGATTTTTGTTTTTGACAGCCGGCCTTCCAAAGGCCATAACATTTTAGATTTCTGTTCACAATGCCGTATGAGGGTTTAATGTTTGCGGTATACATTGTTCTTCGTAGTACTGTAGTAGCACCTAATATTCCATATGATGTACTGGGAACCTGGAAAAATAATTCAGAATGGGGTGGAATAAGAGAAAAACGGCATTAGCGCAACCTTCTTACTGACTTTGTTATCACTGCATAGCCAAAGTGACATCTCGCCTGGATTCTATGAGTTGGTACATTTTTGGGATACCAAATTCATATAGTTTTCTTTTACATGTACCCTGGTCTATAGTCTCTCACTCTGCCAAATCAGTATGCCTGCGCTATGCTGAGGAGGCCCAATAGGCCAAAACAGCGCTGTCCATAGCTGGGAGTCTGTTCCTTTTGGAATAGAAATACTAATTTGGCAACTAAATCCGCATCATGATTAAATAGACTTTTTAACTGAGTCATGCATGATGTTAAGGAGGCTGCCCTCTAGAGGGCGACATACAGAGGCACTGTTCTCCTAATTACATCCTGAAGAATAGATTTGCATATTTTTTACATAGAGCAGCCAGTAATAGAAGTTAATAGGAGACAAGGCAGGGAGCCTTCAATAGGCTCCAAGCTGTCATAGTAATGGATTGCCAGTCCCGGCTCTCACACTCGGGGCCAACAATCCATCAGAAAATTGCACTTCAGTCAAATCTGGCTGCCAGAACTCATTGTGGGCATTGACAATGGTTTTTCCACTGTATAATACAGTAGACCCAACAGCTACGGTGGTTGCTCAGCTCCTGTATTGTTACAGCAGATGTTGGGGAAGGGTTAAAAAAAAATTAAAAACTTTGAAACCCCCAAATTTCTATGCATTGCCATATTATAACACCCATATAACTCCCACCACTTGTCTTTCACATATTTCTTATGTGTATTACATTCATATCAATGCAGTTCATCTTCCTCTATTCTTGTATTTAGACACCATCTTGATTTTTAGATTTCTGTTTCTCTGTTTTGTGCTATCAATCCCACAATGCCTCAGCACAGCATTACATGGACAAATAGAGACAGTACCATCTCTACCTGCTGGGGACATTATCCTTCTCACTATTACCTTCTCCTAGATACAGTGTAACAAGAGTCTAGATAAATATTAGCAGGGATTGTGATAGGAGTTTCTGTCTCTATGTGTAGATGTTTGGAGAACGGTCCAATATACAGGAAATTCTGATGTCAAATTTTGGGGAGACATGTAACTCTCACCAGATCACGTGACCCAACTGAAGAGAAAGATCCCAATAATTTTTAAACAAAAAGGAGTAACGGAATTACATTGTGCAAAACCTCAAGGAAGATATGGAAAACATTCTGCAAAGTGAGAATGTTTTCAGAAATAGAAAGATTAATAGTTTATTTTTGTCAATTAGCAAAATGAAGAGAAATGTAAATCCCATCAATATTTGGTGTGATCTTTGTCCCTAGAGAAGGGGTCCTGGAAGTGATGATATAAGTTGAAGAGACAGAAGGATTGCAGCAAGCCTACATCCACAGAAGATCTAGTTCTCCAAGATGGTGGGAACAACCTCCCTGCCGAGTTCTGATGATCTAGTGATGATTAGAGATGAGCGAGTAGTGTTCCATCGAGTAGATGTTCGATCGAATACTACGGTATTCGAAATACTCGTACTCGATCGAACACTACTAGCTGTTCGAAGTTTAAGGTTTAATGCTATACATTCTGCCAATCAACGCTGGTTCTTCGCTTACCTTTAGAAGTCTTCTCCGTGCAGCGTCCCCGCGGCGTCTTCTGGCTGGAATTCACTCTGCCTAGGCATCCGGCCTAGGCAGAGCCGACTGCGCATGCGCGGGCATGCCCTCGCATGCGCAATCGGCTCTGCTCAGGTGTCGGGCCGGGCAGAGCCGACCATGCATGCGCAGTCGGCTCTGCCTAGGCCCCGATGCCTAGGCAGAGTGAATTCCAGCCGGAAGACGCTGCAGGGGCACTGTGCCAGGAGAAGACTTCAAGGAGAATAAAGCCCGACCGTCACTCGTGGACTTGGTAAATATAATTTTATCGAATTTTGCGTACCCCTGAAACGAGCATTTCTCCCCATAGACTATAATGGGGTTCGAAATCCGTTCAAACAGTCGAACATTGTGCGGCTGTTCGAATCGGATTTCGAACATCGGACATTTTAGTGTTCGCTCATCTCTAGTGATGATATAGCCCTGATCTCATTATCATCCAGTCTGTCTGGGATGACATGAAGAGACAGACGGATTGGACATGCCTACATCCACAGAAGATCTGGGCTTGGTTCTCCCCCTTATGTTAAAGAAACCCAGCACAAAACTTTGGACCTAAAAATAAAATAAAAAAGTCTTACTATTGAAACATCCCATGTTACATCCATAGGTTTTAATGTCAACATTTGGTTTTCCATATACATATAACCGGTGGAAGAAAGCCAAAAAGATCTTTACATCCAGTGACAACCCCACTTGTACATTTAGTAAATCTGCCTAAATATCTTAAGCCTTGTCTGAATCACAGTTAATCATTTGCAAGGCTGTGAATACAAGAAGACTATCCAACAGAATTATCCCCTGCTCTGCCTTATATCATTCCCCTGCAAATCCTTCTGTTAACATACACTTGGCATTAACCTTGTAGCCTTTACAATACTACATTATCCTCAGTCCATGTGTGATCAAGCAAATGGATGACTTGTCATCTTACACCTACTTCGAGAAGATGGTTCTTGCTTGTGTCTTGCCTTGGCACGGTCGCCTCACATGGTCCTTCTGTTTCATCCTTACCTCTAACTCCCCCAGTATTAATAAAAATCTCCAAGTGTTTTCCATATGTGTAAACAGCGTCTTAAAGTAAAACAAACAGGGTTCTTTAACATTCCATGGCTTCATTGTAACTTACAGTAAATTAATAAAATATGGATCTTCCCAAAAAAAAAAGCTTTCTGAAAATTAATTGACAGAAACAGCTTCGGTTAGTCAGCAAGAACATCTGAACAACTGTCATCCATGAGCTGTTTCTCTGTGTTTTTTGGAAGACGAAATGTATTGAGGAACCTCGTCCAGAAGATCGAAATGGTTCTGATCTAGACATAATGTAAACTCGCTTTATTGCTTTGCATTGGACTTACTGACAAGACTTAATTTCCTACAGGTTGACACTTACTGTAAACATGCGAGAATGTTCTAATGTAGAAGACGCGGCAAAAAGTAGACATCGAAAAAAAGCACCAAGTTACCCCCCTCCCATATCTTACCATTAATGCAATAAAGCCAACAGAAGCCCATGGTGACAGCGCTGCCTACTAGATGACTATGCTGTCTTTAAGCTATAAAAGATAAAGTCAAATGTAATGGCGGCACTTGGCTCGCCAACGTACTCTCTGTTCCAATAGGTACAGTTGCCACATTACTTCCGGGATACTTCACGGATTCGGTGTCTGGTCCCGGTCAGCGGGAGGTATGTCCCGGCTTCAACTCATCGGCGTCTGGAGGACGCAAATGAGTTGAATAAATAGGCGATTAAAGCAGGAGCTGTCACAGCTCAGTTCCTGCTTTACCACTGCGCTCCGGCATGTGTAGGCGGGATGTGATGACATCACATCGCGCCTACAACTATGTGAGTGAGTGACACTGCGGAGAGAGTGGTGGGGGAGTGTTGGAAGGGGTTTTTTTGTATTACACATTGAAGGGGATAAAATGTAGGGGTCCCATGAAACAGTGAGCAGATGAAGGGGGGAAATGACATAACACTGGGGCAGATGAAAGGGGAGAGAACGGCATGAAACTGGGGCAGATGAAGGGGGGGATGGCATGAAACTGTGGGCAGAGATGGGGGGACATGGCATGACACTGGGGCAGATGAAGGGGACGGAGTACGGCATGACACTGGGGCAGATGAAGGGGGGGAAAATGGCATGACTCTGGGGCAGATGAAAGGGGGGAGAATGGCATGACACTGGGGGAAGAGATGGGGGGACATGGCATGACACTGGGGCAGATGAAGGGGACGGAGTACGGCATGACACTGGGGCAGATAAAGGAGGGGAGAATGGCATGAAACTGGGGGAAGAGATGGGGACATGAAACTGGGAGCAGATATGGAGGGACATGAAACTGGGGGCAGAGATGGGGGGACATGAAACTGGGGACAGATATGGAGGGACATGAAACTGGGGGCAGATGGAAGGGTGACATGACACTGGGGACAGATATGCAGGGGGACATGAAACTGGGGGCAGATGGAAGGGTGACATGAAACTGGGGACAAAGATGGGGGGACAAGAAACGGGCAGATGAAGGGGTTATATGAAACTGGGGGAGACTATAGCAGGATTATACTATGTGGGGGCACATGAAAAATGAATGAGAATGGGTAGAGTCAACATAAAAGCGGGCGGGGCTAAATTTGCTGCGGCGTGGTACCAATATGTCCTTCTTTCTGCTATTCAAAAGTTGGGAGGTATGTATCCATATATAAGAGCTCTGTCAGTTGCATAATCTGATTACTGGTCACATGACACAGCTGAGGACCAGAAATAGTGGATAACCCACAAATACAGCCACCTAGTGGACTAGAGAATAAAATATTGTTAGAGGGCTGGTCAGGGCTGGCATGGGTTATTCCCTGTATGTCTGGATTCTGTGGTTTGGGAGGGGGTATTCCCTGAGGTTCTGCCCCACCCTCTGGTGTGCTATATAAGCTGAGTTCTAGCACTAGTCCAGTGTTGGTTATACTCTTGTGTTCAGCTACTCCTGGGCCTGGTGTCCTACTGTCAGTTTAGTCCTTGCTTTATCTGTTCACTCTCTGGCCTACTGTGAGGATCTCTGTGTAGTGGTATTTGTTGGTATGTGGCTTCTGTGTCACTGTGTATTTGTTAGGGTGAATGCCCAGGGTCTCTATTTAGGTACTTTTCAGGTATCCTCTCATCAGAGGAAAACTCTGGTACTAGGCAGGCTTAGGATGAGGCCCCACGTTGCAGAAACGCAGCTTTTTCTGTTGCAGATTTTGCTGCAGTTTTTTTTGAGCCAAAGCTAAGAATGGCTACAAAAGGAATGGGAATATAAATGATACTTCTCCCTTTGTTCACTATACATTCATGGACACCGATCTGAACCACAGGCATAAAACAAGTTGTTAACACACGTCAGTATCTTCCAACAATCACACACGTTACATTATATATGTGCTGTGAACAGACCTATAATGTAACATGCAACACGGAACCAAACATTGTCACCCACAGAACATAGAAACCGCGAGCGATCTGCTTTAAATGAAAGACATTTGCATTTCTTGTAATTAATCCAATCCTAGAGAAGTGAAGACACAAGTAATTGAATCCATACTCTGTGATTTACATTGGTTATTATCACAATGCTTGTCTCACATACGCTGTAGTCCAGGATACACAGTCTTTTCTGGTTAAAGGGGCTCATTGTCAGATAGTTCTGGGAAAACTAAAATGGTCTTCCAACATTGATGGTATACTTATGATTCATGGCATAAATGTCTGACAGGACATCCTATCGGAAGAACTAAAACTATTCAAGATTCTCATAAACTACAATGGAGAGAGCCATCGCTCTGCCTGGTCTCTTCCTCTCTGGAATGTCAAACCTATGGAACATTTAGAGTACAGGCTTCAGATATGGATCAGACTGGAGCGTCTGCCTGTTTATGGGTGACCTCAGAGGTTTCTGGTCCTACAGACATGACCTTGATTCAATATTACGTCCAACAACTTCCATCTTGTATCTACATTCATACATGTTTGATGGACACCTGATGAAGGTTGTTCTTCTCCAGCGATGTGACCGACTGCTTCTGAAGTAAAGAGGAGGGAAAACAGAATTCTAATTTCATCCTGTATATTTGCAATTTGGGGCTTGGTATTATTAATGGCCCATCGGAGGGTCCTATAGTAAATTGGTGGACCAGTCCGAACCTGACAATGATGGTTCCACAATGAACAATTTCTAGGTTTTTCCAGTACTGTGTATACTCGAGTATAAGCTGACCCGAATATAAGCCGACCCCCCATAATTTTACCACAAAAAACTGGGAAAACTTATTGGCTCGAGTATAAGCCGAGGGGGGGAAATGCAGCAGCTGCTGGAAAATTTCAAAAATTAAAATAGTCAGAGTTTTTGGGTGCAGTAGATGCTGGGGAAGGGGAGGGGGTGTTTTGGTTGTCTGTCTGCCCCTTCCCTGAGCTTGAGGACTGGTTTTTTCCCACCACTTGGAATTCAGTCTGGCTGACTATAGGGTATCTGCAGTGCTCCTATTAACCCCTTCCCGACGGAATATGAGCACTGCAGATCCCCTATACTTAGCCTGGATGTAGTCTGGCTGAATTCCAAGTGGGGAGGAAAAAAAAACTCTCGGGGAAGGGGCAGTTAAACAACTTTTTTTTCCCACTACGGCATTTACCGTACAGGCAAAATATATTTATAGATTTGTAGAGCGGGCGTTTTTGGACACAGGGATACCTAACATGTACGTGTTTCACAGTATTAACAGTATTAGTTTTATATGTGTTCTAGGGAAAGGGGGAGGACTTGAATTTTTAATACTTTTTATTTACTAATACTTTGTTTTTATTTATTTATTTTTTTGCATTTATTAGACCCCCTAGGGGTCTTGAACCCCAGGGGGTCTGATCACTAATGCAATGCATTGCAATGCTAATGCATTGCAATACATTGCAAAAATTGTCATTTCTTTTGCGGGCTGCATAGAGCAGCCTGCAAAAGAGAAGCACTGCCGGCCGGACCTGAAGGAGAACTGCAGTCGAGAACAGAATCGATTCTGCCGGGAATTCCCCTCAGCGCTCCTGCCAGCGGCTGGCCGCAGTTCCTATCTAAAGGATCGCACTTGAGAGAGCGGCCACGCCCACTCCCTCCTCCCTCAAGCAGCATGGCGGCACCTGCCCGGACTCCTCGTACCGGGACATTGTAGAGCATCTCTGCTGTAACACTTACAGTGGAGATGTCCTAGCTCCCCATGCCTGCAATCTCTCATTGCAGGCATAATTGCAGGGAGCTCCAATATTACCGCTGCAAAAGTTACAGCGGAGGTGCCAGTTGGTATGGTGACCGCTCTGAAGCAGAGTGGCGCCATTATAGTTACAGACCCGGCATCCGAACACGGCATACAGACACCGGGGCGGGTGCCGGGCTGCAGCATCGCCACGCTCATAGCAGGAGCGTAGCGATGCTATAAATTTCAAACTGCAGAAGTACTTATGGTACTTCTGCTAGCAGGCCCGAAACGCAGATCCACGCCGGGTGCGGGCCTGAGCTTATGTGGCCACGTCACCCGGCGTGTGATGGAGGGGGGCGGGGTCTGTATTCCAGGCCTGCTAGCAGAAGTATCGTAAGTACTTCTGCAGTTTGAAATGAGCAGCATCACTACGCTCCTGCTATGAGCGTGGCGATGCTGCGGCCCGGCACCCATCCCGGTGTCTGTATGCCAGGTCCAGATGCCGGGTCTGTAGCTATGATATTGCTGAATTACCATAATGACCCGAGTATAAGCCGAGGCGGACTTTTTCAGCACAAAAACTGTGCTGAAAAACTCGGCTTATACTCGAGTATATACGGTAATTCTGTAACCTGCCTTATACCCTAGCAGTGATTCCAATGTTATAGAAACACATACAGAAATTGTAAAATGATATTATAACAAGTATTTCAGTAAAATACTTAGAAAAAATGTAAAAAGAGTGGAAGGAGTGTGTAATATTAAACTGGCAATACATGCAACATGTATATTGGCTCAACCCATTGATATTGGCAATACCGATCAACCATATAACCAATGGGGACATTCCAACTCCCAGTTGATGGAATAAGTTGGAGGAAATAAATATCAAGCTGTTAGATTTTAGCACGCCCAAAAATTTTAGTTCATGTGAAGGTAATAAGCCACCACCAGAGGTCTGGAAGCCTTCCTCTCTTCAATAAGGACACAGGATTGCTTGGCTGAGCAGAGCACACACGTGTTTGAAGTGGTGCGGAGAGTGAGCTATTAGAGATGAGGGAACACTATTCAAAACAGCCGTTTTGAATAGCACACTCCCATAGAAATGAATGGACGTAGCCAGCACATGCGGGGTTTTGCGGACGGCCGCAGGCAAGGTCTGCTTCCATTCATTTCTATGGGAGCGTGCTATTCGAATAGTGTTCGCTCATCTCTATTAGCTATCTAATGTGTATGGCCAATCTTAAAGCTGTGTATGTGACGCTCATGCTGTGAGAGGGGAGAGGGTAGTGCAGCAACTGCTTGGTTAGAACATACAGCTCTCTAGCTCCCCCACCAGGAAGAACCAGAATAGCTTTACAGAGAAAATGTCCTTTTACAAAAGTGAAACAGAGGGGTAAATAAACCAAAAATTTGCAACATCCACGTTTCTGGCTGCATGACATCTGTACACACAGCTGCCTAGTGTGGGCTTGGGATCTTTACTTCTAACGTCTGGGCCCGTCATTCTTAACAAAATAACTCATTCAAAATCAACACCCTGAGTTATAAGCAATAACCACATTTGTATAGTCCGCATATTACAAAAAAAATGTAAAAAAAAAATATTTAAAAAAAAAAATAGAATTTATTCTGACATAAAGTTATACCTCTCGCTGACATCTGGCTGGAATACATTGTCTGGAAAAAAGCAACATTTAGCTTTGTTAAAAAAAAATAAAAAAAAAATATTCTAAACTGATTCAGGCTGTGAGTGAAACGTTGCGGCCAAATATGCTAGAACATAATAATAAAAGCCCTATAATGATTTATGGCCGCGGTATCAGTTTGCATCGCGCTGGAGCTTGATTTCATGTCGGTGAAGATAAAGTACATCTTCTAGAACATTAGATAAATGTTCCGACTTACCACCTATAAATTCACCTTGTGTCACTTTTTAGGATACTTGGAGCACCCCTTTCGCAGGCCCGTTCCCTACAGTTTATCATCTGTTTATTTTTTTGTCTGTTCTACTTTTTCACTCTTTTTTGTGATGTAACGAAAGCTCACCCGCCGGTATTGGTTTACATACAGTACTATTTCCACATGTTTGCCTTCATTTTCCAGTTGTAAATTTACACGCTCCTAACACCGTGTCATGGACTTGTGCAGGATCCAGTGAAACAGATATCAGATATATTTCATATTATAAATGTGCTGAAGTCCCACCTTAGTTACACAATAGGAAATTGTGCAAAGCGCGTGATCCCATTGTAAATTGGTTTCATCCATGTGTTATTGAGTAATACTTAATGGACGGGGTTAAAAATAAAAAATTTCATTTGGTCTTTAAGGTTTTTAAGCTTCGCAACGTAAAAACAACGTGAAACATGGAGGAGGCTCTGTTATGTTCTGGGGCTGCTTTGCTGTATCTGGCACTGGGTGTCTTGAATCTGTGCAGGGTACAATGAAATCTCAGGACTATCAAGGGAATCTAGAGAGAAATGTGTCAGAAAGCTTAGTCTCAGTCCCAGGTCATGGGTGTTTCAACGTAAAAACAAAATTCACTATATACGATAAAAGTATAAAGAATTGTTCATGCTTAGGACCGTCCACTGGACTCCTACGACTCCCAGAAAGAACAGGGATGATTAAGAAGCCGACTGTTAGGAACCTGATGCAACAACAACGGACAGTCAGTCCTGGGCAACAGGAATGCCCAAATACCAAGGCCAAGTCCTGAATATACAGTACAATGTTCCCCTAACCAGAGTGGAACCAGGCCCCAGAGGTCTTCACCAGAGCTCCTGATGGTGGAGTTGGACTTGGTAAATTCTGGGACCCAGAACCACAACAGCCCAGAGAGCGCCGCACACTCAGCAAACCCCCAAGTAGCAGAGGACCCAGAAATCCCATCAACACTAACCTCAGCAGATGAAGAAACAGTGGATCTGGTCAGCAGGAGAAGACAGAAGCACCGCAGGAAGGTTGGACAGGCTAAGTCGGTACACAGGAGGTCTTGCAGGTTCCAGGCAAGCCAAGACGTTGTCAACAAGCTGGGTTGGTGGACAGGTGGGCATGAGGTATCAGGAGGGAGAAGCAAATACATAGTCAGGAAAGCCAGGTCATACACAAGAGGTCACAAAGTAGCCAAACAGAGGTCAAGTAGAAGTAGTCTAGAAACTAGCCGAGGTCATGCACAGGAGGTCAGAAGGTATCCAAATCAGAAGGTCAGGGAGAGGTAGTTTGGAAGGCAAGCCAAGGTCAACAAGGAAATAGAGCTCGAGGAGAAGGAGGTACAGGGTCAGGAGAGAGTTAAATCACAGGTGAGCTGTTCACCAGTAAAACTGAATAACCAACAGCAGGCCAGAACAAGGCCTATATAGCCTCCGGCCCGCCCCTGACCTCACTGACCCTGGAAGTAATGTTTCCGATCCCAGAAGGAGAACGGAATCCCCTGCAGACTATTGTGGAGGTTCTGGCTCTCCTCCATTGGGGACCGGAAGCGCTGACACAGCGCAGCGAACAGAGCGCCCAGAGAACTAACGCTGACATTGCACTGAATGGTTTTTTTACAGTGTTATATAAACCTGCTCCGCTCATCCTGGTCAGTTCCATACTGCTTGCTTATGAGGCAACATTTTCAACAACAGGTTCCCAATTTCGACCTTTTTTTTTTTTTGGATGACTTGTACATAGCTACATTTATGAGCAATCATTCATTTTAGGGATACCAGATCTAACTAAAAATCAAAATTTAATATTTCAAATGATTCAAAAAATGTCAAATATTATAATATTTGCCATTTTTGGAATCCTCTAAGATATTTAATATAATTTTTTGAGCGTGACTTATTTTTTACAGATTTTTCTACCATTGCATTTGGCTATGAGGACATGTCTCATTTTTTTTTTGCACACGTTTGCTTTCCGATGTTTATAACTTTTTTTTTTTTTTTTTTAAATCAATTTAGTTAATATGTTTTTTTTCCGGACAACCTGTACTTATTGGTATAATATTTGATGTCTTGGGAATTTTGTTTAAAATATTTTATTTAATGTGATTTTTTTGGTGCGTGACTTATTTTTTACTGATTTTTCTACCATTACGTTTGTATTTAGGACAAGCCAATTTTGGGCATGCAAACTTTTCCTTTTTTTGCGCCTTGGCTTGCCAGTGGTTATCATTTTTTTTAGGTTAACTTAGTTAACTTGTTGTTTTGTAGGACGACTTGTACTCACTTTTATAATAGTTGGTGTCTTGGAATTTTTTTTTAAATATTTGTAATAATTTGTTGTGTCTGACTTTTCTTATTTCCTTTTTCCTTTTGGGTATTTTTAAATCTTGCTCTTCATTTTTTTTACTGCATGTACTGGGATACATACATATATATATATTGTCAGGGTCTGGGGTTGCTAGGTGGGGTGGCATAGACACCAAAAGTCCAGATACTTTAGTCCAAAACAAAGGTAGAGTTTATTTTCACTCAAAAAGGTAGTACAGCAACAAAAGGAAACAATACAAAAATAAATCCCTGCCCGGCTAGGCTCTAACTAAACATAGAATAGGTTGCCTCACTTAGAATAACAGAAATCCAAAATCCAGTAGAATCATTCAGGACACAGCTCCAAAAATATGACCTCTCTGTCAGCTCTCCAGCCAAACTCTGCCCAAAGTCTGTTGCTGGAGCTGACTTCTTAAGCCTCCTTGATGAGCACTCTCTGCAGCTGAGTCGCTGCTGAAACATCCCCAAAGTGTGGACTGAAGGGGGGTGGAATGACAGGTCCCACTACCAACCTACCTGCCATTCCTAAAAATCCAACCCAATACTTTACCAAAATGCTCAGCAGACAAAAGGTTTAATCTGCCACTTGTTCAAAACACATCCTGATAGTTTCATTAAACTGTTCTTCAGATAGAAATTTGGCCAGAGATTGATTTTTTCTATATCTGAACCCATTTTTCATGCGCGTCACATCAGAAGTGCGGCGCACTGGCCGGATGGGAGTGGTGAGGAAAAGGGGGAGTTGTAACAATCAAAACATAGAACTTGTGTTATTTCCGGTGAGTTTCTTTTTAAAATCTGAACCTGTTAGGGAATAGCCAGATGATAATTCCTCAGAAGCTGCTGGTGAACCCTGGAGGGAGGGGCACAAGGGACAGTGAGCCCTAAGCTGAAGCCCCCAACTGTCCCTTCCTATTGCCAGGCCCTATCTGACGTAATAGGCGACAACCACGAAGACAGTCCCTCCCTGAATACGTGAAACACAAAACGCAGACAAGATGAACAACAACAAAGGGAGGTCAGCTAGCCAGGGTTCGGTAAGAGTAGAGCGATGCAGTGCCAAATCAGAGTCCAAAAGAATAGTCAGTAGGGAAAGCCAGAGGTCAAGGAATAGAATACAAGTAACTAAACAGCAAGAGATACCAGCAAGCACAAGGCAATAGCAAGCACTGGAGTGAATGTGAGCAAAGACTAAATAGGGGAGGAAGAACCCACCCTGAACCTGACAGGAAGGCAGGCTGTCAATCACAGGCAAGACAAAATTTAACCACTGAATGGACAGAGGCAACAAAGGCAGAAGACGGGTGTGGTGCAAATACAATTACAGAACTAGAGCCGTGTTCACACAGTGCAACTAAAAACTTTAAGCAAATTATCAAACTGCACACGTGTCCTGCGCCGTAGCACACGAGCAGAGGGTGGCGCAGAGACCCGAACAGGCAGAGATGTTACAGAACCCATTTTTCTTGTGTATCATGTCAGAAGCGCGGCGCGGAGCGGAGAGGTAAGCCTGGTTTCACACAGGGTTTTTTTGACAGGATTTTGATGCAGAATCCGCCTCAGAATCTGGCTCAAAAAACCGCCTCCCATTGACTTCAATGGGATCCGTTCACTTCCTTTTTCCGCAAGCGGTTTCTTCCCCCTCGCAGGAAAAAGAAGTGATCTGCCCTTTCTTGCCACAGATTCCGCGGCGCGACACTCCCTCCCAACTAGGCCCATTCATTTGGGCCTAATTCAGAGAGGAATGCTACAACTGTTGGAATGCTGTGACAGTCGCGGCTAGCCGTGGGGGGTGTTTTTTGGTCCAGATTCTGAGGCGGCTTCCCATGTAAAAATCCTGTCGGAAAAACCCAACCTCAAGGGGGAGTGATAACAAGAGAAACATAGAGCCGTGCGACCCCCGACTTGTGTTATTTCATCATCTCACTTAAACAGTTCAGGGATTTGATCAAATCAGTGACTTTCTTTAGGGAAATAACCCCACAGAGTTGTTATTTTAACATCTTCCGGGATCTGATGAAACCCCTAGTTTCATCATTTCCCTGTGACATATATATCAGCCAGCACATTATTCAGCATACTGACAGTATTGACAACCGGTAATATTCTCAATGGCTGTCTGCCCATAATGATATGTACACATGATACAGGGATTTATCGCCATATATCTTCAGTGCGTTATTGGGATCTGTATGCTTTCTATGACTTTTGATAAGAAAAAACGAGTTAGTATATATAATGCCTAATAATTTAAGTGTTTCGCCAACCTCTTGTAAAATTCCCTACAAGACCAAGCACTTCCTCCACTGCAAAAAGTAAAGCCACAGTAAGGCTAAGGCCCCATGGGACTTCCCGCCGCAATAAAGTGGTTCTTCCCGCTTTTAACAGAAAGTTCGCAGAGTTTTCCTCCACGGACTTTCTGTTACAATTATACCTATGGGAAACCGCCGGCATTTCGTAGATATAATTGACATGCTGCAATTTCCAAAACCGCATCGGGTTTGGAATTCGCACTGCGTCCGCATGGTGATTTTTACCGCAAAGTGTGCATAGGATTCACTAGAATCCCATCCACTTTGCTCGTACTGTAAAATGCTGCAATTTTTCCCGTGGATTTTCCACTGTGGGCAAAATGCAACTTTTCCATTGTGGGGCCCTGGTCTAAAGAGGGACCCCACCTCTCAATGTATCGTAATCCCATTTTCTTATAATGGATCCATCAGATACTGTTATTTAGTACTAGAGTATTTGTGATGGATTTGGTGCTGTCATCAATTTAGTTTTTCTGTCCCTATAGCGGAATAAAAGGAAATAAATACAAATATAAATGTGAACCTGCCTTTAACTTCTTTTTCACTTTCCCATTATCCGGCTTTATTTATGAGTTTTAGATTTTTTTAGATAATTTAGTTCATATTTAGAACATCTTTTATATCCTTATTACATAGACCATCAATACAAAGCTCTTTGAAGTCGCTTGCTATGGAAAATCCTGCGCTAGTTATGGCATTCATTTGCATTTTACAAAGCATGAAATAGTAAGCCACATCAAAGGCGCATCCAGTATCAGCTCCGTGTTTGAGGCTTCCAAGAACATCTTCAAATGAAAAAGACCTCCATTGACTGCAACACATGCAAAGTCTGAGGCTGTCTGACCATTTTATAGAGCAAGGTGACTTACTAGAGACGAAGGGAGGTCTTCTATATAAAGTGGATGGTTATTGGAGTCGTCATAAAGATGGCTGATTTTGTCACCATTAGTCAGGAATCACAATAGCTATCGTTTTCCCAGAAAGCTGCAGTTTGGCCAAGAGAAGTTTCTGTAAACTGAGGGTTAAATGTACAATCACAACCATATACCATATTGAGATGTAATACATGGGTGACTTAAAAGGGTTGTCAGATTTTTTGGGAATATCGTTAGTGTAGGAATATCTGATTGGTGGGGGACAACAGCCAGCCCCTCACTAATCAGCTGTACTGGCCCAGTTCTGGCATTCGTTCTATACACAAAACAGCGTTGGAAGCAGAAATCTCTGGTTACTGTATAGTGTTTGGGTGCCCTCACTCTAGGACAACCCCTATACAGGGCACAGGACCAACTGCTCCGGCCCTTTGTTGTGTATAGTTCAGGGGCCCATCAGCGATAAGATATTTATGGCCTATCCAATCTCCTGGACAAGCCCTTTAAGTCGGTTAGAGTGAGGGTTTATTTGCAGCTCTCTGCTCTGGATTATAGAGTGGATGTCCCGAGCTGGTGAGCCCCTCTAAAAAGTCCATGATAGTAATGGATGCAATGGATAGAGGATTGAGAACAAACCATGCCAACTAACAAGTTCAACTTTGATCCACTCCATGGGAGTTGTGTAAGAGGCCTTTCTAGTATTCAGCTTTTAACTCTTGTACATGTTGCTAGACCTCACCTAAGAGAGACTACCAGGTTGCTACCTCTTGTGGTCCCAGTAGGTCCTGGAGGTTTCTAGGTTGCATCTGGTCAAAGGCCAGAGAGATGCTGAGGCATAGTACCAGTGGCCCAACAAAAGGATGGGTCTATATTTGTATATAGGTGGATACCATTCAATGGTGTAACAGGCAGAAGGTCATACAAGGGAGATCAGCAGATAAGATAAGGGTCAAGATGGTATCTGAAATAGGCCAACACAGAGAAGCCAGCAAACACAGAAGACCTTTGCAGGAACTAGCATGTTATGAACCTGTATTGCTCAGGTGTCAGGTGCACAGTGCAATTTTAATTATTCTTTTGGGCTACAAGGATTGGCTGGGGAAGATTGGAGTTCACAAGATGGCCCTTTAAGAACCAAAAAGGGAGTGCACATGCATCTTGTGGGAGAAGGTGGGGCATAAGAGTGAGAAGGAGACCAGTTGGGAGTTGAGCTATATTGGTGTTTGTGCCTGCAGAGAGGACATTTTGTTGGTGGACACAGATTGTTGATAAACTAAGAGGAGTTTTCACCAGAGATGGTCGGCAGGGGTGGCCAGAAGAATTTACCACCTGCGTTACATTAGGCCATAGGGTGTTGCCTTTCTGAAACAGCCAAACTATAAAACAATAGAATGCTGTCACTTTGGTGAATGTACGTCCTCCCGCATCCTCCACCACAGTAGTTTTTTATCCCATTTGATGACAGTTGTTTGTTTTTTAAATTTAATTTAAAAGTATAAAATTCCCATAAATCTGACCAATAACCAGTTGATTTCAACAACGCAACTAAACAGCTATTGCTCAATAAAACTGACAAGTATTGAAAAGAGAACATCCAATATTCATTGGTAGAAAGTCAAAGTGAAATGTAGGAGAAAACTTTTTGAGAACAAATTGAAATCCCATTAACCAGATTAAAATGTATTAGATTCAGCCGCAAATGTTCACTGGCAGTTCATTTGGCTGATCTGAGGTTCTCAATCCCTCTGTTTGTGGTTTGCTAGAAAACTGTAAATCTATCAGTATACAATAAAATGGACAATCCTATTAGAACATGAACTTTCTTCACTAGATTGTAATGTTCAGTTGTTACATGGAAACCACCGCGCGTCTAGGAACGAGCTCAATTACATGGGCTGCGGGTAGGGTCCAACGTCAACTACTACACGCCAAAATGGACCTATTTACCCATAGGTACAGACTCAAATCACAGCACCCTAGATAAAGTCATGGCACCCATGTAGGGTTTGTAACCTGCAAATAATACTAGAAGAAAACTCAGCCCTCGATAGTAAGTAAGCTGTAATGCTCTTTCTAATGAAGAGCCAGCCAAAAAAAAACTTAATCTAAGGTTTCGGTCATAAATTGACCTTCATCAGACACACTGCAGAGCTATGTACGTATAGGACAGCGCCATGTCTGCGCTCAGTGAGGTAACTTGCTGGGTTCACACTAGTGCTTGGTTTCCGTTCGGAGATTCTGTCCCTTATTCCACTTGAAAAATGTGAAGAGTAAAGTCCTTTTCTTTCCACATTTGTCAGGCGGAAAACAGGTGGACCCCATTATAGTCTATGATGTCCGCGGCAGGGGCGTAACTGCCGTAGAGGCAGCGGAGGCAGCTGCCACAGGGCCCAGGACATTAGGGGACCCGGTGACAGCCGCTACTGCTGCGTTTTTTTTTTTTAATAGGCTGTTACGGGCTGAAGTTACTGCAGCCGGAAACGGGCCCTATTTACTTGCCGATCCTGGCTGGGCTGGGATCGGTAAGTGACACCGCGGGCCCCACAAATGCTATCATTATACTCAGGGGTCTGACCCCTGAGTATAATGATCGGAGGCCCGGAGAGGTAAGGGAACATAACAAAAAGTGTTACCTCTCCACGATGGTCTCAGGCCTACGGTAGTTGTCTGACGTCACATGATCTCGGCCTGCGTCCCAGGTCATGTGACGTCCAACATCATTAGAAGGACGAGAGCGGCGGTCGACAGCATAGGAGCCGGGGGACAGGTAAGCAACAGTGTTTTTTTTTATGTTTTTATTCCCCTGGGTCTCCGATTATTATTCTCTGGGGTCTGTAAAGAGTAAGACCCCAGAGTATAATAATTGTTTATGGGTGTCCACAGTGGGTATAATACTGTATGCAGAGGCCACTATGGGACATAATACTGTGTGTAGGGGCCACTAAGGGGTATAATACTGTGTGCAGGGGCCACTATGGGGGATAATACTGTGTGCAGGGGCCACTATGGGGGATAATACTGTGTGCAGGGGCCACTATGGGGCATAATACTGTGTGCAGGGGCCACTATGGGGGATAATACTGTGTGCAGGGGCCACTATGGGGGATAATACTGTGTGCAGGGGCCACTATGGGGGATAATACTGTGTGCAGGGGCCACTATGGGGCATAATACTGTGTGCAGGGGCCACTATGGGGGATAATACTGTGTGCAGGGGCCACTATGGGGGACAATACTGTGTGCAGGGGCCACTAAGGGACATAATAGAGCGCGCAGGAATGCGGAGGAGGGGGTCGGTCGAGGTCTTCGGTGTCAGGGGGGGGGGCCATGTTAAAAGTTTGCCACGGGGTTCTGCCATTCCTAGTTATGCCACTGGTCCGTCGTAATTTCATAACTGGTTGATGCAAATGACAGTCAGTACAATGTTTAAATCTTCAACTTTTAAAGCATAAATCACATTTTATTGGACAAAGCTCCCAATGATAACATGTTTTTTTTTTTCCACAAATTAAACATTCTAAATCTACTGTTCCAAATTATGTATAATCAAATTTTATTCAAGATTTTTTATAAAAAAAAAAAAAGTAACACAAAAAGAGAAACCAGAAAATAATGCAAAATAATGTGTAATAAAACCAAAGCCTCAGGCACATGGAACCAAGAGAATATATAGACATGAGAAAGGAGGTGGAAGACAGAGACCTACAGCAAGGGTTCCGATCAGCACCCAAAACAACTACACAAAACCAAATGAAAGTAGCAGGTTCACAAAATCGAACTAGGAAGCCCGTGTCATACTCAGATGGCATAGAACTAGAATGTTCAGGGGAAGGATGTGGGCCGTCGGAAGTAGTACTGCTCCAAATTATTATACTGTGTGGAGGGGCCACTGTGTGACATTATACTGTGTGGAAGGGGCTATCATGGGACTGTGTGGAAGGGGCTATCATGGGACTGTGTGAAGGGGCTATCATGGGACTGTGTGGAAGGGTCTACCATGGGACTGTGTGGAAGGGGCTACCAAGGGACTGTGTGGAAGGGGCTACCATGGGACTGTGTGGAAGGGGCTACTATTGGACTTTGTGGAAGGGGCTACCATGGGACTATGTGAAGGGGCTACCATGGGACTGTGTGAAGGGGCTACTATGGGACTGTGTGAAGTGGCAACCATGGGACTGTGTGGAAGGGGCTACCATGGGACTGTGTGGAAGGGGCTACTATGGGACATTATACTCCATATTTTTGTAGAACGTCCTTATGTAAGTTTTCTTATTGCTCACCTGGCAAACTAATTATGACCCTTGTTTGAGATTGATATCAGTGATCTGTAGATGGCCATGTATAGTGTACATAGGTAACAAAGCTTAGACATCCTTCTTTATCAGTGTGTTTTTTTTATTTTACTGAATGTATAGATTTGCGGTGTTGCCATTGGATGGTGCCGTGTGTTGATTAATGTACATTGGACAGAATAATAAATGATACCATTATGAAGAGCATTGTGTCCCACAAACACTAAGTTATGGGATTCGGAAGGCGAGGGGTCAAAAATGAAAATCGTAAATTAAAAAATACCTCCAGTGGGAAAGGGTTAACATCCCAACATCAATAATAAATCTGCTGCTACATATAAGTGCAAAAAAAAATCTAAGTACACACACAAAAAAAATAAATGACCGGTTTTGCTTTTGTGGGTTGGGTTGGATTCCATGTTACAACCGGTTGGCCGGCGTTGTTCAAGATAAAATCCAGTTCCTGCTGTGACAAAATATCAGTCTGATTTACTCCAGCCCATATTATTTTCATGTACATTCCCTTCATAGCTTGGTAAGTTCATGAGCTGTCTGTAGATGCTTAAAAAAAATATAAGAAAAAATATCTCCGGGGTTATAACAGGAACATCAGGATGTAATAGGACCAAAAAAGAAAAATACTGCTGGCACTCAGACCAAAGTGTTACTCTCAGCCATGTTTCATGCAGGGTTTCCTTCTCTACTAGAGATGAGCGAGTAGTATTCGATCGAGTAGGTATTCGATCTAATACTACGGTATTCGAAATACTCGTGTATTGTAGTGCAGACATGCGCAGTTGGCTCTGCCCAGGCCCAATGCCTGGAAGAGTGAATTCAGAGCCGGAAGACACCGCGGGGACGCTGCAAGGAGAAGACTTCTCGGAGGATCCAGCCCGACCCTCACTCATGGACTTGGTAAGTATAATTTGATCGAACGTTGCCTACCCCTGAAATGAGCATTTACCCCCCATAGACTATAATAGGGTTTAATATTCGATTTGAGTAGTCGAATATTGAGGGGCTACTCGAAACGAATATTTTATTGTTCGCTCATCTGTATTCTCTACTAGACCAATGTGCCGTACTATAAGGGGTTAAGCACTTCTCTAGACTCCCATTTGTTGCTGAATGTCAACTATTACATATGGTGGGATATTGGTTCTCATTGCTTTTTTAGCAATTTTAGTGTTGTCCTCTACCAAAATTGGACTTTAAAGGGATTCTATCATTAGAATCCCTTTTTGAGGTAATACCACGTCGGAATAACCTTAAGAAAGGCTATTCTTCTCCTACCTGTATAATTCTGCTCCATACCGCCGATCCGTTGATATTCCAGATATTCCAACTGTGCTCAAACAGCACACGGGATGTCCCTTGTGCTACCTGAAGACTCTCCAGCGACGCCTCCATCTTCTTCAGCAGCACCACTCCGCCACATCCTCCGTGTCATCATTACTGGGCCGAGCATGCGATCAGGATGGAAATCCCGCGCAAGCTCAGTTGTCACTGCTTTGGGCAGAGCCAACTGGACATGTCTGTTTGGCCATTTTACTGTGGCTGCTTACAGGAACAGTACGCTCGGGTAAGCGGCCACAGTAAAATGGCCGATCAGACATGGGTCTGTCCAATGCCTGAAGGCAGAGCCAAATGAGCATGCGCAGGATTTCCATCCCAATCTCGGCCTGGCGATGATGACACGGAGAGGTTCGGCTGAAGAAGATGGAGGCATTGCTGGAGAGTCTTCAGGCAGCGCAGGGGACGCCCCCTATGCTGTTTGAGTACGGTTGGAATACCAAGAAAAAACGGAATATCAACGAAATGGCGGTGTGGAGCAAAATTATAAAGGTAGGGGAAGAATAATGATAGAATCCCTTTAAAGGGCAAAGGTCACACCAAATATTGATGGGATTTTGATTTCTATTAACCGTTTTATTTTTGTAACATTTTTGTCCATATTTGCCTATTATTTCTGTGTATTCCTACGGCCGATATAGTTTATGGTTGGCACTGTACTCTTGTAGTGCTAGGTTCAAATCCAGACAAGGAGTTTGTATGTTTACGTCGGTATCCATTGGGTACTCCACTTTCACTACAAAGACATATCAATAGGGATTTTCGGGAGTGAGCCCTATAGGGGACAGTGTAAAGCGCTGCAGAATGGGATAGCACTATATAAGTAAGCGAAATAAATAAATGGTAGGTTACGTTGTATCGTTGTTGACTTTGGACTCCCAAGTATTCGGTTCCCTGTTATCATGCAGGTAACCCCTTAAAATATGGGGAATATGGGGTCAGGGGGTGACGAATGAGAATTGAAGAACTGCATTGTCTAAAGATCCTGGAGGGCTTGTGGGAAATAGAAAATAGTAGAAATATAGTTTATAAAATATAATACACAACAGCCAGCGGAGCGGTATTAAAGCCCAATCTTGTCAAACAAATCTGCTTGGTTTTTCTGAAGAAGTGAGTAAGATATTGGACAGAGGGTTGGCAGTGCGCGCAGTATATTTAGGTTTTTCGAAAGCGCTTGACACTGTGCCTCAGTCACTTAATATATAAGGTAAAGACTGCGCGTCTGGAAAGTAGAGCTGGTAACTGGATAGAGAGCTGGACCCGGCCCAGAGGGTGGATGTAAACTGTTCTATGTGGACTATGGGTGTAAGTGCTGCACCCCAGGGCACTGTAATGGGGGCAGTGGGGGCTGATTTGTGAATAAATGATTTGTATGACTTGTATGTTTGTATGTGCAGATGACGAAGGATAATGAAATAGAATAGATTTGTTAAAGTATCGAAAACCACATCAATGAAATCAAATTAACCAAGGATAACATTTGTTAGTGCAACATTAACATCTTAGAGAACTAAGCCCAGATCTTCTGTGGATGTAGGCTTGCTCCAATCCGTCTGTCTCTTCATGTCATCCCAGACAGACTGGATGATGTTGAGATCACACGACTGTCCCAGGCACATTTTCTGATGATCTGGTGACATTCTGTTTTCACATTTCCGGAAATGAAGCATCACCAATGCACCCCCTTTCCCCCTATTCTCATCATACTTACCTATCTTCAGTCTTCTAGCATGAAGCGTCACTTCCTCCACTTCTGCTGGTGCCTGCACATGAAGTCCACAGAAGAAGAGACTGGCAGGACCGAAGAAACTGATCTCCAGGACACAGAAGACAGGTAAGTATGATTGGGGGTGGGAGATTAGGGCTGAGCTAGCGCCGCACCTCCCATGAGGCGACCTGAAGCGACCGCTTCAGGCGGTGCTATGCCAGGGCCCCGGGGAGGGCGGTATTTTTGCTTACCTAAGCAAATGGACACAAATGTACAAAAGATCAAATTAGATTTTTAATGGATTTATGACAGATCTGTTAATTTCCCTTACATTTTGTAATGGGTGCTAGTAACGGACACTACTAACCTTACTGTCAACGCCCCCTAAAAGTAAACTCAAAGAACACAAAACAATTCTGCAGGTTCTCAAGGGATTCAATAATAACAGAAAATAAGGAATAGCACAAGACTTCATCAGCTGACTACATAGAGGTCTGTTGGTAGTCTGTTACGTGGGAGACGCATAGCTCTGCATAATAGCTGTAGGCTTAAAACTATCATATTTCAATTATATCTGCAAAGTTGCTTCATTTTTTTGCCCGGTGTCCGCTTTTGGGTTTCCGTCTTCTGCCGAGAGAAACTGGACAGGAGACGGAAACCTGGCGGTAAGTTTTCAAACCCATTCACTTGAATGGGTTTGCAAAGTGACTACCCATGAGCATCTTCTGCTTCTCTGTGTTTTTTTTTTAACTGGACACAAAGTCCTACATGTTTGACTTGCTGTCTGGTTAAAAAAAAACGGTTTCGCCGTGGAAAGGCGCAAGATGGTCATGGGCGGACACTTTGCAAACTCATTCAAGTGAATGGGTTTGAGAACTGACCACTGTCCAGTTTCTCTTGGCAGAAGACGGAATCCCGAAAGTGGAGACCGGGCGCAGGTCGATTGATGAGATTACAAACTTCTGTTGTACACTAGTCCTTATGCTGGAATGGTTCGATGGCCAGATCACATGGTATCATACTAACAAGGGTGTTCTTGAGTTTTCCTCTATAGTCAGTATAATCAGGTTGCAATAAGAAGAAAGGTCATCATCTATTACAGAACATTTATGGATCCGGTGGAAAGGAATCAACACCTCCATGTACAAAGTACTGACTGCGTTTTTCCGAGGTAACATGTGACAGATTTCCATGTATCCAGGGGCCACACGGTGGCTCAGTGGTTAGCACTGCAGCCTTGCAGCGCTGGAGTCCTGGTGTTCAAATCCCACCAAGGGCAAAAAAAACATCTGCAAGGAGTTTGTATGTTCTCCCCGTGTTTGCATGGATTTCCATCCCAGATTCCAAAAAGACATACTGATAGGGAAAAAAATGTACATTGTGAGCTCTATGTCGGGCTTACAATCTACATTAAAAAAAAAAAAAAAAAAAAAGATTTCCATGTATCCTCCCAATTATTCCTTGTAACACAAACTACTCGTAAATCTGTAGACATATTATATAATGTATCCTTAGCTGCTAAGTCTCTGTATCCCCTGAGTACGGTTTATTGCTTGTCTTCCTAGCAGTTCCCCTTTAAGGCTGATAGTCTTTGGCTTCCCTGCTTTGGCATTGATGGGTAATTCTTTTCCCATACTGGTGGAGTTGATGAAGAGAGAGGATCGCTCGACAGCTTTCCCCGAAAAATGAACTGTTAGGATAAATAAAAAATGTCACCTAAGGCTCGAGCCTTCAGAACTAAATAGGTGACAGTCAAATGGATTTTAGTCGTAGAAACTTTTTTGGGAATTTCTCATTTTTATAGCGTATCTTGGATCTTTATATAGGGCATGTTTAGACTTTGTTCATATCATGTCTGGCCTCTAGATTTG
This sequence comes from Leptodactylus fuscus, assembly GCF_031893055.1. NCBI lineage: Eukaryota > Metazoa > Chordata > Amphibia > Anura > Leptodactylidae > Leptodactylus > Leptodactylus fuscus. The sequence continues at coordinate 202,244,573 of NC_134268.1, read as the reverse complement.
GAGTGTACACCAGAAATATGTAACACTAAGGCTGCGGAGTTGCATACAACTGCCATTGAGTCCCATTGTATAGAATGTATAGAATTCCAAAGGTGCATCTATATATCTGCTCAATAGACGTTGTGGTCTTGTTAGACATATATTTTCAGCAAGTTATTTGTGATTTGGGAGTTAAAGTTAATAAATACAAATTTAAAAGGGATTTTCAAAATTTACTTTTTTTTCTGGACACCCACCGCTGCCTCCAAGCCCTCTTCCTGCTTATTCACCGCCTCCATTGTCAGTGGTTTCTATTGAAATCATGCGTGTGCGCAGTAGCACTCCCTCCAGCGCATTACTGCCCATGCTCCAGTGCAAGCTTGCAATGTTCTCTATGGGAAAATGGCGCTGGAGCATGCACAGTAGTGTGCCGGAGGGAGCGTTACTGCACACGTGCATTATTTCACTAGTAACCGCTACTCCGCACTTTCCAGCACCATTTTCCCATAAAGAACATTGGATTATGTCCTGTTTCCGTTCATTGTTTGCAGTGTAAGTGATCTGCTATATACTGGACATGGGATGTTCCTCCCTACTTGACAGGATGTATTGTCACTTGAGATAGGTAATTCGGTGCATATCGAATAGAGTTTGACCCAAATATTCCTAATTATTATACAAAACCAAAAGAATGGAGATTCGTATCAGGTGTCCGCTGTATTATAGTCTGGGGTTTCTTCAGACTTCAGAGTATAATAGATGGAGGCACAGGGGAGGTGTAAAAAAATAAAAAAAACATTCATACTCACCTTCCCTTAGCTCTTTTGCGCCTCCTTGCTGTGTCCAGTGCTCTACTGGTAAACTCCGGTACTCTTCTATGACGTCATCACCTTCAGCTCAGGACTGAGGCCTGTGATTGGACATCAGCAGCAACCTGAGCATGCCAAGTATCATGACGTCATGATGCAATGCGTGCCCATGTGACCACAAGTAGCCCAATCACAGGCCTCGCCAATGACCTCTGGGCCGACATCACAGAAGAGCGGCGGGTGACACCAGGGGAACACTGGATGCAGTGAGGGGGCCCAAAAGAGGTAAGAGAAGGTGTGTATGAATGGGTTATTACACCTTACTTGGGCCTTCACCTGGAGAGACCCCAGAGTATAATAATGTCACTTTGAAATAACGTTGGCTGTTTTCGCACTGAAGAGTTAGAACTTACCGTATATACTCGAGTATAAGCCGACCCGAATATAAGCCAAGGCCCCTAATTTTACCACAAAAAGCTGGGAAAACTTATTGACTCGAGTATAAGCCGAGGGGGGGAAATGCAGCAGCTACTGGAAAATTTCAAAAATTAAAATGGTCGGAGTTTTTGGGTGCAGTAGTTGCTGGGTGATGGGGAAGGGGAGGGGGTGTTTTGGTTGTCTGTCTGCCCCTTCCCTGAGCTTGAGGACTGAGGTTTTTCCCCGACTTGGAATTCAGCCTGGCTGACTATAGGGGATCTGCAGTGCTCCTATTAACCCCTTCCGGACGGAACAGGAGCACTGCAGATCCCCTATATTCAGTAGACCGGGCACTGTCAGACACAGGGATACCTAATGTGTTTGTGTGTCACAGTCATTTTCTACTTTTGTATGTATTCTAGGGAAAGGAAGGATTTACAACTTTTATTTTTTTTAAGCTTCTTTTTTCCCCCACTATTTTATGGGAGATTCTATACATTACTATTGCGGCTGGTCAGAGACACCTCACCCCCCCCCCCCCCCAGCCAAGAAAAAGCCTTTTTTTTTTTTTTGCTTCACTCGATTATAAGCCGAGGGTGGCTTTTTCAGCGCAAAAACTGTGCTGAAAATTCGGCTTATACTCGAGTATATACAGTAGATAGATAAGTTCCTAGGAGCCCTGAGAGTGTTCTACACTGTGTTTTAAGCCAAATTAAGGTGTGGTTTGTACTGAACTTGTTGGACCTGAAACCAATTAGGGATCCGAGCCGCCAAACACGAGAGGTTTGTCAAATCTGGTAGAGTTTCTCAAAAGTGCATGTACAGGGGGCAACACGGTGGCTCAGTGGTTAGCACTGCAGCCTTGCAGCACTGGAGTCCTGGGTTCAAATCCCGCCAGGAACAACATGTGCAAGGAGTTTGTATGTTCTCCCTGTGTTTGCATGGATTTCCTTCCATACTCCAAGGACATATTGATAGGAAAAAAAAAAAAAACAAAGTACATTTTGATCCCTATATGGGGTTCACTATCTACATTTACAAAAAAGTGCATGTACAGAAAAAATAGACTGAAAAAACTTGACAAGGCCCATGTACATCACATATGCACATCATGCAATGAGCATGCAACACAAGTATAGAAAAGTGCCCTGGAGATGTTTGACAAGGCTTGGATTTTTCCAGGGTGCAAAGGAGGAGAATACAGATATGCCTGATATTTGGAAGTACCAAGGCAGACACCAGTGGAACTGGATATCCACAACAAGTGCAGGAAGTTATTAATTTATCTTTATTTCCACTGGAAACATTTGTGAAGCAATTTTGGGAAATTCCAGAAAACGACTTTAATTTTTTTCTACGCAATTCACCATTAGGAGCAAGTTCCAGGCCAATGCAATATCTTTATAGCATTGAAATCTCATGAACAACAAACCTTGCGCCCATGCAACTTGAGAACAGAAGAGCAGCTACAATCATGGATAATACTCCATATCCCCCTAATTGTATATCTACAAATCTAAAACATCTGTCACAACTACTATATATAAAATATGCCAAAACTGATTGTTGTCTTCAGACTCAGCACTCAGCCACATCAAGAGAATCCTTCAAGATGGCCCCTTGGAGCCTCCTGTTACTGCTAAGTCTCTGGATTCATTGCATGGACCATTGTGGCTAGTTCTGCCCTCGGAGTATTGAGTCTTAGATTGTTTGTAAGATCTCAACATCCATTTTCTATGAAACAAAAATGTTATTTTTTTATTGTAGCCATTGTACAAGGACTGAAATGTAATCTCTCGTGTCTACAGTTCGGGGAGGAATGAGGCCTCTGTTCTATCCAGGAAGATTTGTGTGTAATTGTGGTAATCGTCTGGCCTGGACTGGATTCCTGCAAAGCCAATATGGATCAATATGAAAATCAACGAAGTCCGCTGGAGAGAAAACGTGAATCCAGAATTATTTTGAAATGTGTTATAGTTTAGCATACCTACTTGGCTCCCGTCTGACTCCGGAGATTTACCTTGAATACTTTCCACAACCACAATATCTAAACCTTGCTCTGGTATCATGCTGGACGTATCTTATTTCAATCGTCTATATTCAGACATAATGATTTTCATTGTTTCTTTTTCTCTCTTGACAAATGCGGCAATCGCTGGATTTTCTCATCTGTTTCACTTGGAAAAAATAATTTATTGTCACAGAATACTTCATCCAGAATAACTTATCGCAGTGCAAAGAATTGCAAAGCTTTCATTTTTTTTGATAGGACCTAAACTGGAATGCAGCGGAAAGATAGAGATTGACCTGAAAAGGACACGTTGTAATGTATAGTCAGAAAATAAGATAGACCGTACATATAGACGGATGTGAGAAATAAGATAGATAGATAGATAGATAGATAGATAGATAGATAGATAGATAGGAGATAGATAGATAGATAGATAGATAGATAGATAGATAGATAGATATGAGAGATAAGATAGATAGATGAGATTAGATAGATAGATAGATAGATAGATAGGAGATAGATAGATAGATAGATAGATAGATAGATAGATAGATAGATAGATAGATAGATGAGATTAGATAGATAGATAGATAGACAGACAGACAGACAGACAGATAGATAGATAAGAGATGATAGATAGATAGATAGATAGATAGGAGATAGATAGATAAATAGATAGATAGATAGATAGATAGATAGATAGATAGATAGGAGATAGATAGATAAATAGATAGATAGATAGATAGATAGATAGATAGGAGATAGATAGATAGATAGATAGATAGATAGATAGATAGATAGGAGAAATAAGATAGATAGATAGATAGATAGATAGATAGATAGATAGATAGGAGAAATAAGATAGATAGATAGATAGATAGATAGATAGATAGCTTTAACAGGATCTGTTGTTTTAACAGACTTTACATAAATCAATAGCACAAGTGAATATAAGAAACTTTGTATACACAGTATATCTAATTAGAGAAAAATGCCTCTTTCTCCACTTATCAAGTTTCTTTCCTCCTCCGCACACTGCTTCCTAAACTGTTATATACTAAAATGTTGTTAGAACGAACCCTAAATAAATCAATAGTACAGGCGAATATAATAAACTTGATAATATATATTTTTAGAGAAAAATGCCTCTTTCTCCACTTATCAGAATCCTATCCTCCTCCCACCTCTTCTTCCTAAACTGTCGTATTAGCTAAAATGTTGCTGTAATGAACTTTAAATAAATCAATAGTACAGGAGAATATACAAAGCTTTGTAATATATATATATTTTTAGCGAAAAATATACCTTTTTCCACTTATCCGAATCCTCCCCCCCCCACACACACACACACATTGCTTCCTAAACTGCTGTATTAACTAAAATGTTCCTGTAATAAACTTTAAATAAATCAATAGTTCAGATGAATATAGCAAACTTTGTAATATATTTCATTAGAGAATAAGCCTTCTTTCTCACTTAGCAGATTCTTTTCCTCCTCCCCCACTACTTTCTAAACTTTTCACTCACTCTCAATTCATTGCTAATTCGATTTTGACAGACAAGACAGGCTATCAGCTCACGGAGGGATCAGATGACATGCTTCCCATAGAGATCTATGGAGAGAGGTGAGGGAGCTGTACTGCTCATTACTGCTAAATAATGTCCTCTCTGCTGCTGCTCTTTCTAAAGGTTGTGCTAGAGATCGATGATAGAGCAGGATAGTTTATGGAAAGCATCATAACAACTAGTTTACATCCACTAGTTCAAGGCCAATTCATAATTAGAAATTAGGCCTGAAGATGGGAAGCTGGTGGAAAATGCTACATGTCGTGTAATGGCCAAAAATACTGTTACTCCTCATGCACACACTCACCAGAAAGTACAGTACTCTTTAAACTGTCTTCCTATGCTGAAATACAAACCTTTTTAGAATTCAGCTTTGTAACTACCATCAAAGAAAGAGCCCAATCTGCAACATATGTATCAGGGTACCATGTACTTAAAATGTATTAAGTTCTTTAAAGGGGAGCATTGAAGATACAGTGCAATCTGCAGGTAGCATGTTATGGAGCAGGAGGAACTGAGCAGATTTATTAAGCTTTGGGAGAAGGTTCAGTATAACTTGTCATTGATAGATTTGCCTCCTTGGCTTCTCAGAATAGAAAGGTCAAGAGATAAAAAAAATGGCAAGTTATATCCACTTAACCCTGTCTAAGCCTCTCACCTCTACCAGGTTAGTCTTCTCTACACCGGGCTGACGAGATGCAATAACATCGAAATATCGAGAATATACCTGGTAATAATCCCAGCATTATTGCAAAACAAAGGCCTCTTGGAAGGTCGAGCATGATGTTAAAGGGAGCAGCCTTTATTGGGCCATATCACTGAGATTCTGTCTTCCTAATTACATCAGGGAAGACAGGCTTGCACATTCCAGTGAGCGCCCTCTATTGGTTTGCAACACTGAGGCATCTGACTTCCTAATTACATCATGGAAGACAGATTTGCATATTCTTCCCATGGTCCCTTGCAAAGTGGAGTGCTAAAGGCTTAATAAGTCTCCACACACCTATATGGTGGTCTCTCCCTAAGGAGTGACAATATCCCCTTAACCCTAAGTTATATTGAGTCATTCTAAGTATATATCAGCCTGCTCAGCTCCTCCTGCTGTATAACATGCTGCCTGCAGATTGCACCACACTTTCCATATGTCAGGTTCCCTTTAAAAGTGAAATACGACAATGACAATGATGGTCAGATGGACAATAATAGAAAAATTGCACATAGTAAAAAAAGGCAATGAATAATACAATATAAAGCACTGGTCGCCATAATAACATTCCCATTTCTTCTACTCACTTGCTGATGTTGGCCATAGGGAAGCGACGGTCCCATTCCATTTCTTGTTGCAGAAATCTCAGTGATGCTTGCAGAATCTAACTTAAGGTAAGGAAACCTTCTAATAAAAGGTAATGACCCCAATAAACAACCCCTTGCCTGATATTTCCTTATACTTTTCTATTATTTTCTCGAAGACTGAAAGAAGATTATTGGAAAACTCAACCATTTAAAGGCTGGAGATCTTCTTTAGATTTTCGATGATGCAGAATACCGCCAAAGGGGTGTTCAAACAAACTTGAAAGAAGCGATGTCCAACCATCAAAGCGCTTGTAAATCTAAATTTGGCAGTGTGTAAAGAGTTCATAAAACATATTCAGGATCATGTAAAATGGGTCATGTCCTGATCCGCTTCAGTAAACAACTTGTTATAGATTGGAAAGCATTTGCGTTCTACGCCAGGATGATTTGATTCCTTGCAGAAAAGGCAAATAAACATTGAAGACTTTTTTATCCAGTGTTTTGCAGCAATGTAAATTTATGCTTACTAAGACTAAATCTAAATTTCTTCAGATTTTAATAGAAAAAATATTGGGCTTTGAGGATTACAAAATTGCCCAGGCGTCTGGATGAAGTCATTAGCACAAAGAGTTTTATGGTCGACCTCACAGTCTCACTTATTTGGTCATGTTTTGGGCTACTTGTGGCATCTCCGTTTGGCACCATTTTCTTAAAAATAGGCTATAAATATGTGATTGGCGTGGGGCTAACAGGTGGTCCCGGCAAGGATCAACTATACGGGCATTTCCTACATTTGCATTATACACTGCACGGAGCTGCAAGCAATTGGCTCGGTGCCTTGTATCGTGTACTACAGCTCAGCATCCATTGCCACTATACAGAGCATGTAGCCAATGGGCGATGGAAGTGCCCCTGTACAGCTGATCCATGTTGGGGCCGCCTATTGGCCTCCTACTGATCAGATATTATGGCCTATCCTCGGGACAGGCCTGGCCAACTCTTAAGTTTTTATCTATGTGTGCATACTTGAGGCACTGGCATCCTAATTACATCATGGAAATCAGATTTGCATATTCTTCCCATGTTCCTTTGCAGTGGATCGCTCATGGCTTAATAAGACTCCACACACCTATATGGTGGTCTCTCCCTATGGAGTGACGATATCCCCTCAACCCTGTCTAAGCCAGATCAGTCCTCTCTGCGCCAAGCTGACGAGATGCAAGTACACAGAAACAGCTGTCCTTGGCTGAGAGATTGTATCTGGTTAAATCCCAACATCATTGCAAACAAAGGCCTCTGAGAAGGTCGGCATGATGTTAAAGGGAGCGGCCTCTATAGGTTGTGCTTGACTGAGACTCCTAATTACATCATGGAAGACAGACTTGCACATTCTCAGTCAGCGCCCTCTATTGGTGTGCATATTTGAGGCACTGGCATCCTAATTACATCATGGAAGTCAGATTTGCATATTCTTCCCATGTTTTTATCTATGTGTAGAACAAAGGCTCTTCTACATTTTTCCCAAGAAATAGTTCCACTCTTGTCCATGGCTGTTACCAACTACTCAAAAAAAGGAGTTACCTGTACGACCCCATGCATACGACTAAGGGTGCATCCGATGTCGGTCCGAGTTTGTAGCAGAATGCAGAAAGATTGAGTGACATCTTAGTGCATTCCGTGATGCATTCACATCTATGGGGGCTTCTGATCCAATCCGATGACACAGAGCAAGATAGAGCAGGTCCTATCCCGCTCCGGTCATTGGACTTGAACAAATTGGAAGCCCCTGTAGATGTGAACGCATCACGAAATGCACTCGAATGTCACTCAATCTGCACTCTGCTACAAACTTGGCTCCACATCAGATGCCCACTCTGTCATGTGCATGGGGCCGAAGATGCAAGGTTAGGGTTATGGACACCTTTACAACATGACATATGTCGTGAAATGTATTGACTGAGGTAAGTTGGATTTATCAAACATTTTTATAAATACAGTGAACCCTCTTTGAGATGACCACCCAAAATTGGTCGTCTCAATGAAGCTGAACAGTATGGAACATCCATAACAGAAAATATGGTCTCGGTAAGGAGGTGGTCTTCTCGAAGAGGTGGCCTTATAGAGAGCTTCCACCCTCCCAGCAAAATATATAATATTCCGACGGTTTTATAAACTTTTCATTTTATTGCGAAATTTTTGATTCATTATAAAAAAAGACTTTTTGAATTGCTGATATTCCTATGAACATACGGTCTCAGGAACGACGCGTAATTTACATGATCAGACAGTACAAAACAACAACAAGGCATATCCATCATTGCCAATCGTCTGTAGGAATGAATGCATAATTTCTGTGTTTGGCAACAAAATCCATTTCAGTTCAGGTTACCTGAATACAACAAGTCCAAGACTAAATACAAAAAAAACCAAAAAATTTACGGCATTCATAATTTAAGGCATAAATATTTCATATCATGCCCACGTTCTAGCTTATTACTGAAAGGCAAGGCACATATGGTAGAAGCAAGGCAGACAGTTTTACTTATAAGCTGAGTATTTATGCTCCGTAGCATAAAATAAGTTAGTATTTTGGTTAAAAAAAAAAAAAAAAGACATAAAAATTTACATGTCCTGTAGAACCCCGGTGGGGTTGAAGATCTTATACATGGAAGTCCAAGCCTGGCGGGACTGGTTTCATAAAGTCTATACAATGTTCTAAGGCAGAAACATGCTTGTGGTTGTGATCACCAGTCCCGGGCGCTCCAATGGTGGAAGGAAGGGGAGTCCCGTTCATTGGTATTGCTGAATTAGTGGCACTTTGACAGTCTTAACTTCTGATATATGTGATGATTTCTGGATGATGCAGCTAGTGGTCCCCTGCAATTTGTCCTTTCCTTGGGCCAGGTTTGTTAAGGCCATGGCCGCATTGATCTCCCTCCAGTACGTCTCGTCCTTGCTGGCCCCTTTTTTATTAACTGCACTAGATTAAGTGAAAGAAACACAATTGTATCAGCTTATCGTCTAAAAACATGTCAATCCGTAAAGAAATAAGGTCACAAATTTAGGATGATCCCCAAATGTTTGTTCACATTATGGTCTTTAGAATGACGAGAAGAAAACTAAGAGCTTGGTCACACAATCGTGAAGTGGACTCAATCCCATACTAGCCAATGTATTCCAGTTTTTGGGGTAAAGAAAGCAAAAGAATTGGCAGCAAATCCTTAGTAAATATAGTTGGTAGCAAATCCCATTGTTATACAGGTAGATGTACTTTACATCTTAAAGCAGGAAAGGAATATGAGCATCTGATTTTTGCGGGAAAGTGACATATAAAGCTTAGGTCCAGTTCACATCAGCATTCAGGGTTCTGTTCCGATACGTGGGAAAAACCCGCAGACCCCATAGACTATAATGGGGTACACACGGACCCCATAACTGCAAGCCGAGCTTCCCTCCGCATGTTTTGTGCAGACACCCAACGGAAACCACACAGACCCCATTATAGTCTATGGGGTCCGCGTCTTTCCTGAAGATAACCGCTTTTTAATGCATATAGGTTTGCACGCTGATGTGAACCGGGCCTTATAGCTATGAAGTCTCCTTCGACCTCCATTAACAGTATGATAAGATATACTGAGTTTCAATGTGGCAGTATCATAAAGGGAAGCTGTCACCAGACCCCAGTATATAGCATAATAATTCCCTCACTCTCCAAAAGAGGTTATTTGAGTAGATAGAAGACAGACAGATAGATAGATAGACTAGATAGATAAATGATTGATTGATAGATAGATGATTGATAGATAAATAGATAGATAGAAAGATAGATAGATAAGATGATTGATAAATAGATAGATTGATAAATAGATAGATAGAGATAGATAGATAGATAGATAGATAGGAGATAGATAGATAGATAGATAGATAGATAGATAGATAGATGAATAGATAGATAGATAGATAGATAGATAGATGAATAGATAGATAGATAGATAGATAGATAGATAGATAGATAATAGATAGGAGATAGATAAATTGATAGATAGATGATTGATTGATTGATTGATTGATAGATAGATAGATAGATAGATAGATAGATAATAGATAGGAGATAGATAGATTGATAGATAGATGATTGATAGATAAATAAATAGATAGATAGATAGATAGATAGATAGATAGATAGATAGATAATAGATAGATAAATGATAGATAGATAGATAGATAGATAGATAGATAGATAGATAGATGAATAGATAGATAGATAGATAGATAGATAGATAGATAGATAGACAGATAATAGATAGGAGATAGATAGATTGATAGATAGATGATTGATAGATAAATAGATAGATAGATAGATAATAGATAGATAGATAGATAGATAGATAGATAGATAGATAGATAGATAAATGATAGATAGATAGATAGATAGATAGATAGATAGATAGATGAATAGATAGATAGATAGATAGATAGATAGATAGATAGATAGATAGATGAATAGATAGATAGATAGATAGATAGATAGATAGATAGATAGATAGATAGATAGATAGATAGTAGATAGGAGATAGATAGATTGATAGATAAATAGATAGATAGATAGATAGATAGATAGATAGATAATAGATAGATAGATAGATAGATGAATAGATAGATGAATAGATAGGAGATAGATAGGAGACAAATAGATAGATAGATAGATAGATAGATAGATAGATGATTGATAAATAGATAGATAGATAGATAGATAGATAGATAGATAGATAGATGATAGATAGGAGATAGATAGATGATAGATAGATAGATAGATAGATAGATAGATAGATAGGCGATAGATAGATAGATAGATAGATAGATAGACAGATAGATAGATGATAGATAGGAGATAGATAGATAGATAGATAGATAGATAGATAGATACCAGAAAACCCACCCCCTATCCCCTCTTGTAAGTACCATATAGATATAAAGCAGTTGACTCACCTTTGACATTTGTTTGGTCCGGGCTCCAAAGTATCTAAAATAAAATAAAAAAAATTGACTATCAGTTATTGTAGTTAGTATTACATAGCATAATCTTACTTATCTACCATAGACAGATATTTCCGGATCCTTTACATGGACACTCTGTTGCCTATTGCCCCCTTTACTACTTTGGAGATAATTTTATATTCTGATTTTATTTTTACAATTCCTTACTGTCCCAGTGGGAGCCGCTGTGTTATTGTGTATCCTCACCGCCATCGCCATCTTGCCGGTGACATCATCACCATATAGGCCCTGATATTGTACACTCAATTATGGCTGCTGCTACCTCTTCTACCTCTTTGCTATCTATAAGCGGGGTTACTCTTCATAGAGAACCTGTCACCAGGTCTATAAAGTCCAATGACCTACATCATGTCACCCAGAGAATTTTGGTGACTTGTTTATCCACATCCATTCAGCTATACCAAAGATATATAAGCCTCTTTAGTATTGATGCAAATTAGTCAAATGGGTGGCAACTGTTGTTTTTTTTTTGGGGGGGAGGACTCTCATGCAGTTGTACCGCCCACTTGACTAGTTTATCCTAACTTGAATCAACATTAAAGCTCAGTTCACATCTATGCCATTGGCGGACCTGAACGATGGAGGGCCACTGATACAGTGGTTACGCATGGAGACCAGTAGACCCCGTTGGCTATAATAAGGTCTACCGGGTGTCCACCGTAAGGTGGAGGAATGGCTGAATGGATAAGCAGAACACCAAACTGCTCAGGATGATTGCCCCGATCACGAGGTTTGTCATTGGGCTTTTCTGATCTGGTGACAGGTCCTCAGTGAAAAGCTACAACAACTCCATAATAATCCATGTGGTTACGATGAGTAAGTCTCCAGCAATAACAACCATCACAGTAATACATTAGTCCTCTGCTCCAACCTCATCTTCCTCCAGATCTTGTGTAAGAGGATGTGACTCTTAATATAACAATTACAGTACTACAGTATGACCGGTGTATGCGTCACTATAACCACCATCTTGTACGTTACTTCAAGCCAGGCCAAATACAACCAGTCACTGAACATATATCATCATGTTCATGTTTTGTTTGGCTTGTAGTTTGATGTCTTACTGCATCATGTATCAGAAACATTGCAAGCAAAGAGTTCACAATAGAACCATCTAGTAAAAAATCTGAAATTCTGAGGAACTATGAAGTTATCATTGTCAATGGCTGGCCAGGTAACCCAAGAACTCACAGGGAAAAGCTTGGACACTTGGGTGGGTTGACATGGCTGCAAGTAGCTTAACAAAATGCATTGAGTCATAGACACGACCGATAATACACAATGAGGTATATACGACATCATACATTAGGTGCATTCATAAGGGACCCTATGCCGAAAGCAGAAGTCTACACCAGCTCCTTGTAGACATAGGTTTGGTTAGGGTATTTAGGTCAAAACTGGCCCAAATGATGATAAATCTGATGGGCCAAAGCTCTATGCCCCTTTGAGAAAAGTGGTGTGTAGGGTACAAAACTTAAAAAGTCAGGGGAGTACGGTGGCTCCGTGGTTGGCAGTGCGGGAGTCCTGGGACAAAATCTGCAAGGAGATTGTGTGGATTTCCTCCCATACCGCCAAGACATACTGATAGGGAAAAATGTACATTTTGCGCCCTATATGGGGCTCACAATCTACATTTAAAATAGGATGTAAAAAGTCACAATTTTAGGCATCTTGCACAAGAGTGTTCATGTGTGCTGCTGTCCGGCACCGCATGGGCGGTACACAGATGTCATCACATTATTATTGTTGTTTATTTATATAGCACCATTAATTCCATGATGCTTTACATTTGGGGGTTACATAAAGTACACAGGATATACAGGTAGATACAGTTAGGGCCAGAAATATTTGGACAGTGACACAAGTTTTGTTATTTTAGCTGTTTACTAAAACATGTTCAGAAATACAATTATATATATAATATGGGCTGAAAGTGCACACTCCCAGCTGCAATATGAGAGTTTCCACATCCAAATCGGAGAAAGGGTTTAGGAATCATAGCTCTGTAATGCATAGCCTCCTCTTTTTCAAGGGACCAAAAGTAATTGGACAATGGACTCTAAGGGCTGCAATTAACTCTGAAGGCGTCTCCCTCGTAAACCTGTAATCAATGAAGTAGTTAAAAGGTCTGGGGTTGATTCCAGGTGTGTGGTTTTGCATTTGGAAGCTGTTGCTGTGACCAGACAACATGCGGTCAAAGGAACTCTCAATTGAGGTGAAGCAGAACATCCTGAGGCTGAAAAAAAAGAAAAAATCCATCAGAGAGATAGCAGACATGCTTGGAGTAGGAAAATCAACAGTCGGGTACATTCTAAGAAAAAAGGAATTGACTGGTGAGCTTGGGAACTCAAAAAGGCCTGGGCGTCCACAGATGACAACAGTGGTGGATGATCGCCGCATACTTTCTTTGGTCAAGAAGAACCCGTTCACAACATCAACTGAAGTCCAGAACACTCTCAGTGAAGTAGGTGTATCTGTCTCTAAGTCAACAGTAAAGAGAAGACTCCATGAAAGTAAATACAAAGGGTTCACATCTAGATGCAAACCATTCATCAATTCCAAAAATAGACAGGCCAGAGTTAAATTTGCTGAAAAACACCTCAAGAAGCCAGCTCAGTTCTGGAAAAGTATTCTATGGACAAATGAGACAAAGATCAACCTGTACCAGAATGATGGGAAGAAAAAAGTTTGGAGAAGAAAGGGAACGGCACATGATCCAAGGCACACCACATCCTCTGTAAAACATGGTGGAGGCAACGTGATGGAATGGGCATGCATGGCTTTCAATGGCACTGGGTCACTTGTGTTTATTGATGACATAACAGCAGACAAGAGTAGCCGGATGAATTCTGAAGTGTACCGGGATATAGTTTAAGCCCATATTCAGCCAAATGCTGCCAAGTTGATCGGACGGCGCTTCATAGTACAGATGGACAATGACCCCAAGCATACAGCCAAAGCTACCCAGGAGTTCATGAGTGCAAAAAAGTGGAACATTCTGCAATGGCCAAGTCAATCACCAGATCGTAACCCAATTGAGCATGCATTTCACTTGCTCAAATCCAGACTTAAGGCGGAAAGACCCACAAACAAGCAAGACCTGAAGGCTGCGGCTGTAAAGGCCTGGCAAAGCATTAAGAAGGAGGAAACCCAGCGTTTGGTGATGTCCATGGGTTCCAGACTTAAGGCAGTGATTGCCTCCAAAGGATTCGCAACAAAATATTGAAAATAAAAATATTTTGTTTGGGTTATGTTTATTTGTCCAATTACTTTTGAGCTCCTAAAATGTGGAGTGTTTGTAAAGAAATGTGTACAATTCCTACATTTTCTATCAAATATTTTTGTTCAACCCTTCAAATTAAACGTTACAATCTGCACTTGAATTCTGTTGTAGAGGTTTCATTTCAAAACCAATGTGGTGGCATTGAGAGCCCAACTCGCGAAAATTGTGTCACTGTCCAAATATTTCTGGCCCTAACTGTATAATACTAACAGTGATCGGCTGGCACAGTGGGGTAGAGGGCCCTGCTCGCGAGGGCTTACAATCACATGGATCTCATTCATTGGGGCCAGCAGCACAGCTGAAAAACCGGACAGGAATATGACCTGTCCTAATCGTTGCGGCGTAGACTGTCGGCCTGCACACAGATCCTTGGAAAATCAAGGACGTATTAATGGGCTGATACGAACTAATGGGTCAGATAGCCCACTGAACTAGTGCACGGTCGTGTGCATGGGCCCTTAGACAAGCAACTTTTGACACTCCATCTGCTGTGAAACTACAACTCCCAACATGTTCCATTCACTTCCATGGGAGTTCCAAGAACAGTAGGCCAAGTATGCATGCTGGGAGTTGTAGTCTTGTACTGAAGGTTGCCACTTTGTTGTTGGGTCCAAAAATTTGTAGAATTTTTTTCCCCTTTGCACTTTTCAGCTCTTCTGGCTTTGGCTACCAAAAATAGTAATTGGTGGATCCCCGAAGAAGCTCAACGCTCCATAGTATTTGATGTTTGCACCCATCGTGAAGAGGTTACTTTGATGTAGTTTAACATGGACGTCTCAGATTCGGTTTTCACGCATATGTTTACTCTTTACTGCCGGTGCATGTCCTTCGAAATATTTGTTACCCCAATGAAAACCCACTTTTCGTTTAATGGAACACGGATATTTCATTTTTGTGTGTTAAAAACCAGCCATATTTTCGCAGCATGCCTCTTATAAAACAAACTGAACTGGTAATTGATTCATGAAAACCACGCGCAAGTCTGTTTTTGATCAAAAGGAATGTAATAGGGGAATAAAATAAGGCAATAAGTTTAACATTATCACAGTCTGCATGCTGGCTTTGCTTTCTAGAGGTCAGAAAGTTCTTGACGAGGCCTGGACATAATATTACTTGAATAAACTTTCAGAATCCCCCACACTTTGTGTTATACACAGAAAGTCCCGTAAACTTTTATGATGGAGTCACATAGAAGTGTGCCACGTGCCAGGCCCTGCAACGCCGATATTTTTTCGGTGATATTTTTCTACCGACACTTGAAAGTTAAATAATGTATTTTCCAGATAGGTTGGAATTTTTTTTTTATTTGTATCCTAAAGCACTAACACCTTTTGTTTTACGCGTATAAATTGTAAGTTCTCACGAAAGAAGAGTAGGAATAGGAATCTTTATATACTAGAAGCCGGATTTTTCGGCGGAGCATTAAACCTATAGCGTTGATATCAATAAAGATGGAAAGCATATCCAAAAACAAAAATATTCACGCGAACTGATAGGTGGGTGCACTGGGCAGCCTGGATTATAAGGATTGGGATTTTACAATACATAGCAATGCATTAACATTGGATTGGTGATCAAAGGATTTGGGGGGGGTTAAGAAAAAAAGTTTTAAAAAAAGTTTAAAAAAATTGCTAAAAATATAAAAATATATAAAAAATATAAAGAAAAAAAAATTTGAAAAACACCAGGCAGTCCCCAAAATGTTACACCAAAAAAGAACATCTGGCCTTGCGTTAAAAAACAAAACAAAACAAAAAAACATCTTATTCAACCCCATAAACGGATATGTAAAGAAACGACAGGTGTAAGACTATTGTGACTTCAAGATTTTTTTTTTTCAGTGGATTTTTTTTTACTGTACCGTAATTGTGCTGACCCGCAGAATACAGGTAACGTCATATTGGCTCAACTGTAAAAATGAATTCCATAAGAAAGGCGCGGAAATGCAAATTTTCCCTAATTCCACCTCATTCATTTTTCTCTAGCTTCCTAGTACAGTATACAGAATACTATATGGTATACAGTACCATTATGAAGTACAATTTGTCTCTCAAAAATTAAGGGCTCATATGGCTCTGGGAACGGAAAATAAAAAAAAAAATGGCTGGGAAAGGGTTAATAAAAGAAAGTCCAGAAATACGTAATATTAATATGGCCATGAATTTCAATTGTACTCCAGACATCTGCGGAGAGTGGGCCCATTGTGTCTCGTAATGTCCCCGAATAAACTTTTTTATTAAATAACCTCTAATTCAGTCGATTTTAGGTAAAGCCCATTCATATCCGAAATACCGTCCATGGATAAAGATGTCCCATATGCCACGGCTCACACTTCAGCGCCATACAAGCTAATAAGAAGCGTATGCCATAATATCAAATCATAACAACCAATAAAAAGGTGAACAATTTCTGCCCCCAGCCCAAATACCAGATATGGTATAATGCACCCCGGGGACCCTAAAACTGGCACAATGTTACACAATTGTGGCAAAGACTGATACTTCTATTAATGGATTTAGACAGTTTCTCCAAAACATTCTTTGGAATAATCACTGCCACCAGGATAAAGTTGGAATAATATTAGGGCTGTGGCCAATATATCCTATAAAAATATTCACTAGGAACAAAATAAAGTAGAAATCATCAATGGCACCCAATATGTGACGGAATCAGAATGAAATAAAACCTAGAGATTGACTCCAAAATCACCTCCAAATGGGGTTGTTTTTGGTTGAACCTTTGGGGCCCGTTATTGTCTCAGAGCATTGAGCCCATCGGAGGACCATCTGTTCATGCCACGATTAAGGGCACTGACGTTGGTGGATATTCTGGTTGTTGGACCATTTGGTATTTTGTAGTCTAGTCCAAACGTGCCAAAATGGTTCTTACCTCCAACTCTTAAAGCCTTGAACGACAACTCTACCTAGCTGTATAAGAACAGAAAATCAGGGATGTCGCACTACATGATCACTGTTTAGGAAACCCCTGTGACTGCCATATTGATGGCCATGTTGGCTGCCACTCAGCTTACCTAGAAAAAGACTTCCCGATAACCTGAGAGCAGAGGACACTTTACTGAGGGTAAGTTCACACGCCATATTTGGCTGGGGTCTAACTGAAACAGGCCCCCGATGATTAAGGGAATTTGCTTTCAAATTCAACACAAATTCCTACGTGTGAACGCCTGTCATTCAGGTGTTTGAAGAGGAGTGATCTTATGTATGACCACTACAGATTGCAAGGATGTTGAGGATAGACTATTAATTTATCTGAAAAACCCATTCAATACGCATTATTCACCAAGAAGATCGACATGGTATTCAAGGGTTAAAATGTGCTTTAAAGAAGTCAGCAGTTTTGGAGATCCCATGACATACCTCATCTGATCGGCGCTGTCACCCTGAGCATTCTGTTTATCTAAATCTGTTCAGCCATTCCAAAGATATAAGCCCTTTTAGAGTTGATGTAAATTAGAGTCTACCAAGTGGGTGATAACACTGTGGTAGTCTTTGTGTGCAGTATGTCATGCAGTGTTACCGACCATTTAACAAATAAACCCTAATTTGGATCAGCACTAAAAGGGCTTATATCTTTAGAATAGCTGATTTGGATAAACATAACATTAAAATACTCCAAGGGACAGCGCCTATCCGATGATGTATATCATTGGGCTTTTCAGATCTGGCGACAGGTCCTCTGTAGAGATGAGCGAGTAGTGTTCGATCGAGTAGGTGTTCGATCGAATACTACGGTATTCGAAATACTCGTACTCGATCGAACACTACTAGCTGTTCGAAGTTTAAGGTTCCATGCAGAACCAGCGTTGATTGGCAGAATGCTATACATTCTGCCAATCAACGCTGGTTCTTCTCTTACCTTTAGAAGTCTTCTCCGTGCAGCGTCCCCGCAGCGTCTTCTGGCTGGAATTCACTCTGCCTAGGCATCCGCTCAGGCGTCCGCTCTGGCTCTGCTCAGGCATCGAGCCAGGCAGAGCCGACCGCGCATGCGCAGTCAGCTTTGCCTAGGCCCCGATGCCTAGGCAGAGTGAATTCCAGCTGGAAGATGCCGCGGGGGCGCTGCGCCGGGAGAAGACTTCAAGGAGAATCCAGCCCGACCGTCACTCGTGGACTTGGTAAGTATAATTTTATCGAATTTTGCGTACCCCTGAAATGAGCATTTCCCCCCATAGACTATAATGGGGTTCAAAATCCGTTCGAACAATCGAACAGTGTGCGGCTGTTCGAATCGGATTTCGAACCTCGGACATTTTAGTGTTCGCTCATCTCTAGTCCTCTTTAAAGGGGTTGTCCAGGAATTTTAGTGCTTGGGTAGGAGGCCAGGGAAGGTGAAACATAACAAAAAAATAATACAACCTGTCCCGGTTCCCTATGGAAAGGAACTGGTGATGTATATGAGTGATATCCTTTCCTGCCACTGCTGAGGCCACTGATGGTCTCAGGGGTCACGTGTGGCGAGGACTGAAATTCCTGGACAACCCCTTTAAAATCAGAAAATAATCTTTATTTCTTAAAACAGCTGTTCCTTTTTATTTATTTTATTTTTAATTTATTTTCTCTTCTTTTATTTCCATCTTTCAACCTGCAAATACTGAGTAAAGTACTGACGTGTTTAATGGTAACAGATGCGGCGTAATGTAGGATTTGTCTACGCGGCTCGCTAGAAGCTTCTGTCACAGCAGGGCGCCGGAATCCATATAGTAGGCTCCATCTGTTCCAGGATCCTATTGTTCCTTACCTCAGAGTTTCTATTGTTGCCGCATTGCAATAAAGGAGGAAAAAAAAAGTCTCAGGGAACAGTAAATGAGTAAAATATGTCTGTAAGACACTCGCTACATCACTCAAGTAACTAAACAAGTTTGTCAGCAACTTTTCTCTCTCATTAGAAGCAGACGCTGGAGAAAACCCTTCCAAGGTCAGCGGGTGTTGGCGCAGGTTGAAAAAAAAAATTCTCCAGCCCAACCTGCTGGTGTCGAGCCGTGTTTACGTAGACGAAACTTGACAAAATCTGCCTCTCATTATGACCGGCACTCATCTGTGAATAAATGATCCGATATTACACGAGCTGCTAATGAACTTGTTAGAAATGGAAAACTACACCAAAATCACACACTGTCCCAGCTCGTGAGAACGCTCCACAACACCGCCGAGGATCCGACCACAAAAACAAAGCCAAAAATTATTATTAATCGGAGTATAAATAGACCTTAACCCACTAATAAGCTCTCAGGGACGGCTCTGGTACAGAAATGATTTTAGAGGATCGCCCTCTGACTCTGCGTCGCCGCTGAACCTCGGCACCGTAGTAGATGTTTTTACGTTTTTTGAATTGAAAAAAAATTTCTACCATTTTTGGACATTGATTGAAAGCTATAGAGATTGCCCAACAAAATAATCTAATATTCTTTTAAAATAGAGTGTAGAAATTTTTAGAAAACAAAAAGTAAACTTAATGGGGTTCTCTTTAAGACGCTATGATTAAGAGGTCTACCTACCTCGAAACGCGTTAGCGGTTTTTACTTCACTCTATATGTTTTCTTTCTACCACTTCGTTTGTGTTATGTATCTATTTTTTTAAGAAGATGAATTAAAGTTACGAGTTTTAAAGACTGGAGTGTTGCGGACCATTATCCTCTTTTTTTCTACCCTTCGCATGGCTGATTGTCCTCCCTAGTCCAGAGGCAAGGTTCGGCACCTCATTCAAATACTCTTATGGTGAGTCACAGTCTAATTCCTTTTTTTCTTTGTGAAGTTTCTCTTTAAGAGAATTTGACCCCAAGTGTAATATCAATCACGGGGCTCCGACCTACACTAGCATTTAGAATAGTGGTATACACTGTCTACCAATAAGTATTTGGCGGAGGTGGACTTATGGTCTGGGGGTGTTTCTCCTGGTATGGTAAGACATGGTAAATTGAACGCTGATGCCTATTGAACTATTTTAGATAACAGTGTGCTTCCTACATTATGGCAGTTCTATGGGTCGGACCAATGTTAGGGTGGGTTCACACCAGCGCCCGATCTCTGTTTTTGAGGTTTCCGTCTTCTGCCGACAGGAGACAGGAACCCGGCATTCAGTGTCCGCCGGTGAGTGCTTGTGAGCGTCTTCTGCTCTCCGAGGCAAAACAGTTTTTTTCTTAACTGGACACAAAGTCCTGCATGTCCGACTTTGTGTCCGGTTAAAAAAAATCTGGTTTTGCCGCAGAGAGCAGAAGACGCCCTCGGGCAGACACTTTGCAAACCCATTCCAATGAATGGGTTTGAAAACTGGCTGTCGGTTTCCGTCTCCTGTCCAGTTTCTCGGGCAGGAAACGGAAACCTGCAAAACGGAGATCGGGCGCTGGAGTGAACCCGCCCTTACCTCCAGGATGACAACACCAGTTGTCATATAGCGAGGTCTACCATGGCTTGGTACTTTGACATCTTGGTATCAGGTTAACCGACTGGACTGGCCTGCCAGGAGCCCAGACTTGAACCCTATTGAGTACCTCTGGGATGAGTTGGATCGCTGAACTAAGGGGTGCAGCAGCCGGCCAAAATCAGTGAAAGAACTTACCTTTCTTCTCCAAGCCGAATGGAATAAACTAGCCACTAGCCCCCATACAAGGACTTATGGAAAGCATGTCCCGGAGGGTTGAGGTGTAATTGCCACTCGTGCCGGTGTCCAAATACCAAACACTCCTGTCCCTAAAAAGTGAATATAGTACCATACAGAAAATAAAACCCCCTACCATCTCTATGTCTAGGCTATACCCTATTCCCCAGCAGTGCACATGGTGGATGTTTAGTACCTTTGTCATTTCCTGGCTTCTGTTAAATGAGTCCCTGGATTTGTTGAAGTATTTCGCCTTTGGTTCCAGTTATTTTAAGTGTTATGAATGACTATGATGTTACTTTTTAAACGTTCCAGAAAATTTTCCATACACCTTTCTGCATGAACTGAACGGTCTTACACTTTTCTTTTTATGTGTATCTTGCATTCATTTAGACGCCGCCGTTGCCAACATATAACTGGCTGGCACCGAAACATTCGGCTTCAAGGCTCTGGCCAAAAAGAAGACTCAGACATCGTATTATTCGCTGCATGTGTTTTGTTACATTAGTTGTACGGCTTTTATTAATGCAATGAGTGAAATGTGTATTTGTACATGTACGGACATTGACAGTGGACGTAATGTCTTACAAATGTGCCCACATTTTACACAATTGATATTTTTGGCTCACGTTTTGGAGATATAGACGGTAATTAATCTATAGGTAGAAAATGGGCTACAGGATAGTTCCCATTGTTATAAGAAAAATTAACCTCTTAAAGACCAAGCCCAGTTATCAATTTTGTCATATATCATATGGATACGTATTTTAAGTACCGGTATTACGTTATTATAATTTTAGTTTGATAAAATAGTACAAGGAATAGATTTTCCACATTTTGATGCTATAATGAATAGATCTTACGGTAGGTTCACACTAGTACGAGACTCCGTTCCCCATTCCCCTTTTCTCTCCACTGATTTTGGCAGAAATCCAGCAGACCCCATTATAGTCTATGAGGTTTTGAGGTTCACGGGTATCTGCGGGTAACCGCTTTTTAAGCGGATAGGGTTTCCATTTGTTGGACCCAAAGGACGGAAACCCAAGCGCTAGTGTGAACCTAACGTAAAATACAATTTTATACTGGGTTTGCCATTCTATTATGTTCATTATGATACAGTATAATATCTGATGTGAGCTACTGGTCAGGTTAGGATTCCAGTATGGGTGTAGTTGGTCCCAATTATGTATGTTTTTGCTGGGGGGGGTTACTCCAATTTGAAGGGGTTGCGCAGTGCTCTACTATCACTGGCACTCCCATATAGAATGAATGGAGCAGGATGAATGCTTGGCCTGGCACTCCGTCAAGAAAGTCGAACCAGAGCGCCATTATTGGGATTGGTGGAGGTCCAACCTCTGGGACTATCCTCTGATCTCAAGATCTCTGATTTTCCTGTCTTGATATTGCCTTGCCTATTGTATCGATTGGGGACAACCTCAGGACTTTAACGGGACTATTTGGGCTGGGAGAATTTTCGATACCGATAACTTATCCTTAGGACAGGTCATTGGTATCAGATCAGAGGGTGTCTGTCACCAGGACCCTGCATAGATCACCTGTTCCAGGAAGCTTTAGAGGAGACAGAGCCAGAAGCAGTAGTCTATGTCCACTGTATAGACATGGCGTCAGAGTACTGTTGCTTTGCTCTGTAGCATGACCATGTGACCAACGGCTATGATGTCACATCCTGAAAAGAGGAAGTGAGCTCATTTTCAAAGAAAACAGCCATATTTTCTCCCCCTTCATAACCCCTTTAAGTTTGACTATGGGTGTATGACGTGCAAGACTGACAAACATGGAGGAAGAGAGGATAGATCCATCTGATCACACTCGTGGCCGGCTGGGTCACTAAAAGTCTCTAATCCATAACTTATGTAATGGTTCTAAGTTATTACCCAACCATAGCCAGCGAGCCAACACTGACAGTATTGCGTTATATGACATAATTTAGAATCCAGTTTTATTGTACATTGGACAATGGCAACCATCATCATGGTGAATTCCAATCCGCAGACATCTTCTGGTCTTGTAGACTTGTGCATTGTCACGTTTTACAGCTATGAACTATGAAGACCCTTTATGACAGTCTCAATGGGAAATTTTTCAAGACATCTGCTATGAAGACAGATTCAGTGCAGGGACGTAGACATCAAAGAA
The DNA here is from genome assembly GCF_031893055.1 of Leptodactylus fuscus. NCBI lineage: Eukaryota > Metazoa > Chordata > Amphibia > Anura > Leptodactylidae > Leptodactylus > Leptodactylus fuscus. The sequence continues at coordinate 202,221,388 of NC_134268.1, read as the reverse complement.
ACCTAACAGAAGCCAAAGTTCTTGAGCAAGCTACTGATGAAATCTACTGCCAAACAGATAAGATAGCGCCTGCAAAACATCTTCCCCAGCATGACGCTCTCTGGAATTGTGACTGTCATCCAAATCACACTGGGTGTTCTGGTACAACAGAGTACAAGGAAACCTGACAATGACCCTGCAAGGATTAGTCATTGGAGAGTCACCTATTTTAGCTGGCTTAAGGGACATAATGTGGAGCACCTTAAAGGGGTTTGCCAGGGCAATGATCCCGATCGCCTATCTTTAGGATTGCTCCTCAATATCTCATTGGTGTTGGGCCAAGACCAAGAACCCCCACCGATCAGCTGTCTGCATTTGGACTAGCGATGCAACTTCATTGCATAAACACAATGCTATACATTGACTAGTGGTTGTCCTTGGAATTGCAGCTTTGTTCATTTGAATGGGAATAAGCTGCTAAAAGGACATGCAACCAATAAACGTGACGTTACTGATCATTAAGATAGGTCATCAATTAAATATTACCAGGGGTCCAGCACCAAGCAGATGTTTGAAGAAGCTGAAGGACTTGTGTCAGTGCTGCACCATCTTCAATACTAACCAAGAACAGCGCCGTACATTTGTGCAGTGGCTGTGCTTGGTATTGCACCTCAACCCATTCACTTAAATGGGAATGAGCTGCGATCAGGCCATGCGACCGATGAACGTGACATCACATGGCTTCCTGCTTCAACCAGCTTTTGGCCATCCTAAGGAGAGGTCATCAATAGAGATGAGCGAACACTAAAATGTTCGAGGTTCGAAATTCGATTCGAACAGCCGCTCACTGTTCGAGTGTTCGAATGGGTTTCGAACCCCATTATAGTCTATGGGGAACATAAACTCGTTAAGGGGGAAACCCAAATTCGTGTCTGGAGGGTCACCAAGTCCACTATGACACCCCAGGAAATGATACCAACACCCTGGAATGACACTGGGACAGCAGGGGAAGCATGTCTGGGGGCATAAAAGTCACTTTATTTCATGGAAATCCCTGTCAGTTTGCGATTTTCGCAAGCTAACTTTTCCCCATAGAAATGCATTGGCCAGTGCTGATTGGCCAGAGTACGGAACTCGACCAATCAGCGCTGGCTCTGCTGGAGGAGGCGGAGTCTAAGATAGCTCCACACCAGTCTCCATTCAGGTCCGACCTTAGACTCCGCCTCCTCCGGCAGAGCCAGCGCTGATTGGCCGAAGGCTAGCCAATGCATTCCTATGCGAATGCAGACTTAGCAGTGCTGAGTCAGTTTTGCTCAACTACACATCTGATGCACACTCGGCACTGCTACATCAGATGTAGCAATCTGATGTAGCAGAGCCGAGGGTGCACTAGAACCCCTGTGCAAACTCAGTTCACGCTAATAGAATGCATTGGCCAGCGCTGATTGGCCAATGCATTCTATTAGCCCGATGAAGTAGAGCTGAATGTGTGTGCTAAGCACACACATTCAGCACTGCTTCATCAAGCCAATACAATGCATTAGCCAGTGCTGATTGGCCAGAGTACGGAATTCGGCCAATCAGCGCTGGCTCTGCTGGAGGAGGCGGAGTCTAAGATCGCTCCACACCAGTCTCCATTCAGGTCCGACCTTAGACTCCGCCTCCTCCGGCAGAGCCAGCGCTGATTGGCCGAAGGCTGGCCAATGCATTCCTATGCGAATGCAGACTTAGCAGTGCTGAGTCAGTTTTGCTCAACTACACATCTGATGCACACTCGGCACTGCTACATCAGATGTAGCAATCTGATGTAGCAGAGCCGAGGGTGCACTAGAACCCCTGTGCAAACTCAGTTCACGCTAATAGAATGCATTGGCCAGCGCTGATTGGCCAATGCATTCTATTAGCCCGATGAAGTAGAGCTGAATGTGTGTGCTAAGCACACACATTCAGCACTGCTTCATCACGCCAATACAATGCATTAGCCAGTGCTGATTGGCCAGAGTACGGAATTCGGCCAATCAGCGCTGGCTCTGCTGGAGGAGGCGGAGTCTAAGATCGCTCCACACCAGTCTCCATTCAGGTCCGACCTTAGACTCCGCCTCCTCCAGCAGAGCCAGCGCTGATTGGCCGAATTCCGTACTCTGGCCAATCAGCACTGGCTAATGCATTGTATTGGCGTGATGAAGCAGTGCTGAATGTGTGTGCTTAGCACACACATTCAGCTCTACTTCATCGGGCTAATAGAATGCATTGGCCAATCAGCGCTGGCCAATGCATTCTATTAGCGTGAACTGAGTTTGCACAGGGGTTCTAGTGCACCCTCGGCTCTGCTACATCAGATTGCTACATCTGATGTAGCAGTGCCGAGTGTGCATCAGATGTGTAGTTGAGCAAAACTGACTCAGCACTGCTAAGTCTCTGCATTCGCATAGGAATGCATTGGCCAGCCTTCGGCCAATCAGCGCTGGCTCTGCCGGAGGAGGCGGAGTCTAAGGTCGGACCTGAATGGAGACTGGTGTGGAGCGATCTTAGACTCCGCCTCCTCCAGCAGAGCCAGCGCTGATTGGTCGAGTTCCGTACTCTGGCCAATCAGCGCTGGCCAATGCATTCTATTAGCCCGATGAAGTAGAGCTGAATGTGTGTGCTTAGCACACACATTCAGCTCTACTTCATCAGGCTAATAGAATACATTGGCCAATCAGCGCTGGCCAATGCATTCTATTAGCTTGATGAAGCAGAGTGTGCACAAGGGTTCAAGCGCACCCTCGGCTCTGATGTAGCAGAGCTGAGGGTGCACAAGGGTTCAAGTGCACCCTCGGCTCTCCTACATCAGAGCCGAGGGTGCGCTTGAACCCTTGTGCAGCCTCGGCTCTGCTACATCAGAGCCGAGGGTGCGCTTGAACCCTTGTGCACACTCTGCTTCATCAAGCTAATAGAATGCATTGGCCAGCGCTGATTGGCCAGAGTACGGAATTCGGCCAATCAGCGCTGGCCAATGCATCCCTATGGGAAAAAGTTTATCTCACAAAAATCACAATTACACACCCGATAGAGCCCCAAAAAGTTATTTTTAATAACATTCCCCCCTAAATAAAGGTTATCCCTAGCTATCCCTGCCTGTACAGCTATCCCTGTCTCATAGTCACAAAGTTCACATTCTCATATGACCCGGATTTGAAATCCACTATTCGTCTAAAATGGAGGTCACCTGATTTCGGCAGCCAATGACTTTTTCCAATTTTTTTCAATGCCCCCAGTGTCGTAGTTCCTGTCCCACCTCCCCTGCGCTGTTATTGGTGCAAAAAAGGCGCCAGGGAAGGTGGGAGGGGAATCGAATTTTGGCGCACTTTACCACGTGGTGTTCGATTCGATTCGAACATGGCGAACACCCTGATATCCGATCGAACATGTGTTCGATAGAACACTGTTCGCTCATCTCTAGTCATCAATTGAAACATTCTGGACAAACTCTTAAAACATAAGACATTATTTTTTTTTAAAAAAAAAAGTGGATAATCCCTTTAAATATTTTTGAAGCATCTTCAAGGACTCAGCTCAAAAGACTTGAGGCATAGATATAATTATATGAGACAGATCATGTTTGGGATGCAGTGGAATCTGGAAAATATGAGGTTACACATCACAAAGCTAATACTTTCTCTAAAGGCTAAGTATAATCTTACTTATGACTCTCATAGTCAAAGGTTTTCTTTGCCAAAACAGAATTTTCTTACTATGTTAAAGGTATATACCAGGTTTACACGAATGGCTTATCGCTACTATAGGTCATCGCTGTCAGATTGATGGGGGACCAACTCGCCTCACTTGTCCTAGTGGTTGTGTTGGATATTTCAGCTTTGTCTCAAGTGTTTTGTTAAGGGGGTTATGTCATCCTACTAAGGGTGCATTCACACTGAGTAAACGCTAGCTTATTTTGTAGAGTAAAATTACACTTGTAAATTTTGCTATCCCATTGACTTCAATGATATTTTTTTACAAGTGTAAAAATACGCCTGTAAAAAATACGCCTGTAAAAAATACGCCTGTAAAAATACGCCTGTAAAATGTCATTGAAGTCAATGGGATAGCAAAATTTACAAGTGTAATTTTACTCTACAAAATAAGCTAGCGTTTACTCAGTGTGAATGCACCCTAATATTATAAAAGTGAAAGTTTGTGTGTTTAGATGTTTGTTCCTCAATCACGCTAAAACGCCTGGACGGATTTGCGTGCAATTTTCCACAAACATAGTTTTCCCTCAGGATTGAGTCACAGGCTACTTTTGGTGCCACTAAACAACATGGCTTCCTAGCAGGAGAATCACAAAAGCAGGACTCCTAGCCCCAGCTATAGACTCACACACACTGCCTGGCATTTCCTGCCTCAACCTGCCTGCACACTCCTTATTGTCACCTCAGGAGTAGCCCTCACTCTACTCACTCACATTTACATATAGCTTTCCACTATACATACACAATACAACACATCACATTGTAATTACATGTATCTCCTATCACTGCTATATACAGTGCCTGATACATATATACTCCTGTACACAGGCTGTATATACTATATAATTACATGTATCTCCTATCACTGCTATATACAGTGCCTGATACATATAAACTCCTGTACACAGGCTGTATATACTATATAATTACATGTATCTCCTATCACTGCTATATACAGTGCCTGACACATATATACTCCTGTACACATGTTGTATATACTATATAATTACATGTATCTCCTATCACTGCTATATACAGTGCCTGATACATATATACTCCTGTACACAGGTTGTATATACTATATAATTACATGTATCTCCTATCACTGCTATATACAGTACCTGATACATATATACTCCTGTACACAGGCTGTATATACTATATAATTACATGTATTACCTATCACTGCTATATACAGTGCCTGATACATATAAACTCCTGTACACAGGCTGTATATACTATATAATTACATGTATCTCCTATCACTGCTATATACAGTGCCTGATACATATATACTCCTGTACACAGGTTGTATATACTATATAATTACATGTATCTCCTATCACTGCTATATACAGTACCTGATACATAAATACTCCTGTACACAGGTTGTATATACTATATAATTACATGTATCTCCTATCACTGCTATATACAGTACCTGATACATATATACTCCTGTACACAGGCTGTATATACTATATAATTACATGTATCTCCTATCACTGCTATATACAGTACCTGATACATATATACTCCTGTACACAGGCTGTATATACTATATAATTACATGTATCTCCTATCACTGCTATATACAGTGCCTGATACATATATACCCCTGTACACAGGCTGTATATACTATATAATTACATGTATCTCCTATCACTGCTATATACAGTACCTGATACATATATACTCCTGTACACAGGCTGTATATACTATATAATTACATGTATCTCCTATCACTGCTATATACAGTACCTGATACATATATACCCCTGTACACAGGCTGTATATACTATATAATTACATGTATCTCCTATCACTGCTATATACAGTACCTGATACATATATACAGTCCTATGAAAAAGTTTGGGCACCCCTATTAATCTTAATCATTTTTAGTTCTAAATATTTTGGTGTTTGCAACAGCCATTTCAGTTTGATATATCTAATAACTGATGGACACAGTAATATTTCAGGATTGAAATGAGGTTTATTGTACTAACAGAAAATGCGCAATATGCATTAAACCAAAATTTGACCGGTGCAAAAATATGGGCACCTCAACAGAAAAGTGACATTAATATTTAGTAGATCCTCCTTTTGCAAAGATAACAGCCTCTAGTCGCTTCCTGTAGCTTCCTGGTGCAAAAACGTGTCCGGGGATTCAAATTTTTACTGCCCATCCCACCTTCCCTGGCGCCGGGAGCTATGCGGCGGAGGTATTCGATCGAGTATATTCGCTCACCTCTAGATACAACTCTTTAAAACAGGGGTGACTTCCCCATAACATACCTTCTGAGGTTAGTGTTAGAAAGTGAAAAAAAAGGATTGACTATAAAAGCTAAAATTAGACGTTAAAAATTCTATATTTAAAAGTGATTAAAAATACAAAAAAAAAAAAAACACCTATCGTCAAAAAAAATAAAAAAGTTGCAACAGTTTCGTCATAAAGGACCAAAATGGATAAAAATATTGGAAGAACCAGATAGAATAAAAGGAATATTCCCTTAAATAATAGAGATGAGCGAGTAGTACTCGATCGAGTAAGTATTCGATCGAATACTACGGTATTCTAAATACTCGTACTCGATCGAGTACCACTCGCTGTTCGAATGTAAAAGTTCGATGCAGAACCAGCATTGATTGGCCGAATGCTATAAAGTCGGCCAATCAATGCTGGTTCTTCTCCTACCTTTAGAAGTCTTCTCTGTGCAGCTTCCCCGCAGCGTCTTCCGGCTCTGAATTCACTCTGCCAGGCATCGGGCCTGGGCAGAGCCGACTGCACATTTCCGCTTGTAGTGCAGGCATGCGCAGTCGGCTCTGCCCAGGCCCGATGCCTGGCAGAGTGAATTCAGAGCCTGAAGATGCCGCGGGGACGCTGCAAGGAGAAGACTTCTCGGAGGATCCAGCCCGACCCTCACTCGTGGACTTGGAAAGTATAATCTGATCGAATATTGCCTACCCCTGAAACGAGCATTTTCCCCCCATAGAGTATAATAGGGTTCGATATTCGATTCGAGTAGTCGAATATTGAGGGGCTACTCGAAACGAACATCGAACCTCGAACATTTTACTGTTCACTCATCTCTATTAAATAAGTTTAAGGACTAGAGGTTGGTCTTTTTTTTTCCTTTGAGCTAAACCATATGTTATTGGACTACATCTCCCACAATGCTTAGCCAATGACTGCAAAAATTGGAGTGATCCCATCTCTGGACTGAGTATTCTCACACCTGGTGAATAGAACCAGCACTGGTGGCTTCATTATTCCAAGTATTAATGTATATAAAGCATAGCCCATCCACATTCTCCATAAAAACATCCACTGCACACATTTTTGTAACGCTCTGGCACTACATTGTTTTTTAACACTATGATTGCTTTGTCTTAAGCACAAGTAATTTGCCCCTTTAGATTTATAAAACCAGGCAATAAATCAACTTTCTCAATTTTCCAGTAGAAGCTTTTTCACTGTCTGAAATTTGCTGGCAGGGCTTGTCCCTCTCACGGTCAGCATGTGCAATTCGCTCGCTCTATATATAGAAGTGGGAAGTCAAGACAAATTCCACAGACAGAACCAAAGAAATTCTTTAGGGAGACCAAAGGAAAAAATGTGAGCAACATCACAATTACTCCCTTTGCTCGAGCAGCCTACAGCCCGCCAAATAATCCCACATCCATTAGACTTTATGTCGTAACGTAATTTCCTTTTAATGAGTGTGGAATTCCAGGCAGAATCTTAATTTCCTTCCCCTTACAAATTTACACAGCGGCAGGTGTATTCCTCCTTGTAATTACAAAGTTGCCAAATAGCTTTAACTTTCTTTAGATCTGCTATGTCTAAGCACATTCCTACTGCAACTCGAGGTTTCTGCCTCGGGAACAGGTTTTTCTGATGTTAAGGCTAAAGGGTAAAATAGACGGTAACAAAAAGAAAATCAAAAATGTTGACTCTTGTCTTCAAATTGGATCAACTTAAAGGGGTCGTCAAAAATTTTAGACATGGACGGCCACACCTCGCCAGAGTTCATCTGAAATACCAGATAAAAAAAGTTCTATATTATGGGCTTTTTCATCTAGTGAATGTAATGGACATCCAACAGACCTCTCGGGATCCATTTACGTCCATCGTAACACAGACCGGTTATTGGTTCCACTGGTCCTGAGATTGACCATAAGAATGGGCAGAGTGACACAGATGTGAACGCGCCCTATGTGAGCTGCCATACCACACACAACCTGTAGAGTTATGGAGAAGAAAACAATAGAGATGAGCGAACAGTAAAATGTTCGAGGTTCGATATTCGTTTCGAGTAGCCCCTCAATATTCGACTACTCGAATTCGAATATCGAACCCTATTATAGTCTATGGGGGGAAATGCTCGTTTCAGGGGTAGGCAACATTCGATCAAATTATACTTACCAAGTCCACGAGTGAGGGTCGGGCTGGATCCTCCGAGAAGTCTTCTCCGTGCAGCTTCCCCGCGGCATCTTCCGGCTCTGAATTCACTCTGCCAGGCATCGGGCCTGGGCAGAGCCGACTGCGCATGCCCGCACTACAAGCGAACATGCGCAGTCAGCTCTGCCCAGGCCCGATGCCTGGCAGAGTGAATGAAGAGCCGGAAGACGCCGCTGGGAAGCTGCACGGAGAAGACTTCTAAAGGTAGGAGAAGAACCAGCGTTGATTGGCCGACTATACAGCATTCAGCCAATCAATGCTGGTTCTGCATCAAACTTTTACATTCGAATAGCGAGTGGTATTCGATCGAGTACGAGTATTTCGAATACCGTAGTATTTGATTGAATACCTACTCGATAGAGTACTACTCGCTCATCTCTAGAAAACAACCATGTCTTTCTCATCTTGGACAACCCTTCAAATGTTAAAAAGGGATTTTTTGGGTGTACGAAACTTTTCAATATAACTATTAGAGATGAGCGAGTCGTATTCGATTGAATACCTCGCTCCCATAGAAATGCATGTAAGCGGCTGAACACCGAGGGGTTAAGCGTAGTGACTATTTCATGCGCTTAACCCCTTGGTGTTCGGCGACTTACACGCATTCCTATGGGAGCGAGGTATTCAGTTGAATACGACTCGCTCATCTCTAAAAACTATGTATAATCAGGTATATTTCTAAACAGAGTGGGGGAACCCACAGTAACAACAGAGAGTTGGCACCATTTTTCACTGCATAGTACTGGATTGCTTCAGTTTGTCTTGGCTTGCATTCACTGCAAAAAAGTACTGGAAAGTAGGTGGTATTGGGTACGTTTTTAGTACCTGCTTTAGACTAGGTGTCTAGAGCCAAAGTGGTGTTAGATGGTCTTGTGTCCAAATATTGCGGAACCAAGTGGTCGTCGCTTAGATGACAACCAACTACATGAAGTGGGCAGCCGAACCAAGTGGAGTCTAGATGGTTCAGAAGAGTTGATCCAGTACCATACAGTGGAAATGGGGAATTAGTGCATCAAAAAGTTTTTCTTATTTGGAATACTTATTGTATATCCCAGAGCACCTCTTCAATTTTTGAAGCAAAGCTGCTGCCACGAAAATCTCTTCTAAACCACTTATATGGTGTTGTAGGGCCAGTTATTGACACAGTGAACATATCATTTTGTTTCAAAGTGCAATCTTGCTGCTGAGAAATTCAACTTTTCTTCCATATAAAGTGATGATACGGCCCCCACAGATATAGCCCTGATCTCAACATCATCCAGTCTGTCTGGGATGACATGAAGAGACAGACGGATTGGAGCAAGCCTACATCCACAGAAGATCTGTGCATAGTTCTCCAAGACGGCGGGAACAACCTCCTTGCCCAGTTCTGCCAAAAACTGTCTGCAAGTACCGGGAAGAACTGATGGAAGGCAAAGGGCAAAGGTCACACCAAATATTGATGGATTTACATTTAAACTATTAACCCTTTCTAAATTCTTACTTTGCAGCATTTTCCCCACATGTATCAATACGCCTCCCTCCCTTACATTTTCGAGGCGCCCAGCCCGGTCCTTGCTACAGTAGCCCTATGAGTAAGTAGTTTACAACCGCATGGACTTACACCTCTATTTGCTAAGTCCTGGACATCTATATTTCATGTAAAAGTGTTAGTTGGATTCAGACAGGTACAAGGAAAACTGTATTCTATTACTTTATTTCCATATTCGAGAGACGTCGCTTGGAAAGGTTTCGCGTGTTACAAAAACTGGCCTTCCCTTAAACAAAAACATACTTACATTAACAAGACCCGTGTGTGTCATCACTGCATTGAGAAGTACATATGTTACATCGTACGAGCGTGGATCTGTCCCACATGTGTCTGACTGAGATGAGCCAGAAAGACTATATAGATGGTACAGAGCTCGTACTAAGAACACGGGCCAGGAATCAAACATTCACTGCTCAGACACGGCCTCCGAAGCCTTGTTAAAGTGGAATAAGAGCAGAGAAAGACGGGGCTTACAGCATAAAACAAGGTGTGCCTTCATTGCTAATAGAGAAAGAATGACATGTTTTGTTAGCCCGATCCCAGTTATCCGCCAGGGAGATGTTATTATAAAGTATTTGGGATTTTTATGTTCATACTTTGTAAGTCGGCATTCTGTTCTAAACTTATTTGCAGAGGTTTGGAAGATGAATATTATATTATATTATACTGGCAACTAAAGCTTGCTCAAATTGTTTACCCAACATTTATGGCATAGATCTATCACGAGACCGGGAGATGCTAAACCGTACGTTTTACACCTATACACTGACCATGGAGTTTCTTGTATATGTAATGTAGGCAGCGCCGCACCTCCCATGAGGCGACCTGAAGCGACCGCTTCAGGCGGCGCTATGCCAGGGCCCCAGGGAGGGCGGCATTTTTGCTTACCTAAGCCAGTCCAGGACAAGCTGTCCTGGACTGGCTTAGCACCGAGCGGTGGATTGGGGAGGCCACTGGAGCAGCGCTGCTCCAGCAGCCTCCCCTCACGCTCAGGCAGAGAGCAGGTCCTCTCCGTGCCTGTCCTCTGCCTGTGAACGCCGCTAAGCCCCTTCACTTAGCCCCGCCCCTCCGCCACGCCCCCCTCCACTGCGGGGGGCGGCTTTCTGTCGTTCGCCTCGGGCGGCGAAAGGGGCAGGTTCACCCCTGAATGTAGGAAACCCCTTTATTGTTAATGGGGTCCTATAATTGCCAAAATACAGGTCTAATCCAGACAGATATTCTCAATTAAAAATACTCAACTCTTCGTCTCGAAGAGGTTTTTGGTACAAAGTGGAGAGACCTGGAATACATGTAACAGTATAGACCCAATCCTCCCTTATCTCCCATTTGTATCTTTCTTAAACCTCTAAAACAGCCATTACTGTTGCACAGACCCTCCTCCTTGCACTCTAAAAACTGTGACCCATCAAGAAATGGACTCTGCAAGGCCTCTGAAGGTATCCAGTGATATCTGTCACCACATTCTTAGCAAATATTTTAAAGGAGTTGTCCAGGATTTTTCTTTGTATGGCCAATCCTTAGGATAAACCATAAATATTTGATCCATAGGACGAATAGCCAGGTCCAGCATGGATTAGTTGTTCAGGGGTGTCATACTCCTCTGCTGGTGCAGGACATACCGTGTTTCCCAAAAAATAAGACAGTGTCTTATATTAAATTTTGGTACTAAAGATATGCCGTGTCTTATTTTCAGGGGATGTCTTATTTTATTTCTGTGTGCTGCTGCCACCACCACTGCGCTACGCCAAGATGTGCTTGATGCGCAAAGACTGTGAAGAAAAACATTGCAGCCGGCTGAACGCTGTGTGCGGTGCTCCGTGTGCACAGGAAAGCTGGATGCTGCCGCTGCTGTGATACCATACGTTGTATCCACTGTTCCTGCTGCTGTGGGATGAGCTGGGAGATTGGACCCCGCCACATACGATGCTTAGTGTATGCACAGCGGCATCTCCCAGCTCATCCTACAGCAGCAGGAACAGTGGATACAACATATTGCAGCAGCGTCAGCAGCCGGCATACCTGCATACACGTAACATTGCGCACAGTGTTCAGCCGGCTGCAATGTTTATCTTCATACAATTTTTGCGCAGAAAGATTATTATCATTGGAGGATGTCTTACTTTCAGGGGGTGCCTTATATTAGGCAAATCAACAAAGCCTCTGTTATGTCTTACTTTCTGGGGGGTGACTTATTTTCAGGGAAACAGGGTATGAAGACTGGCATTGAAAACGACAGTTTTCAAAAATCTCCCCCAAAATTTTAGTTTTTAGAGTAACCAGTAAAGAAATAGAAGTAAAGGATAAATTGAACTGCTTAGACCTTCATGTTACAATTTCAGAGATTAAAGTAGACCAGAAAATCATTATCACGAGATGAACGTTCCAATCATTACATCTCTGTTCCGGCCAATATTGTGATCATTCTCAGTTTATATTACATGACACCATTTATGTGATATTACCAATTATACAGTAATATGATATAGCTGACAGATCTGCAGCGCCTCCAGTAATACTCCTTCTATTATAATTTGGCAAATTAAATTGGCTTCTTGGAATTAATAATTCTACATTTCACCATGATGACTTCAAAAGACAGTATGAAAACAAAAAAATGACAGTCTTGATGATAACGTATTTCAACAGATGTTAAGAAAACATTCTCTAAAGTTAAGAACCGTAATAGACAATGAACTTTAGATGAGGTTCGTCCAAGACTCCAGAAATAGCGCCACGCTTCTCTGTGGGCTTTGTCTGGTATTGCAGTGAAGCCCAAGGACGGTGCTATTTTTTGGGAAAAAACAGGTCCTTTTTGTAATCTTGGACCCCTAAGTATCTTCAGATACTATTCCATAATCTACAGAATATTACTGACTGTATTGGACTAATACACTGATAACTAGAGATGAGCGAGTAGTACTCGATCGATTAGGTATTCGATCGAATACTACGGTAATCGAAATACTCATACTCGATCGAGTACCATTCGCTGTTTGAATGTAAAAGTTCGATGCAGAACCAGCATTGATTGGCCGAATGCTATACAGTCGGCCATTCAACGCTGGTTCTTCTCCTACCTTTAGAAGGCTTCCCCGCGGCGTCTTTCGGCTCTTCATTCACTCTGCCAGGCATCGGGCCTGGGCAGATCCGACTGCGCATTTCCGCTTGTAGTGCAGGCATGTGCAGTCGGCTCTGCCCAGGCCCGATGCCTGGCAGAGTGAATGAAGAGCTGGAAGACGCTGCGGGGACGCTGCAAGGAGAAGACTTCTCGGAAGATCCAGCCCGACCCTCACTTGTGGACTTGGTAAGTATAATTTGATCGAACGTTGCCTACCCCTGAAACGAGCATTTTCCCCCATAGACTATAATAGGGTTCGATATTCGATTCGAGTAGTCGAATATTGAGGGGCTACTCGAAACGAATATCGAACCTCGAACATTTTACTGTTCGCTCATCTCTACTGATAATCTATTCTTAGGATAAGGCGTCCAAATTTAATTAGTGGGAATCTAATCTCTAGGGGGCGCTGATCATCAAAATGAGCACCCCAGGTATAGAAGACACAATCACATGTACACATGTATAGATAAGCCAATATAATCAAGTTAATAATGAACATAATACTCATAAATCACATGTATAGGTAAGCCGATATAATAAAGGTAATAATGAACGTAATAATCATAAAAGAGAACCTGTCACCAATGGCACATTGTATCTGATCAGAGCTTTCACCCTGAACAGTTTGATATTTTGTTTATTCAAATCCGTTTAGCTATTCCAAAGTTATAAGTCCTTTTAGTGTTGATACAAATTAGAGTATAGTAGCCAAGTGGGTGGTAACACTGCACAATATATAGCACACAAAGACTCCGCCCCCAGAGAAACCCCAGTGTTACCACCCACTTGGCTAGTAAGCACGAATATCCATCAACACTGAAAGGGCTTATATCTTTGGAATGGCTGAATGTATTCAGATGAACAAAATACTCAATATGATAGTGAGATATGTCATTGACTCTTCAGACCTGTTGACAGATCTTATTTGAAGTGGATTTTCTCATGAAGATCACTCCTTTTTAGAAGACCCTACAAGAGTAGCTCTTCTACATTGTGCTCATCACCTGTAATTCATCTCTACTGCGCTTCCATGCATGCGCAATAGAGATATCTCATTGCTGCTGAGGAGGAGTATGGGAGCCGTTCAGGAGGAGGAGCCGTCTGGAGGGGTAAGTATATCATATGGGTTGGGTATTGGGCTGAGTAGGTAGGGAAGGGCAGGATATTTAGAGAGACAGGGAGGGGAGAAAGGAAGGAGAAGGGGAGAAAGGAAGGAGAAGGGGAGTCAGGAAGGTGTAGGGAGAAAGGTTAGAGGGTTAGTGAGGAAACTGATTCATGTAAACAAAAGCAGAGATACCAGCAGCCCCAGAGACACCCAGAAATTACTCAAAACACAGGTATAGGTATATGAGTGCATTTATTAACCCATTAGTAGCTCAGCCTGCCCAGAAAACCCCTTTAAGAAAAGACTTGTACATGAGCCCTCTTGTTAAGAAAAATGTAGATCCCAGAGGCTCTAATAACATTGATCCAGCAGAAAACACGCAAATTTAAGGGCACAATGGTCTATACTGTATCTTGGGGGTCGTTGGAGGGTGGAGAATCATGTTATCTGGCGTGCCCAAGGAACCTCAGTCCAACACAGATTACTTCCTATATGGCTTTCGAAATCTCTTTTAATAACCTATTGTAGTACGTACATCGCACATCGGGTCTTAGAACGCGGCAGGAGTTAAAAATGTCATTGTATATGTGGGTTGTGTCATGTCCGCGCAACACAGCTGTTATTCATCGACTGTACTCCGACTTCCAACCAATAACTATTGATTTAACCTCTGACTGGAGGGTAAAAAAACACCTTTGCTGCCTTTGCTGTGAGATGCCCCATTAATCGATAATTTGGTTTGCGAGGGAATAAAAAAAGGAGCCGAAAAAAAAAAAATTACATTTCTTGGCACGGAACATGGAATTATTTTACTCTTTTTAACTTCAAAAAATTCCCACAAGGGCTCAGTTAACAAAAAACGTTAGTTTTCCACTGGAAAAGACAAAGAGAGGTCTAGCATGCACCGCCACATGTTAAAGCACACAGTAAAATAGTCTATACTTTCCAGTCACGTTTGTGGAGTGGGCAATTTATTAGCTGTTTGGCTGCCAAGTTCCACTATTATCATAACTATAGAACATTTTTACTAAAACCAAATTATATTTAGCTTTTCAGTCTGAGAACTGCCGCTTTTAACCATAAAAATAAAAAAAAATTAAAAAAAAGTTCAATGGAGTGTCGTAATAAGTTAAACGTCCGTGGCGGACCGTATATCACAGAGAAGTGCTTCCTACACTTTTCATTCTTGCGTTGCCTTACGTTCTGCTATTTACTCAAATTGTAAGATCTTTTGGATGAGAATGCGGGTCGTAATGAGGTGGCAGAGATCAGATATTTTACTAGCAGAATTTGAGGATCACAACATACAGTATTTGGAACTGGATAAAGTTTAGCATGTTAAATGTACCATGTAATAAAAGGACAGTAACACTCCGAAACAAAAAGGGACGGCATTTATTTGAAACGTCTGCTGTTACCAGCCAGAAGCCATTAAATAGGCTGTAAATGTTACTTGGTCGAGAACTGTAGAAAGTCATGTCTCACCACTGGCGGGTGTTGGTGTATGTTATTGGTGACAGGGGTAAGTGTGCGCGAGAAGAGTCATAAAGGGACAAATGTGAACATAAAAAAAGAAGAAAAAATGTGATTATAAAGGTAAATTGAAAAAAAAATGACATGTACAATACTGGCTGCTCAAGTATAGCTCGACTTTGTATTAATGTATGGTTTCTAATTTGCTGATAGAATTGGATTATGTCCCTTGAGAGAAGTTACATGTGGTCAAGACCGTGACATGAAATGTGCTGATACTGCTTGTGGAAATCCAAAAGGCAGTCTTATAAATTATGGCAAACCTGAATATCACAGAGCTCAGCTTCTCTCCTCTATCATATAACCTATATATCACAGAGCTCAGCTTCTCTCCTCTATCATATAACCCTATATATCACAGAGCTCAGCTTCTCTCATCTATCATATAACCTATATATCACAGAGCTCAGCTTCTCTCCTCTATCATATAACCCTATATATCACAGAGCTCAGCTTCTCTCATCTATCATATAACCTATATATCACAGAGCTCAGCTTCTCTCCTCTATCATATAACCCTATATATCACAGAGCTCAGCTTCTCTCCTCTATCATATACCCCTATATATCACAGAGCTCAGCTTCTCCCCTCTATGATATATACCTATATATCACAGAGCTCAGCTTCTCTCCTCTATCATATAATCCTATATATCACAGAGCTCAGCTTCTCTCCTCTATCATATAACCCTATATATCACAGAGCTCAGCTTCTCTCCTCTATCATATAATCTATATATCAGAGTTCAGCTTCTCTCCTCTATCATATAGCCTATATATCACATACCTCAGCTTCTCTCCTCTATCATATAACCTATATATCACAGAGCTCAGCTTCTCTCCTCTATCATATAACCCTATATATCACAGAGCTCAGCTTCTCTCCTCTATCATATACCCCTATATATCACAGAGCTCAGCTTCTCCCCTCTATGATATATACCTATATATCACAGAGCTCAGCTTCTCTCCTCTATCATATAATCCTATATATCACAGAGCTCAGCTTCTCTCCTCTATCATATAACCCTATATATCACAGAGCTCAGCTTCTCTCCTCTATCATATAATCTATATATCAGAGTTCAGCTTCTCTCCTCTATCATATAGCCTATATATCACATACCTCAGCTTCTCTCCTCTATCATATAACCTATATATCACAGAGCTCAGTTTCTCTCCTCTATTATATATCCCTATATATCACAGAGCTCAGCTTCTCTCCTCTATCATATAGCCTATATATCACAGACCTCAGCTTCTCTCCTCTATCATATAACCCTATATATTACAGAGCTCAACTTCTCTCCTCTATCATATAGCCTATATATCACAGACCTCAGCTTCTCTCCTCTATCATATAACCCTATATATCACAGAGCTCAGCTTCTCTCCTCTATTATATATCCCTATATATCACAAAGCTCAGCTTCTCTCCTCTATCATATAACCCTATATACCACAGAGCTCAGCTTCTCTCCTCTATCATATAACCCTATATACCACAGAGCTCAGCTTCTCTCCTCTATCATATAACCCTATATATCACAGAGCTCAGCTTCTCTCCTCTATGATATAACCTATATATCACAGGGCTCAGCTTCTCTCTTCTATCATATAATCTATATATGACAGAGCTCAGCTTCTCTCCTCTATCATATAACCCTATATATCACAGAGCTCAGCTTCTCTCCTCTATTATATATCCCTATATATCACAAAGCTCAGCTTCTCTCCTCTATCATATAACCCTATATACCACAGAGCTCAGCTTCTCTCCTCTATCATATAACCCTATATACCACAGAGCTCAGCTTCTCTCCTCTATCATACAACCCTATATATTACAGAGCTCAGCTTCTCTCCTCTATCATATAACTTATATATCACAGGGCTCACCTTCTCTCCTCTATCATATAACCTATATATCACGTGCTCAGCTTCTCTCTTCTATCATATAACCCTATATATCACAGAGCTCAGCTTCTCTCCTCTATCATATACCCCTATATATCACAGAGCTCTGCTTCTCTCCTCTATCATATAACCCTATATATCACAGAGCTCAGCTCCTCTCCTCTATCATATAACCCTATATATCACAGAGCTCAGCTTCTCTCCTCTATCATGTACCCCTATATATCACAGAGCTCAGCTTCTCTCCTCTATCATATAATCTATATATCACAGAGCACAGCTTCTCTCCTCTATCATATAACCTATATATCACAGAGCTCAGCTTCTCTCCTCTATCATATAACCCTATATATCACAGAGCTCAGCTTCTCTCCTCTATCATATAATCTATATATCTCAGAGCTCAGCTTCTCTCCTCTATCATATAACCTATATATCACAGAGCTCAGCTTCTCTCCTCTATCATATAACCCTATATATCACAGAGCTCAGCTTCTCTCCTCTATCACATAACCCTATATATCACAGAGCTCAGCTTCTCTCCTCTATCATATAACCCTATATATCACAGAGCTCAGCTTCTCTCCCTCTATCATATAACCCTATATCACAGAGCTCAGCTTCTCTCCTCTATCATATAACCCTATATATCACAGAGCTCAGCTTCTCTCCTCTATCATATAACCCTATATATCACAGAGCTCAGCTTCTCTCCTCTATCATATAACCTATATATCACAGAGCTCAGCTTCTCTCCTCTATCATATAACCCTATATATCACAGAGCTCAGCTTCTCTCCTCTATCATATAACCTATATATCACAGAGCTCAGCTTCTCTCCTCTATCATATAACCCTATATATCACAGAGCTCAGCTTCTCTCCGCTATCATATAACCCTATATATCACAGAGCTCAGCTTCTCTCCTCTATCATATAACCCTAGGACAAGTTAATTTTAAGAAATGCCTTTCTTTAGCACAGCAGTGATTCTAATATCTTGAAGGCTTCAGAGCTTACTACCTGGACCCATCTTCGATATAGTGTAAGCTGTTTTATGGCAGTCTGTATTCTGCTATTGTAAGAGAGCCAATATCTACTAATGAATTTACATTTTATATTTGACTAAATATTATATTAAGTAACTTCAGGTTAATGAATTTTCTAATGGACAGGCTTCACTTTAACCAATATCCCATATTAAATAGACTGCAAGTTTATGTTTGGTGCTATATATTACATTCTAACATAAATTCATATTAAATAAAATAATCACCAAACCATACAGTGACACGACATCTCAGAGACCTACATTCGCTGCCTTATTTTAATATTTTTTTCATTAAAAAGCAGTTATGAAATGAATACGCCACGGTATGACACCAGGCAATGGCACTTCGTTGAACCCTATAAAATACAATTATATTTTTTAGAGGTGCTTCTGTTTTTAATATTTTTCCACTTCCATAGTGCATACCTAAAATGAACCAAGGTTACGCCATCATCACTGCGGGACAAAATGACCTGTTAAAGTGTCTCGTTCTAAGGCCTCGGTGTCTGGGGGTCGCCGTAATGAGACCATTTAAATGACATCTTGAAAGTAAGCCATACGAAAAGATTTATGACCGTCGTTTTAGTACGATCATAATTAATACCGTTACCTGAAATGCAAAAATAAAGAAAACATAGCGAAATAGGAAATCTAACACCGCGCTCAGTTTGTCTAACCTTCCCACAAAGGTTACAACAATAATTAGTGGTTGGTACCGTAAGTACAGTCGATGAAGCACAGCTGTCTCGTGCAACCTGGCCCGGGACCAAATTGCTGCATTATTAACCGTTTCTGTAGAAGCCCAAGTCATTGGGATATTCTCAGTACCAAGAGGCGGCCGATGTATATTAACAAGTACACACAAACATAATATACTGGGGGCCACATGGTGGTTCAGTGGTTAGCACTGGGGTCCTGGTGTTCAAATCCCGCCAAGGGCAAAAAAAACATCTGCAAGGAGTTTGTATGTTTTCCCTGTGTTTGCATGGATTTCCATCCCATATTCCAAAGACATACTGATAGGAAAAAAATGTACATTGTGAGCTCTATGTGGGGTTGGAAATATAATAACACAATATACTGCAGGCAGCATATACACAATATACCAATTCTATTCTGGGACAGCCCAAAGAGGCCTGAATTAACTTTGTCCTCTTGCCCAAAGAGTGTCCTACCACCTAGTGATGTGCCCGGAATAGCAACTCGACCCCGTGGAAGTAAATGAGGCCATGGGGAAAAAAATCACACATATTAGGTAATAAATAGAGATGAGAGAGTAGTACTCGATCGAGTAGGTATTCGATCGAATACTACGGTATTCGAAATACTCGTACTCGATCGAGTACCACTCGCTGTTCAAATGTAAAAGTTCGAAGCAGAACCAGCATTGATTGGCCAAATGCTATACAGTCAGCCAACCAACGCTGGTTCTTCTCCTACCTTTAGAAGTCTTCTCCGTGCAGCTTCCCCGCGGCGTCTTCCGGCTCTGAATTCACTCTGCCAGGCATCGGGCCTGGGCAGAGCCAACTGCGCATGTCCGCTTGTAGTACGGGCATGCGCAGTTGGCTCTGCCCAGGCCCAATGCCTGGCAGAGTGAATTCAGAGCTGGAAGATGCCGCGGGGATGCTGCAAGGAGAAGACTTCTCGGAGGATCCAGCCCGACCCTCACTCGTGGACTTGGTAAGTATAATTTGATCGAACGTTGCCTACCCCTGAAACGAGCATTTTCCCCCATAGACTATAATAGGGTTCGATATTCGATTCGAGTAGTCAAATGTTGAGGGGCTACTCGAAACGAATATCGAACCTCGAACATTTTACTGTTCGCTCATCTCTAGTAATAAAGTTAAAAAATGAACAGAATGGCACTACATAGGGTGAGGACATTCAACAAAATGGCAATGATATCAGTGGTTCAAGGGGTGTAACAAAGAGCTGTTAGGTGGTGATGGTCTTACAGAACAGGTCGGTCTACTAAGAATGGAAACCAAGGAGAAGATTTGTGAGAGTCTAGATCTGGCCTGATGTCTGGCAAGCATTCGCTGCGCAAATAGTCCAAGAGCAAAACATGACCCGAAGGTCGGAGCAAGTGGAGATTGAGCCGGTTCTACAAACTTTGTTGAATAGGTATATGCCCCAGTGGACTACCATTACATTTTGTTGAATTTGAGATCAAGCCGGTGCCTGAACAGACCAAGAAGAGAGATCTGAGTATCGAAGGGTGGACATTGGGGCCCAAGCTGTGAATGCAAAATGGAGGAGGCACAATGGGCTCTGTATGAGGGAGAGGGAGACAGGCAGCGAAGACTACAAATGGAAGACGGTATTTTTTGTTTTTCTCTGTTTGTTGCTTAACTCAAGTTGTTTTTCACTCAGAAACACCAGTTGGAACTCCAAACCTGGTAGTCATTTCTGTCTCCCTCACCTGCACTATAGAGGAGATTTATAATACATTTCCCATATAAAATTTTGGATAAAAGTTGCAATTTTTGATACATAGCCATATTTGCACCATACTTTATACTCTTTTTACTCCACGGATGGTGCACTGCTATATTATCAAGACTCATGCCCCTCTTAATAATTTTGCCGCATAAGATGCCAACAGGGAATAGATTAAGACCAGTTAATAAATTCCGCCTTGTCTTGTGAGATGTGTATTGTTTCTGAGAACTTGAAACAATTTAAACATGTGCAAGGATCTTCTTTATACACTCGCGGGTCGACAAGACGAGACGAATGCCCTTAGTCTTTCGGATGTGGAATCCTGTCCAGTTCTCAGCTCGCACATCGTAAAGTCAGTTTTGGAGTTCTTGTTCTAGACATCAGGAACCAATTGGTCTCCCACTGTCCGCTCAAAAAATACAAAACAAATATACATGCAAATGCAAAAAAGACATTGCACAGTCATGTGAATAGCTATAATAACTGTTTACAGACAGAACAAATGCAAAACGAATGTGGACATAAGATTCACTGGTGGATGTAGTCTATCAATGGAGTATACATCATAGTCGGTAGCGGTGCTGGACTGGTTCACCAGAATAGCAGAGGATCCTCCAGTGGGTCCACAATATGGGTAAGTTTACACTGGGTTTTTTGGACCGGAGGCCACCTCAAGCTCTGGTCCAATATATGGGTAGCCGTGACTTGAATGCTGGTGCACTGCACCGGCATCCAGTCACGCACTCTGCTCCAGATGAATGGGCCTAGTCGGGAGGAGGGAGTGTCTTCAGACCGAATCATGGGGCGAAACGGCCTGAAGAATGAGCATCTCACTTCTTTTTCTGGGAGCCAGAACAAACCAGCTCCCAGAAAAAACACCTGACCAGCTCCCATTGATTTCAATGGGAGCCATCTTTTTGGTCAGGATTTTGAGGCCGTGTCCTCAAAAAACTCTGTGTGAACTTACCCTAATGGTCCAGCAGAAGGCACACAAAGTTGAAGTCTAATATTGCCATTTTCTAGGGGTTTTGGAGGGTGGGCCCCCCAGAATCATTTTATCTGGCGGCCCAAAGGAACCTAAGTCTAATACTGGTCTGAAGTTATAGATACTGCAGTCTTTGCAAGAGCTGCCCTCTAGTGGCTAGCAGACAAAAAAAAAAGCATCTCACTTTACAGCAAGCAGTAAATTGAATCTTAGGGTTTATTATCACTAAGAGTGAGAGGTTTACTATCAGAAATATTACTAACAGGTCTATCATACTACCTTATATGAGACCAAGGAAGGAATATAGCAAGCAGATGAAGACCGGATTGGGGGGGCATGGTTATCTGCAGAAATCTGGGTGTTGTTACGGCCTGCCAATTTCAATGAAGTACTGGGGATGGGGCAGTTTCATTGAGGGTTGCTTTACTATAGAAAATAAAGTATAAGATAAAATAAAAAATACCGTAATATACATTTTTCCAAATATAGTAATAAAGATTTTTATGGGTTTTTTTATTTTATCTACAGGTCTATAAAGGGAAGGAGGGTCAAGAAAATAAGAAAAGATGAGCGACACTCCCACTCAGGATGATTCATTAGCTCAGACTCATTGGATTATTTTTGGAAACATGATTCATATACCAATAAAACCGTACAGTAGTGTTACAAGCGGAAAGCTGATTTCTAATGACCAATCTGATATTTCTTTGGTATTCTTTTTTTTTTTTTAATAAAAAACACATTTTAAGTCTATGACTCCAAAACTTTAAATGAGTCCTTGACTCAAAAGCTCTTTAGACCAAAAATGGAGATATTTATAGAAATGCTGAACCTGCGGCCTATAAGTAGGATGACCAGGATCAGTCTAGCTGACAGCACAGCCAACTATAAAATCTTTGTGTTCCCGTCTCATCCCTCTTCTATTTTAATGGATGGCGCTATCATGGGAAAAAAACTATAAAAAAAACAATGTACAGGAGCGGATAGAAAAAAGAAAAGCACCATCTGTCATTTATAGGATCTTTCCCTTTATAATTCACATATGGACAAAATACTAGTTGGAAAAAATCTGAGTATTTTGGCTTTGGAATTCATGGCAGATAGCTGACACGGAGCCACGGTCTGTAATTTACAGCGGCGGATCCACTAACTGATAAAGCTAAATTTAATGAGGCATAAAAAGGACCTCTAACCTCCTCCACCAATTCAAGTTCTTAGCATCTGCTAATAAGGGCTGCTTCACTGATTCCAGCGCAGTTGGAATTTTCTCTCTAGCCCACACGGATCCTAAGTAATCAATGCTTAGTCTTGGTCTGATGGGCTGTTTAAGCTCTGTAATGTCAGGTGGGCAGCGTCAGGCATGGGGCGTGACTCAGAGATCCAATCAGAGGCAGCCAGTGTCAGAGCTCAGAGTCACACCCCTTGTCTGCTCCTGCCTGACACCGCCCCCTGACAGTACAGAGCCCAAATTGTATATCGGACACCAAAATTAACAGCAGTGATTGCTCAGGAATGGTGGGGGCTAGAGAAAAAATTCCAACTGTGCCAGAATCAGTAGAGCAGAAGTTATTAAATGATGGGCTGATTGGAGGTGAGGGAATGATCTCTTTAAAGCATACAGTATTTTCAGGACTTATTAATTGATGTCCTATCTTTAGAACAGGTCATCAGCGGAAGATCACCGGGTCTGACACCTGGCCCCTACTAAGCAGCAGTCTCAGCACCACTTTGGCTTCGAAGCTGTTTTCTTGATACTTCCATATACTCAAAACCATGAGGGATCCATGAAAACAGGAGCCCCCTGGGTGCAAAAAAATCTGAGAAAGATAGACAATTTTCAAGGCCATTTTGTGAATGTAAATCACATGACCATGGTCAGAGCGTTATCTTCTAGAAGTAACAGAATGGATGAAAGCAAGCCGAAATCTAGAAAACCTTGAGGAATTGATACAGAAATTTGTATATTTTTTTTATTGTACATTTGTTTGTCAATATTGGTCTGAAAGTGGCCAACTCCTTTAAGGCAAGGGCCCCAAGCGGTGTAAACGTTGTGGTTTGCTCACCGAAATCCTATCCACGTATCGTCGATATCCCAAGTACCTTGGTTGGACAAACTGACTCCCCTGCAACATTTTAGAATAGCTTTGAGTATGGAGCAATATCAGACTACAATACCAAACAGAAACTCAGAAATTCCCAGAAGATACCCGCAGACAACATGCGTAATCCCGCCGTAAACAATACAATATACTAGTAAATTATTCCCAGCCTCCAGTCACATAATTGGATTTTTAAGGCAAAAAATATACAATAAATCATTGTTATAAGTTCTGTTTACCAGTGTAACTAAATAAAAACACGAAATCCGCCAAACAGGGCTACACCACTGGTATGTGCGCGCCTAGGGGTTAATGGGGAACCAGATAGGATTTCACAATAGCCAACGCTAGAGAAATTAATAAGAACAAGTATTGTATTGAGGAAAGGGCAAGGCAGGGGTAGCAGACAGAAAACAGAAACATCCAACCACAATAATAAGAGATTGGAATTTCACCCTCTCGGAGTTTTTTTTATTTTACATTTGAAACAGATTTCAAAGACATCCTAAAACAGAACATCCATGTTTCCACATAAATTGGTATTTATACTGCTGTTTGTGCGCAGTTATAGGGCCGTGCCGTTCGTGTTTTCCACATGCAATGAAACAATCGCTCAATAGTGTCAAATGTCAGCGCTACAGACTACTAATAGTTGAATGTCAAGAGCCAGTGACATCAAGAACCCATAATCTCATCGTGACCATGGAACGCATAGATAACCTTCAACGAACACTATGTCTTCAGATTTAACGGGAAGTTTTGTCTCTACTTAAAACCAGATGAATTTCCAAAAAATGGAATTTTGTATCCATACTGGCCTGAACAATGGCCCGGTTCACATCCGCGTTTGGGTTTCCATTCAGGGGGTCCAAACGGAAACCTATATGCATAAAAAAAGTGGTTACTTGGGAAACCCACCCCATAGAATATAATGGGGTCCATGTTAGTTTCCACTCGGTCTCCGCATGAAACATACGGAGAGAAAAGTCTTGCGAGCACCATTTTTCTCTCCACCGAGCAAAAACCACATGGACCCCATTATATTCTACGGGGTCTACAGGTTTCCCAGGTAACCGTTTTTTTATGCATATAGGTTTCCAATCAGGGGGTCCCCAAGCGGACTCCCCAAACGAAAACCCGAACGCAGATGTGAGCCGGACCTAAGTATGGCAGCCTTGTATGGCACTTCCAGTGGAAGAATTCCTTAAGATTGGAGTAGAACATTACATTCCTAAGAAATCTTCAGTGTATATAAATATGACAACATGTAATATCTTATATACAATAATTTAAAGAAGACCTTTCACCACCTCCTCCAACTATAACTCTCTGTAGCCATAAATAAATCCACATTTTCGGCACAGTGGGAAATGTTTCTATAGCCGGCTCTATCCCCGAGCAATTCTCTCTTTTACTTTCAGCACAATTATGTTCTCTACAGTCAGGAAGGCGGTCCTTGGTTTTCAGCTCCAGCCCAGGACCACCCACCTGACAGTAAAGGGTGTGTGTTTAATCCTAGGTGTTATCACTATACATCCAGCCAAGGACACCCACTATGTGTACTGGATGGTAATATGCGGACCATAGTACTGTGTATCCAGCAGGTAGGAGGATGGAGTGAAGTGACTGCTGCAAGTTACTGAGTGGGAAGTAAATGATCGGAGACAAAATTTGGCCACGTAAATAAGGCATACATGAGAATCTAAACCTACAACCATGACCCGGTCCTGACTGATCATGATGCGCGACCCACTGATGGATTCAAATACTGCACATAGGGCCCAAATGTACTACCACGGCCCTCAAATATGAATGCCAACATTTTACAGCAGAATGGGTTTAGTTTTGCCATCAAAGAGAACTTATTTGTATATTTCTTTCCTAGAATTCTTAGTCTGGCATGAATGGACTGTAAGATTCTGAACACCTGAAAAAAGGCCTGCAAAGGCATCCTCCTTAAAGGGAGTCTGTCACCAGAACTCAGTATATCAACCCATCCCTACAGATAGATAGGTTAGGGTCACCAGAACCCAGTATATCACCCCATCCCTGCAGATAGATAAGTTAGGGTCATCTGAACCCGCATATCACCCCAGCTCTGCAGATAGATAGGTTAGTGTCACCATAACAGCATATCATCACAGCCCTGCAGATAGATAGGTTAGTGTCACCAGACACAGCATATCACCCCAGCCCTGCAGATAGATAGGTTAGGGTCACCAGAACTCGCATATCACCCCAGCCCTGCAGATAGATAGGTTAGTGTCACTAGAACCAGCATATCACCCCAGCCCTGCAGATAGATAGGTTAGGGTCACCAGAACCAGCATATCACCCCAGCCCTGCAGATAGATAGGTTAGTGTCACTAGAACCAGCATATCACCCCAGCCCTGCAGATAGATAGGTTAGTGTCACTAGAACCAGCATATCACCCCAGCCCTGCAGATAGATAGGTTAGGGTCACCAGAACCAGCATATCACCCCAGCCCTGCAGATAGATAGGTTAGTGTCACTAGAACCAGCATATCACCCCAGCCCTGCAGATAGATAGGTTAGGGTCACTAGAACCAGCATATCACCCCAGCCCTGCAGATAGATAGGTTAGTGTCACCAGAACCCGCATATCATCCCAGCCCTGCAGATAGATAGGTTAGGGTCACCTGAACCCAGCATATCACCCCAGCCCTGCAGATAGATAGGTTAGAGTCATCTGAATGAAATGGTATTTACCCCTTGTGAATCACTACCTGTCACTGAGATATCTCTATTTTTGTCATTATGCAAATAAGATATTTGGAGCAACAAGAGCGTTTTTGCTTACGTCTTTGCAGCAATGTCAATGGCTCTTTGCTCCCAAAAGCTCATTTACATATTGAAAAAAACTGAATATCTCAGCAATGGAGGCAGCTATTCAAAAAAGGACAACACTGTTTGAGTCGGGTGACCCTAACCTATCTCTCTGCGGGCTGGGTTTATATGTAGGTTCTGGTGACACTAACCTATCTCTCTGCGATGTTCGCATGAAAGGGAAGGGGAAAAAAGGGAAAATGCACAGCCTCCCACTAAGATGTTATTTTAGAACAATATGTTATTGGCAAAATTCAAAGTTCATAGGATTGAATCACTGACCCGTCTGTTGGAGTTCCAATCACGGACTGTGCGCACGGACTTCTCCGCTCCTCCGGTCAGAAGCAATTATACACAGCCAAGGAAATAAAAAATTGAAGATCCAGCATATCCGTAAAACTATTTTCTTACTTTATTCAGTGGCCCATAGCCATGTTAAAATTGAGTCACAGACATGGATGGTATAGAACAAGGCAAAGGAAACAGCATTAAGTCCGACTGACGCGTTTCGAGAACATAGTTCTCTTAGTCATATCTCTCTGCGGGTTGGGTTGATATGTAGGTTCTGGTGACCGACTCCCTTTAAGGAGACATAGTATCTATTCTGACCGACTATAACCCTCATGTCATCATTTCTTCTAAACTATTTGCAGAAAATATCAATTTTCCCTCGTTGTATTCCATACCCATAAACATAGGGTAAGAATATACCGAAATGGTCTTTATGTAATCATTATGTTAGAAGATTTCCAAAATACATGTTTTTGGGGGGAGTGCAAATACAGTTTACCTTCTATAGCTATATTTATTTTAGCTGACCTTATTCCAGGGTCTGGTCAGCCTCCACCCGTCGTTGGATCCATTTTCTTTCTTTTTTTTTTTTTTTTTGTTTTAGTCACACTCACAAATCCAAATACAGCACATCCACTTCTGCACCCACATCCAAACCACACCATCCATTCCACCCATAGCGCAGTGCCAAAGACAATCTCCGTCTGGAACAGTGCACCTTCCCAGAACTGCCTGGGATCTATGTTTTCATTTAGCCATTCTAAACTAATTTGACCGAGTTCTCCATCCTATGGCTTGGAACAGGTGGAGATGGATTTGCTTATGTGCTTCTGTCAAGAGCATTGTTGTAACATTTTAACAAGCTTGTGATGTCCCTCGGACATTCCTCACATCCTTCGATTGTTTAGAAAAGTCTTCTAATACATCAGATTGTTAATGTTAAGAATGTTTCATTGCAAGAATACATGTCTGGCTTCAACATTTGATACATCAAATCAGATTTGTTTAGTTTCGTTGCGTCCTGTGGAATTACTGGGTTCTCCGAAGATCAAAGACCTGGACCTACAACCAAGTTGACCACACTCATAGTCACAGCAGCCATGAACAAACAGTACAATGTTACCATTAGACAGGTAAACTTGTATTACTTTGTTTCTTACAGTTATGCAAATGGTGGAAAATAAAGAATACGTTGCCAGAAAGTAATGTACTGTAATATATCAAGACCTATTCAAAAGATTATGTATCCACCATAAAAGAGTTTGGCTTCGCGATTTTGACTCTGTAGAGTATTCGTCTTTCCTACGCAACCAAACATATCCCCCAGTAGTGTAATGATGAACCTCATAATGGAGACGTCTCTTCGTACCCCATCTGTGTGGGGGTACTCAAGACTCAACTTGGCATGGTCCATCAAGTCTATTGATGTAGATGATATCTATGAACTTTGATGAGTTACCTATAGCGCTCACCTCTGGTTTATTGCCATATTTTTTGTACACATGTGGACTCGCTATGTTTTTATGGTCCCAAAGAGGTTGGAAGAAAATGGATCAAGCTTGAATTGGCTTAGTATGTTTTAAGAATTATTAGTTTAGATGATGTCTATTGGATTCTGCATTTTTGGTTTCATTAAATGCACCCCCAAAGCTAGGCAATGGGTATATTTTTACACGATATAAAGCAGACAGGATACCCTCCTTTTCCAAGACGTTACCATATTACAGATAACAACCCCAGATACATTGGTAAAACATTCTTGGAGAAAGGAGGTTCTCTAAAAAAAAAGTGTCTTCCAAACTCCAAAAAATCCTTTTAAAGCTGGAGCCACACATGGTGCAAACGGCACGGCTTGGCTGTGGCGGTAACGTTGTGGAAAATAACACAACATTATACAGTCACTGCAAGCTGGATGGGATTTTAGCGAAAAATACGTGCAACGGACACGCTATGATTGCCCAAACCGTTATGGTTTTGGAAATCGCAGCATATCAATTATACCTACGGAAACGCATTATGAAAAGTGCTGTTGGAAAAAACGTGATGCGTTGCCGCCAAGGTTTTTACCACAACACTTTTTTTGGCTGTGAGATACTACGTGGGGCCTTAGTCTTAAAAACATTCCTCAAAAGAACAGAGGCAGAAGAATGAAGACAAACCCACCAGTTGACCATCTAATGTACATAGAGATGTCTTGACGATCTCTCAAGAGCTGAGGTTGGGGGAAAGGGATGTGCCAACACACCACAAGGTTGACTTTCTAAGAACTTTCTAAGGATCTTTTTACTCCTAGGCCAGTGACAGAGACAAGAGGACATCCTCTACGTCTGGAGGAGAGAACATTTCACCAGCAACATAGACACGGATTCTTCACAGTAAGAACAGCGAAGCTATGGAGCTCTCTGCCCCAGGAAGTGCTGATGGTAGATTCATTAAACAAGTTCAAAGAGGGCCTGGATGCCTTTCTTGAAGAGAACAATATTACGTGTAATGGACTCTACATTTTAAGGACATGATGATCCAGGGTTTTTATACTGACTGCCAGATTGGAGTCGGGAAGGAATTTTTTCCCCTCAAATAAGGCAACTGGCATGAGCCTCATGGGGTTCTTTGCCTTCCCCTGGATCAACACTGTAGGGATTGTAGGATTATAGGTCGGACTTGATGGACTGATGTCTTCATCCAATCTAATCTACTATGTAACTATGTACCTATGACTTACGCTACCCTCCATGTTCAATGCAAGCTTGGTTAAGTTGAGCATATAGGTCCATGAGATAACTGTCGATGAGTAGGGTTGAGCAATCGGGATCGGAAATGTTCAGATTCCGATCGGCGATCAAGTAAATTTCACGATCGCAATTGGAATTCCAATCCCGATCTTTTCAGGCGGGATCGAGATCGAAGGTTATTTCCCACAATGATTGGCTACTGGCCAATCATTGTGGGAAAAGCTTAGCACCCATAGGAATGAATGGAAGTGGCCGGCTGCTTAACCCCCTGCGTTCATTCATTCCTATAGATTTACCGCAGCCTGCCACTGTTCTGCTTCGTCCCTGTTTTACCGTATACTCAGCTGAATATACAGTAAAACAGGGACGAAGCAGAAGAGTGGCAGGCTGTGGTAAATCACTGTGTGCTGCGCTGCTGTGAGGACGACGAGGCAAGTTCACGAGTAGATAGATACTACTGTACATTGACTTGTCTATCTACTAGACAAGTCAATGTATAGTAGTATCTATCTATTCGCGAACTTCGCTCAACTTACCTGCACAGAAGTGCTGCCGCTGCCCTCTTCTGGTCGGGTCCTCTCTCCTTCACATGCCTTCAGAGCGCCCTGCGCCTCCCTAGACTAGTATTATAGAGATGCTGGGATAAGGCAGGGCTTGTGGCTTAGGAGAGTGTGGACAGGTACTGGGAGGGGAGACGTGAGTGATACACTCACGTCCCCCCGCCTACACTCTCCTAAGCCACAACAAGCCCCGCCTACTCCCGTCATCTCTAACACTAGCATAGGGAGGTGGCAGCGCTCTGAAGGCCTGTGAAGGAGAGACCAAGACAGGACCGGACCGGAACAAGAAGAACTGGGAGCGGCAGTGGATCTGGGCAGGTAAGCGCACACCAGAAGGGATTTTTTTTTAATCACTACACAGCGTGGAGTCCAAAAATTGAAACAATTTTTAGACTCCATGCTGTGTAGTGAATAGGATCGTTTTTAAAATCCGATCTTCGATTATTAAAAAAATCCCATTGACTTGCATTGGGATCGGGATCGGGTTCGAATGGAAAATGACCTGAAATCGGATTTTAAAAACGATCCTGAAATTTCAAGATCGGCTCAACCCGATCGGTGAGCGCTTAGCCATCATCCTTATGAAGTATGTGGCCAGCTTGGCTCCTGTACATAACAGAAACCATGTTCCTATGAGATTAGTCGTATGATGCATCCCAAAATCACCGACTGTATTATTATGAGGTTTCATAAGGGATTCCAGTCGCTCCGTTCCATCATACAGTTCTATTCTCGTTGTCACATCTCATAACCTAGATCATTTAACTGGAATGAATTATAACAAATGCCAACAATGACTTTCCAAACTTATACAAGTCGCTATTCTACGTATATTTATTTAATCTACCGCTGCGCCATTTCCATCAATTGTTTTTACACTCATATTGTATAATTCAATCTATACATTTCTTATAATAATTGCTTGGAACATATCACACATTGTTTCTCCAAAATAAACATACCGCACCTCGGAGAATTTATATTTCGATCGAATTATAGCAACTTGACTTGAAACAACTTTGGGGTCTCCAAACTTTGAACTACTGGAATATGTAATAGATTTAGCTCTTTTTTTTAATGTAAATGTTCATTGGATATAGAATTAAAAAAAACAAAGGCGTGTCTGGACCGAATTATTATCTAATATATCAATGTTATTACTCCTTACATGAAATACTCAGACTTTATTAAGTAGGTTATGCCCCCTTAAATGACTGCTTAACATGCAGTAACCATTTCATTTATAGAGCAAAATCCACAAACCTTCCAGAGCAAACATTTCTTAGAAGCCGAGGTACATTCACAAGTAACTGAGTGTTCAACGCGGTCGGTGTTTTGCATTTTGCGATGGCAAAGTTAATAGAGCGTAAAATGGGGCCATGTTTTAAAATGAGGTTGTATACAGCGTGCGGCCAGTTGTAAATCTCTACGACTGCAAAATTACGAGTCAACTCTGCTGCCATTTATACAGTTGTGTAATGGAAACTGATTTGTAGAGGGAAAATAGCAGTAACATTATTAACCGCTTACAGGGGAATTGCATTGGAAAGGTCAGAAACATTAAAAATGGTTAAAATAGGACCACAGTGACCCCCTCCCGGGTCACAAGATCAAGGGACTCTGGTTCCAACAGAACAACTGTGGCAAACAAACCCATATATCTCTAGAGATGACATGTTTGTGCCTTCTACTTATCAGCTCGGTGTGAACACCAAGGAAAAAAGGTTTAAATTCAATTTCAAAATGGAATGGATACAATTTACAAATATTCAAATACGCAAATATACAAATTCAAATTTACAAATATTCAAATTCGCAAATATACAAATTCAAATTTACAAATATTCAAATTCACAAATATACAAATTCAAATTTACAAATATTCAAATTGACAAATATTCAAATTCAAAAATATTCAAATTCAAATATTTTAATTATATAAACAGCACAGATGTCCCAATTTTGGACCCCGTATCACATTCCAAGAAGTGTAGCTCCTGCTTTTATACCGACACAACAGACTACTTACTTTCTCCTCTCTGTGTATGTGATGAAAAAGGGTGGCCATCTGCTAAAATTCATTAGCCAAGCCTACCCAACCCCAACCCCAGCTCTGATTCGGAAAAGGGGACTGGCTTAGCTATAGAACTGAACCAGCCCCTATTAAAGAGGACCTCCGACCACCCAAGAAGTGGGGCTACATTTTAGCGTAGCAGTAACCACATGCGGACAACACCCAGTCTGCATGGCTGCCAGTGATCACATAACTATACATGTAAACCACTGTATAATCTTTTTTTTTTAAATGTAGAATGTGAGCCCTACAGAGATCTCGCAATGTACATTTTTTCCCTATCAGTATGTCTTTTTGGAATATGGGATGGAAATCCATGCAAACACGGGGAGAACATACAAACTCCTTGCAGATGTTTTTTTGCCCTTGGCGGTATTTGAACACCAGGACTCCAGCGCTGCAAGGCTGCAGTGCTAACCACTGAGCCACCGTGTGGCCTCTTCGTAAACCACTGTATAATCTTGATATCCATGTCATGCATTCAGGCATATGTTGGTATTTGCATGCCGCGTTATTCTTTACATCAAATCAACAGACACCGTAGCAAAACCGATAACACTATATGTCATTGAAGTTCGTTGTCAGACCTTAAAACCTATTAGGTGATATGGATGTCATAGGCGGACCTCTCCTCAGTGTAACCCCATGAACCAAAGTGTAGTTAGTTACATCATCACTGCAAAGATGACATCACTGACTATCACATGTAACTGCTAAAGCCTGTTATTGGCTACAGTGAGCACGTGGTACAGGTTATTGACCTCAATGCTGAGATGTCCGAATCGAGCACTGGAATTGAAGACCAGGGGACTACACACCAGGAAACCAGGGGGAAATCTCTTAGGGTACAAGCACAAGATCAAGATCAAAATCTGCACGGAAATCCGTATGGAAAATCTGCACTAACTGGGCAGATTCTGGTGCAGATTTCATACTTGTACATGCAGATTTTGGTGCAGATTTTTAAGCTATTTCTTTAAAATCTGAGCTGGAAAAAATAAATACATTGACATACTGCAGATTTTAAGATCTGCATGATGGGTCAAATTCTGCTCAAATATGTATTTTCTGCATTAAAATCTGCACTGAAAATCCATACGTAATCTTGATCATGTGCATGTACCCTACATCACAAAAAAAAAATCCCAATGTTACAAATCCTGAAATTTGGAGAATTTCGTATTCCCCGCTGTTGCCCTGTAAATCCATCAGTACACAGCCAATGCACTTCAGCCAGTGGCCTTCACCCAAGGCAGTAGAACATAGCTGAAGTCCAGCATTGTAGCCATAGACAGCATTCTTTACTTAAGAAAGTTACAGAGCTAAAATCCCTGCCGGGAAAAGCTGGATCCAAACTGTAATTTTTACACAACCTATGACAAGTCATACAGTCATTCCTGCCACCACAAAGTTGTTGGACAGAGGGTCGTAAATACCAAAGTAATATATGACCTAAAAAGAAACTTTGCTTTGGAAAGACGACTTCTCTAATCTGGTTCTAACTAAAAGTGAAATGCTATGGAGTTACAACCGGGCTGAGTGATGTCATAGATAATTGATTAAGACAGTGGCTGTGTTATTACCGAGGATTTTCTGGGCAAAGAAAACTGAAGCTCTGTCCCAAAAATTTCATATTTTCACTTCATGCATTTTATTTTTTGGAGATCTGCATTTCACATGGAACGTTTTCTAAACATAATTAGTTGTTTCTTATTCCTGGAGAGAGAAAAAAACAGCTTATAGAGTAGATCTGATCTTATCGGTTAGAAGGTCATTGCTGTGTATGGATCCTGAACATTCAACTCAAATAATACTGACGCGAACCCAACAAGAAGCCCTATACACACTGGGGTAGCTATAGGCAATACAGAGGTAGGGGGTCACCTAGAACCTGGTGACTAGATGGTCAAAAGCCCCCTCCTCTACACAATAAGTATTATAGTATATATATAGTAAGTATTATATTCTGAAATTTCCCCAAAGTGGGACTATTAAAGGATTATCTTATCTTATCTTATAGGCCTGCCTAGTAGGACCCAGGAGCTCAGCTGGGGGGCAATTGGGGCATGTGCTAGGTGCAGCTAGTAAGGATATACACTGTCTACCAATAAGTATATGGACCCCTGCGGTAGAATAGAAAAACAACATTTCTTCCTATCCAATAGTTGGTAGACCCCAGCAGATTCTTCCTTACGGATGGGATTGATCGACACAATACTCCCGGATACCTGGTGACACTCCTGGTGTATGTGAGCCATCGGTTGGGTGCGGTTCTTTCGAATTTCTCTTGCCAGCACTCGTCGGTCTCTATGTCCCTTAAGGATCAACCATTCCTGTGATACCCCACAATTACCCCTTTCTCGCAATTAGACAACTCTGCACTTCGTGGCATCTTGGATGCGACCAATGCCAATGCTGTTTCCTATTTAATGGCGGAAGGCGTGACGTACATCACGACCGCAGATACTGCATCTTCATTTGCATGGGTGTCCAAATACTTATTGGTAGACAGTGTAGTCTGAAGCAGACCTTACTGACTTCTATGGAGATTTCTAGGCCTAGTCTATGACCTGAGCAGAGATGGGAGTGGATAAGCAGTGAAATCTTCTACGCTTCTACGGTGACTGGTGGATTCTGTCTTATCTACATATACATGATAGCTGTGATCATCAGTGTGCCGTAAGTGAGGTCACTGCTGCAAAGAAATCTCCTACAAAAAAACAGGAAGCCTCAACATATTAGTTGGCTTAGTGGTCGGAGAAATAGCTATAGAATTTTTAGGAATTTTTCAAAAAAATACATAATAAAATTGAAATTTTTTAAAAACATCACCAAAAATTCTTTAAAAAACATATTTAATAGTAAGCTTGGTTAAAAATAAATTGGTCGATCTCTGGTGTCTCCTTCTCTTGCATAAAGGATAACACTGCTATAGATTGCTTTGGTTCCATCTACTACAACCGACACATTGAACAGAGTTCTTCTATCGTTCCTCCCTCCACTACAACTACTATAGGAAAGTTACATAATTCCATCTCTATAATACGGAGAAGCAGAAATAGAATTTTACTTCTGAAAACTTGATGTACAATATACAATGAAGTGGAGAGATGCAGTTTCCAGCCTACAGGAAGCAACGTCCTTCCACAGGAATGTATTGGCTTGACTCCGCCATTCCAAGAGAGGGCTTTACCAAACGCTGCTACCCATACTGCCATGTGTTATTTCATCACTAAATAATAGGTATAACCGCCGCGCTCAACACAAGAAGAACTACAGTTATTTCTGGCATGGGAAAAAAAAAGAGATGGAAAAACATGAACAATCCTACGAGCAGAGTATAGAAGCAAATGCAAAAATACTAACTTTGATGGGCACTCAATAGAATTAAGGGATATTATGATACAATATATGATTGCATATCATTCGGAATTGAAAGGAAGTCTCATCACAAATACCGAGATCAAAGGAAATTGCCCATTGTAAAGTCGTCCTATCCAGTGTCACACTATTGCAAACTAACGTATATACTCGAGTATAAGCCGACCTGAGTATAAGCCGACCCCCTAATTTTACCACAAAAAACTGGGAAAACTTTTTGAGTCGAGTATAAGCACGAGGGGGGAAATGCAGCAGCTACTGGAGAATTTCAAAAATTATAATGGTCAGAGTTTTTGGGTGCAGTAGTTGCTGGGAAAGGGGAGGGGGTGTTTTGGTTGTCTCTCTGCCCCTTCCCTCAGCTTGAGGACTGTATTTTCTTCCCCCACTTGAAATTCAGCCTGGCTGTATATAGGGTATCTGCAGTGCTCCTATTAACCCCTTCCCAACAGAACAGGAGCACTGCAGATACCCTATATTCAGTAGAATGGGCACTTTCAGACACAGGGATACCTAATTGAGATTCTATATATTGATTCTATATATTGATATTGTAGCTGGTCATAGACCCCCCCCCCCCCTCCTAAAAAAAAAACAAAAACATTTTTTTTTGCTGACTCGAGTATAAGCCGAGGGGGACTATTTCAGCACAAAAACTGTGCTTAAAAATTCGGCTTATACTCACGTATATATGGTAATTTTTGTCTTTGCTATATTTGGATATCCGGACAAGAAAGTTTGCATTAAATACATCCGACTCTTTTTTCCAATCACAGCTCACTAAACTTTTTCAATTTCTTTAAGTAAAAACATGAAAATCCAATATCAAGTACTTGGGTCTAGGGCTACAAAATTGTTGCCTAAAAATAAAATGTAAATTTTTTTCAAGCTAAACTCCAACTCTTTACATTTCTCAATAGAGCTTGCTCCACTGATTCCATCACACTTGGAATTTCTTTTCAGGCCCCCACTGTTCCTGAGCTATCACAGCTGTTAGTTTCAGCACAATTATGCCTTCTCTTTTAGGTGGGCAGTCCCCGACTGTTTTCTCCAGCCCAGGACCGCCCTCTGACGGTAGAGAGTGTGATTGTGCTTAAACTAAGGATTGCTCAGGAATGGTGAGGGCTAGAGAAAAAATTCTAAGTGTGACGGAATCAGTGGAGCAACACCTACTGAAGTATGCAATGAGTTGCATTTGGTGGGGGTGGTAAGAGGGTACTTATTAAGCTTTAAAAAAATTTAGATTTTTAAGCAAAAATTGTCCAGCCCAAGACCCAAATACGTGATACTGAGAGCTGCTTCTTGCTAAACTCACAAAGGGGCTCCCTGAAAGAGAATATATCCTATCGAGACTATGGGATGGAACACACTCTACATGTTTGTTTATATTATTGTGAACTACGCTCTAATGTCGTGTCAGCCATAGGTAGATAAAACCCATTTGTAATTAGAACTCAGCATATCAACCCAATTCAGCAGATAGATAGGTTATGTTTAACCTCTTGTGAATCGATGCTTCTGTTGCTTAGATATCATTGTTTTTGTCAACTAATGAGGGTTTACCGCTTACCTCTCTGGAGAACTCTCATGACTTGTAAGTCTCCGTACGCCTATGTAGGCACACACTCTCTCTGGTGTGTACGATTATCCCCTGACCCTGGTCTATAGTCTCTCACTCTGCCAAATCAGTATCCCTACGCTATGCTGAGGAAGCCCAATAGGCCGAAACAGCTCTGTCCATAGCTGGGAATCTGTTCCTTTTGGAATAGAAATACTAATTTGGCAATTAAATCCGCATCATGATTAATTAGACTTTTTAACTGAGTCATGCATGATCTTAAGGAAGCTGCCCTCTAGAGAGAGGCGTACAGAGTGCACTGTTCTCCTAATTACATCCTGGAGAATAGATTTGCATATTTTTTGCTCTGAAGAGCTCATTGTATATTGACAGATATAGAAGATAAAACCTTGACAATGGAGGCACCTATTCACACTATTGCTGCAGATTACCTCAACCTATCTATCTGGGTCAATAGGCTGGGTTTTGGCGAGTCCCTTTAAGAATCATACACCACTTAATGAATTAGGTGTAAGTCTCTCCAGCGCACAATCCACCAAGACTCAATGAATTTCTCTTAATATGTTACAAGGTTTACATCGTACCTACGACTCTTCATTTATCTTGCATTACTATAAACATGGTGTCAAATTCGTCACCTTTGTCTGTAGGTTTATTTCCAGCATCACATTAGTAAATTTCCTTCTATGTGGCTAAGGCTGGTTTCAA
The DNA here is from genome assembly GCF_031893055.1 of Leptodactylus fuscus. Lineage (NCBI taxonomy): Eukaryota > Metazoa > Chordata > Amphibia > Anura > Leptodactylidae > Leptodactylus > Leptodactylus fuscus. Next base: position 202,183,256 of record NC_134268.1, on the reverse strand, counting down.
CAGATCGTAAAACCGTGTTTGCAAGGCCGGGAAGAGGCGAAAGGTGGAACTTTCCGCTGGGTGATAATGATCTTAGAAATTAGGTCTGCAATAATGCCGAACAGTTTACAAATCAGATGTGTTCTTCGGCAGTGTTTCTGTACATCATTCCTGTGAGCTCACTGTCCAGACTCCAGACTAAGTAATAAGTCCCAGATGAATTTATTTCTAGTAGAACTTGCTGGCCTCGCTTTGTGCCGTACGAACCACACCTATGTAATATTATGTGCAAGCTCAGAAACAGCAGAATTGAGGATTTTAGCTTTTACTCCAGACTGGCATCTTCTCCAGGCTGTATCGGGCTGACAGCTCTGAAGTCTGCAAAACTCATTTACTTAATGGATCTCAAATAGGAGCAGTATATCTACCAACATCCCTTATTTAAAGGGGATGTCCAGGATTTGGAGCAAAAATGCCACTCTCACTTGCCCCCAACACTCCGTTGCCCCCATTGATCCCCTTTCTGTCTCGTGCTGGGGCTTGAAAGGGATCAGTGATGTCATTCATATACGTCAACCATTGAGGCCACTGATTGGTCTGAGCAGTCATGTGAGGCTCTTACCACAGTGCGGAAAGGGGACCAGGATCAGAGAGCGGAGTGCCAGGGAGAGGTGAGTATGGGATTCTTTTCTTTTACACCCACCTCAGCCACCCAAGTTGTTAGAAATCCTGGACAACCCTTCAAGGTCATAACCTATTTCCCCTTACAAATGCTGAATAAGATATATACAGAAGAACATAGTTGTTGAACAATAATAAAAAGAATCCTCTCAATACAACTTGCCTAATAATTCTGCACACAGTGTAGTTAAAGAAGACTTACGGTTCACGCTACCTTATTTTGTTCCACTGTTCTGATTCATCATAGGATCAGAACAACGGACTCAAAAACAAGTAGAATGATGGACCAGACCAGGTGACGTGAAGCTAGAACGTAAGTCGATGCTCGCTGAAGCCACCACACTCAATAATAGTATCTCTGGAAGGTGTGCCGCATAAGGTTGCCTTGTATGTTCCCAACTTTTGTTGCCCACATGCAATGAAAATACACTCTGATAGCAGTACAGTCATTTACTTATTTACCTCTACTGATATGCAAGACCTTGTCGAATTGCAAGCAGAAACATAGTCTTATACGGAAAGCCTCATCTGTAGACACACTCACCTGTACGGTAAACAAAATTGCCTTCGGTTTCAGAAGATGAAGGAGACACAAGCTCTTCTTCAAACTCGTTTGAGCTGAATGATCCTGAGTGGTTTCTCTGTCTTGTGTTTTCTCTCATGACTGAGTTAGTGGCCATGACATGTCTTAAGGAGTCATTGAGATAGCGGTGCAATAAACTGCTTTTGTATTTCGGAGGCGAGACGTAGTCTTCGTTGGCACTAGCTTCTGCCCTCATCCCTGACTTGATGACCGAGTTCTCCGCATTTATCACAGTATGGTGGATGGGTTTATCATATACTTCTTCATTAGCATGACCCATGGGAGCATTTTCTCCATCTGAAAACCAATAAAAAAAGAATTTTTTACACCGGAGAAGAGAAGCTTCAATTTTATAATCTTCTTACATGTTTTGGCTCTTTTCTCTTAAAAAAAAAATAAAAACAAAAAGTACCGTATATTCTCGAGTATAAGCCTAGTTTTTCAGCACAGGTTTTGTGCTGAAAAAGCCCCCCTCGGCTTATACTCGAGTCAAGCAAAAAAAAAATTATTTTTTTTATTTTTTTTTTTGGGGGGGGGGAGGGGGGGTGTCTATGACCAGCTGCAATTTTTGAAATTTTCCAGTAGCTGCTGCATCCCCCCCCCCTCGGCTTATACTCGAGTCAATATGTTTTCCCAGTTTTTTGTGGTAAAATTAGGGGCCTCGGCTTATATTCGGATTGGCTTATACTCGAGTATACACGGTACTTATAATTGCCGTTTGCAGAATTTTGTCCACGTTACCAAAGCAAGTAGTACTGTAGAAATTCAGCCAAGAACACATGGGTTAATTTACTGCTCATGTGCTTTATTTTGGCTGCAGAAATGCTGCTGAGTGGGACTCAGACAAGGGGAAGGCCCTAACAATTCTTGTATTTCCCTGTGGAGTGGGAGAAGGGGAGAGGCTCCTGCTGAAGCCAGTTGTCTTACAACCAGATGCGGTTTTATGAGGAGGAAAATGATACATAGAGAAGATTTCTTTATACATTCCTCAGTTTAATTCCAATTTCAGAAAAAAATAGGTGATTAATTATGTGATGTCTTCCCACTGACAATATATATGTATGGGCAGCATGTGTTCCAATGGGTGCTGGGAACTGAATGAGCTGCTGAGCCATAGAGGAACCAGATCATCTCTGCACTGTAAGAGCAAGAGGATATATTCCTCCTATAACTGGGGCTAATATACCACCCCTGTTATAGGGCAAGCAAAGAGAACAAAGTTTTATTATGACCTTTTGAGGGGCACAATATCTAAAAAAAAAAAAATTAAGACAAAAAATTGAAAAAAAATATCGACTAAAAAAATAATGTAACTACCACACCCAAAGAACAAAGCCTAACTCTGCCCCCAGTGACACAAAACTGTGTCACCTACATGAGAATCACCATAATGGAATAAGAAAATTATTTTTTAAAAAATTTTGCTAAAATATTTAAAAAAAATTAAAATGTATTAGAAACAAGTAAAAAAAAAAACAAGCTTCCTGCATGTTTTAAGATTTTTCTAGATATAAAAAACATGCAAAATTAAAAATGTAAAAGAACACTAAAATATTTGAATAACCCCCCCCCCCAAAAAAAAAAAAAAAAAGATGTTATAGCCTTCAAAACACAAAAAAAAAAATATATGTCCGGTGTTGAAACAAAATAAAAAGGTCCACTCATAAATTGGTGAAGGAAAAAATTGCTGGGATTTATCTTTTTGTGAAAATTTTATGTTTAATAGTTTAGTTGGGTATGTTCACATGGAGGAAAAAGTCAAAGAAACCTTCTCCGCTGTGTGAACATTCCATGTGGCTAGCCACTCCTGATTAGGCCAGAATGAATGGGCCTATACAGGAGCGTGTCTCGAGCCATGGATGCCGCAGCTGAATCAGCCGCGGAATCCAGGCCAAGATAGCTCATCTCGCTAATTTATTCTGCTACTAGCTAGCAGAAAACAAAGCAAGCGTCTCCCATTGAATTGGAGCCATTTTTGCAAGCAAATTTTGAAAATCTCAAAATCTGCCTTCAAAAAATTCTGTGAGACCATACCGTATATACTCGAGTATAAGCCGACCCGAATGTAAGCCGAGGCCCCTAATTTTACCACAAAAAACGGGGAAAACTTATTGACTCGAGTATAAGCCGAGGGGGGAAATGCAGCAGCTACTGGAAAATTTCAAAAATTAAAATGGTCGGAGTTTTTGGGTGCAGTAGTTGCTGGGGAAGGGGAGGGGGTGTTTTGGTTGTCTGTCTGCCCCTTCCCCGAGCTTGAGGACTGTTTTTTTTTCCCCCACATGGAAATCAGCCTGGCTGTATATAGGGTGCTATAGGATATGGTATCTGCAGTGCTCCTATGTATATTGCTTTGGTGGAATCCCCTTTTAATATCTCTTAATGCTTATTTTCCATATACTGCTCTAACAATGAACAAGTGAACATGTAGAACTGAACAAATCTGGAGAGATTTATTTTTCTAAGGCTAGTGTGAAAGGGGAGGCAGGGGTCACCAGCTCAGGGGTGCACGCTGGGTAATAAACACATGTATTTCAATCACTGGCATGGTCATGCCCTCTAAGCCATTCTGCTCTGCATTCTTGTGTTACAACCCTTCCTAACAAACTCCATTTCTGCACCAATAAACATTCCCGCTTGGCTCGGTGGAGCTGTTCTAGTTAGACTGATCTGCAACTTATTCTTTGCAGGAATAGTCCTTCTTTCTTAGAAAGTCTGGCTAGCTTCCAGTATAAATATAAATACACTATATAGGCTACCTCTGCGTAACCCACATGGAAGGGATCAGATATCGCTCCTTGTTTTTATACATATGACACGGAGTTCCTCATCTTTACGTTGCTGCTGCTGCTCTGTCTCGAGACATAAGTAACATGAAGAATGTTCTCACTGAAGAAATGAGTCAATGCCGTATAAATCTGGATGTTGGTTATTCTAACACTTTACTCAGTCCTGCCTGCTGTAACATCTGGAATAATCGAGCGGATAGTGTCTCCATCCGCATCATTCAAGGTGAAGTCAGGAATGCTCAGCAGGCGGTAGACCCATCACATTAACAGAATTGAAACAGGAAATTTTGGCAAAATATTGCAAATTGAAATCTGATTTTTGTATATTCTGTGATATTACTTTGAACAAATCCTGTAAGACTGACAAAGTCTGGACCGTGTAAATAAGAAAACTCAGTGAACTCTCTTTAAGACGACCACCCAAATGCATTGAGAAATAGTCTTCTAGAAGCGCAAATGCTATCAAAGGTGAACAGTTTAGAAGTAAAAATCTGTCAATTAAAGGGATTTTCCAGGCAAAATAATTTAGGATCATAAAATAAAAATCAGCAGTGACCTTTGGGTATAAAATCCCTGATGTGGATAAGAGGTAACTTGTAGTGCTGAGTGAGTAGTATTCAATCGAATACCAAACACCAAAAGGTTAAACGCTTCGAATATTCGATGTGTTTAACCCCTCGGTGTTCGGCCGATTACACGCATTCCTATGCCGGCGAGGTATTCGATCGAATACTACTCACTCAGCACTAGTAACTTGTAATACAAAAATACCCTTTTAACTTAGCTCAAATTTTGAACAAACAAATTCAATATATTATAGCATGATAACTAGAGATGAGCGAGTAGTACTCGATCGAGTAGGTATTCGATCGAATACTACGGTATTCGAAATACTCATACTCGATCGAGTACCACTCGCTATTCGAATGTAAAAGTTCGATGCAGAACCAGCATTGGTTGGCCGAATGCTATACAGTCGGCCAATCAACGCTGGTTCTTCTCCTACCTTTAGAAGTCTTCTCCGTGCAGCTTCCCCGCAGCTCTTAATTCACTCTGCCAGGCATCGGGCCTGGGCACAGCCGACTGCGCATGTCTGCTTGTAGTGCGGCCATGCGCAGTCGGCTCTGCCCAGGCCCGATGCCTGGCAGAGTGAACGAAGAGCCGGAAGATGCCGCGGGGACGCTGCAAGGAGAAGACTTCTCGGAGGATCCAGCCCGACCCTCACTCGTGGACTTGGTAAGTATAATTTGATCGAACGTTGCCTACCCCTGAAACGAGCATTTTCCCCCCATAGACTATAATAGGGTTCTATATTCGATTCGAGTAGTCAAATATTGAGGGGCTACTCGAAACGAATATCGAACCTCGAACATTTTACTGTTCGATCATCTCTAATGATAACAAAGATCTTGAATGGCTGCAATTCCCAAACAACAATACGTAGTCACACATAGACATAGATAGCATGTCACTTTGTGATATAATATCACAATACAATATCGTCTCGAAATGCTAACTCTCATGTCACACGCCTTTCTGGGCATGCTCAGCCAAGAGGGAAAATAAGAGAAGACACGTTAGTACATAAGACTCATAGGGGTGAATTTATCAAGATCGGCCATCTCCATGCCTTGTCATAAATTTGGTGCATCCTCCAGGGTCCATGCGCTTAAACAGAACTATACACCGGCTCCTTGCTGTCATAGTTGTTTTAAAACTTCAGAAAACTGGTTTAAATGATGACACATCTGATGGGGTTGGTTGCCCTGCCACGATCCCTTTGAGGAAGGTGTTGTGAGCAGAGCAAAATTTTGTGCAAAAATTTTGAAAATATTTGCCACATTCTTATGGCTTTTGAGCAACTTTTCTGGTGCACAAGCCATGATATATGAGCCCCAGAGCCCTCTGTTGGAGCCTCTACAGGTTAGGATTCGTTCACATCTGTGTCGGTAATCCGTTCGGGGGAGTTCACAAGGGGACCCCCCCGAATGGGCTACCAAACGCATTGGCAAGTGCTGTTCAGTGAAAGGTTTCCGCACGGAACATGCAGACAGAAAAGTAGTTCACAATCTACTTTCCTGTCCGCATGACTCGTGCGGAGACCGTGCGGAAAGCACATGGACCCCATTATAGTCTATGGGGTCCATGTGCTTTCACTGCACACCGCTTGCCAATGCATTCGGTAGTCCGTTCGGGGGGTCCCCATGCGGACTCTCCCGAACGGATTAGCGACGCAGATATGAACGAGGCCTACTATCTTTATACTCAAAGAGCCAACATCATAGAGCCAATGGGAGCGTGCCAACTGAGAATTTCTAAAATACAGGAACAAACCTTCTGAACAGGAGTCTTCACTGCTGACACTTAGCCGTTCAGCATTCCCTTGAACATATTTGTTATATAACTTTATCCTCAAAGCCCAGCTCAGGTCTGGTTGTCTCACAGTGTTTTTGAGGCGTCTTCTTGCATTTGCAAACCAATTTGATACCTTGGATATAAATAAAAACAAAAAAACATTTAATTATTTGGATCATTCGCCATCTTATGAGGATTAAAAAAAAACAATCAGCTCATACATGGAAATACCGGGCAAATTGTCAAAGAAAAAAAGGATAGAATAACAGAAAAGTAAATAAATTTAAAAAAAAGAATACAATTGAATAAAATGGAAAAAAAAATAATAAAACGAAAATTTTAATCTAGAGTCAGAGTGGATATTGACGTCTAGCATTAGCGTCTTCACTTTTGGCAATTTCTCAAGGCTTTAATTTTTGTTTTTTTTTCATCCCAACAAAGATTGGATTTTTTTTTTCTGCCGATGTAGCTAGACAATGGGTTGTTTTTTAGCTTTATGATAATATGGGTCATTACATACACAATGATACCAATTATGTACAATTTTTTACCATTCCTAAGAAGGGAATGGGGATTTTGTTGCAATACCCTTTATCAGCTGTAGTATGTGGATGGCACACAGGGAGACGCACTGAATCTCATATTAATGGGCTATCCTAATGATAGGCTATTAAAATGGTGATCTGGGGAAAATCCCTTTAAGGGCCCATGTAGCAAAAAGTGCGTAAAAAAAATGCTGTAAGAAAAAAATTAGAGTTTTTGTTGCCTTTTTCTGTGCTTTTTTTCTTCCCCTATTAAATCTATAGGAAAAACACTTGTGCAGCTCTTTTTTATACAATGTGTGGATGAGATTAATCAAAATCGCTTGCTTGTACTATAAAATGCATTGTTTCTGCAACACGGGTCCTTAGCTTAAAGGGGCTCTATCAGCAAAATGATGCTAATAGAGCCCCACATAGGCATGAATAGCCTTTAAAAAGGCTATTCAGGCACCATAAATGTTATATTAAACCTCAGTCCTGTTTTTAAATAAAAGCATTAAAACATATATGCTAATCGTACCTGAATGTGCACCATGGGCGGGGATGCACGATGCTACGCCAAAGCCAATGCTCAATAAACCACAACAAAATCTGCAACAAAAAAAGCTGTATTTCCACAAAGTGGAGCCTTAGCCTAAAGGTGTTTTCCAAGCTAAAAATATTGATGAGGAACTGATCTGCAATACCTGATCTCGTCACTATAAAGAGAACAGCGCTGTCTGCTTCCTGCTTCATTCTGTGTCTCAGCCTCTGAGACCAGCTGATCGTTGGGGGTACCAGGTTTCGGACCCAACTTATCTTAGGATAGGTCTTCAATATTTTAGCTCAGAAAAGCTTTTTAAGTTTAGTATAAACAGTATGGCATAAAATAACTGGCAAATGATGCCAACTTTCTAACGCAAGGACTTTATCTCCCCGTGTTTTATTTTCTTATAGATTCAGCATAAATCTGGGGAACAATACGGCATACCTCTGTAATTGTTGGCATATGGAGGTATGGAATGGACCTATAGACCTTTATGGATCCAGTACAGAGTCCTGAAAATCTGCCTGTGTGCATGGGCCTAAGTCCATTCCCAGCTTGCATTGAGATAAGTCATACGTCAATACAACGCTATAGGCTGAAGCTCTTTACTTTACAAGGAAAACAAAGTCCCAATGATTTTGAGTAGGGTAATTTGTGGTGACATGTGCCCCTAATGAGACCTCATCCAGGAAAAAAACACACAAGCACAAGCAAACAGTCTCTACAAATTGTCTCCAGATTCAGAAAATGTCCCTAATTATCAACCAAAAAAACAGTAAAGGTCTCATCGTTGCTCAAGAGTAGACATGGATTCCATACATTCCACCCTACACATCTGTATCCTCTACATGATCTTACACCATATTGCTCAAATTATCCCCAGCCTTCCATAGTTGTTAAGCGGCATCTTAAAAAAGATCACTTAGTAGCAATAACCACTTGTAGATTTCACTCTTTGATATCTAGACATGTAATTCCCTTCCCCTAAGTAAGCTGACTCTAGAACTTGAGGGCTTTTAGAATGAACCCTGTTACAATATACCGCCACATCTTCAAAGACATTTTCCCGTCTCAAGGATCATATTTTAGAATTGTAGCTTTAGCTAACTGAAGTGTTTTCATCTATATATTGCTTCGTCTATCTTGCTCAGTTTCTCAGATATGTCTCTTCAGTGTTAATAGCTCGCTGCAAAAGTTTCAGACCACCTCTGCTATCTAGCTGCAGTGGTCAGGCTGGTGACCAGTTCCCGCTCGCTTCTCTCTTTACTTTTCTTCACAGGCCTTTGGTTATCCCTGTCTGTAAATCCAGAGATAGCGGTGCACAGTTTAGTTTCAAGAACACATTGCTGACTTGAACTGTCCATTACACAGGCTACACGTATCCACCAACTTGCCAATGAAATCAGGAAGTGGAGAGGAGACAAGAGAATAGGTGAAACCTTGAGATGGGAAACCCCTTTAAAGTTAGATTGATAGCCTCCAGGAAGTTTCAGGAGAGTTGGAAAGAAATGGCCATTCTGACCCTATTTAAGAAAAATTTTAACAGTCAGAGAACCCCCTTAAAGCTACAGAAACAGGCACCAATCTGACGGTCACTTTTTGCAGTTGGGCGATTACAAGTTCCAATCTACTTCCATATATGAATGAAGGGGTTGCTGGTAACAACTTACAGTAGGGTTGCCTTGATTAGAGATGAGAGAACACTAAAATGTCCGAAGTTCGAAATCCGATTCGAACAGCCACACACTGTTCGACTGGGGGGAAATGCTTGTTTCAGGGGTACGCAAAATTCGATAAAATTATACTTACCAAGTCCACGAGTGACGTCGGGCTGGATTCTCCCTGAAGTCTTCTCCCGGCGCAGCGTCCCCGCGTCTTCTTCCGGCTGGAATTCACTCTGCCTAGGCATCGGGGCCTGGGCAGAGCCGAGTGCGCATGCGCGGTCATGCACGGACATGCGCAGTCGGCTCTGCCCGGGCCGACGCCTGAGCAGAGCCGACTGCGCATTCGAGGGCATGCCCGCGCATGCGCAGTCGGCTCTGCCTAGGCCGGATGCCTAGGCAGAGTGAATTCCAGCCGGAAGACGCCGCGGGGACGCTGCACGTAGAAGACTTCTAAAGGTAAGAGAAGAACCAGCGTTGATTGGCAGAATGTATAGCATTCTGCCAATCAACGCTGGTTCTCCATCGAACCTTAAACTTTGAACAGCTAGTAGTGTTCGATCGAGTACGAGTATTTCGAATACCGTAGTTTTCGATTGAACACCTACTCGATCGAACACTACTCGCTCATCTCTAGCCTTGATTTTTGCGATGGGTCCCACATTGCTTTATATACAAAACTATATCCAGGAATGGTTAAAATAGTATAAAATTTTATTGAACTAGTTCTCCACTCTAGGAATCAATGCAACTTTCTATTGACCCAGCAATAAGAACTTTCATATATGGTAAATTAGAAAAACTCCCAAAACTTCAGTTTTTCTACTTTACGGCCACTTGACTCCTGAGCCCCTTGAGCCCTCCATTTGATATTGCGGCTTTATACACTTATGTGCTTAACTTCATACAATAAAACCGTATTTTGCCATATTTGTATAGTCAAGTGCGGCATTTATAAAACAGCACAAAAAGTTTCTAGAGAATTATAAGATTATTTTTTATTGTATAGTATGCAGCCATATTGTGGATACATTTACCTTCAATCCCTACAGCTGTATACAGGGCCTGTCTCTATATTCGTAGTGACAATTTAATAGACCTATACTAGTGGTTCTGTCATTTTCATTCTACTCTCCGACAAGCCTAGATTAGTAAGAAATGGCAAGTCCCTTAAGACATATTAGCTGAGAAGGATGGCCTGGAATTCTTCCACCTTTTAATGCACCGTGGATACCGATTTCTCTCCAAGTCCTCCGCATGATCTATGGCTGGCTTGCTTAGGATTTAGCGTGACACAACAACAACATGGCGGGATTAGTTTAATGTCTGCCTAGATAATCCGCTAAAGACTGTAGTACTTCAGCCTCCTTCAAGTAAAAAACCTGAGATGGAATAAAAGTACATATAAATAAAAATGTATATGCATTAACTGTTCATTCCCAAACCGGTGGCTGCTGGGTTCTGTTTCAATGTGCACTGTATTGGGACTATGGCCAACTCCTCTCTCTATATCATACTTTCCATCACTTCGAAAGCTCTTGGAGGAATACTTAGGAATGAACGCTTGCTGACGGATTTGCCGTAGAATTAGAGATGAATGTTGGGAGCCTCAATGATATCCTTTGATCAGTTTGTTACCAGGAATACTTCTTATAGAAGGGTTGGATCAGGCCATGTGGATCTGGTGTTTGAGACCCCTCTGTATAATCCTAATAAGAAGACTCAGAATGTCTAGGAATTACATGTTTGCAGATTCGTTTGAAAGTGGGCCTTGCAATACCATACTTCTCCTGTAGTGGCCGCTGCAGGAAACATGTGTAGATGCCTACTGCTTAATCGGTGATCGCTTCTTATCATCCGGAATTTTAGATGCCAGACCTGCGATGTTGAGGTTATTGTCTCTGGGCCCTGAACTTCTCTCCTACTTGTCTCTACATCTTGGCCTCCAGTGATGACGTCCCAATGTGGACATGTAACTGTTGCAGCCAATCACTGATCATAGTGGTGATCACCAGAGATTGACTGTAGTGGTTACATGTCTAGGGCAGGATGTCATCAATGACGGCTACGATACAGAGAACTGCACGTGTTGGAACAGGTGTGGCAGGAGATACATAAGGTGAGTATGATATGGCCTTTCTTGGGACTCTTTTTTTACTCACTTCATACCCGCATTTTTTATGTGCCAAACCTTGGGTTTTAAGGTTGCTTCTAAGATCAGGTCACAAAATCTGAACCCGCACCAGCCACCCTCCTGTCCATGTTCAGTAGTATTACATGTACTATGGGGATTGGCTTTATTATTGGAATTATCTAATTATGTCCTATAGTGGCCCTCCATGTAGTATAACGTCCCATAGTGGCACTCGTAATGTATAATGTGCCATAGTGGCCCCTCCACACTGTATAAAGTCCCATAGTGGCCCCTCGACACAGTATAATGTCCCACAGTTGCCCCTTTATACAGAATAATGTCCCACAGTGGCCCTCCACATATAATGGCACCTACATAAGGTTGGCCAAACACAACATTTCTGAGGTTCGCACCCTGAAATGGAAAGGCTACTCTGAGGTCTTTTCAGATCCAGACTATAATAAGTGGAGGCACAGGGGAGGTGAGTGAACATAAAAAACAGTGTTACTCACCTCCCCTGGGCTCCAGCGTACTCTCTTTGGATCTCCTGAATGATGTCAGGTCTCAGCAGTCTTGTGGGTCATGCTGTCGTAATGACGCACAGATACAAGCATCATTACTTTGGGGTACTTCAAATTAATATATTTTGGAGTGAGCCCACACAAACATCATGCAAGTGTTGCCCTTGGTTGGATTGAAACCCTGGACTACAACACTGCAATGCAATAGTCTTAACCACTGAGCCACTCTGCTCCCTCCATTATTTCTTATATTACACATATAATCTGCAGCTACACCCAGGGGGAGATGCAGGCTTTATGTACACAATTGTGAACTGATGTGAGTCTATGGGGCTATCCACATGTCCTATTTTGGGTTGGTACACACAGCATTTTTTTTTAATTTCAGTCCTATTTATAACCATAGTCAGTGGTAGTAATATATAGTGCGCAGTAAATGAGCTTATTAATACAGTCATTAACCAGCGTCACAGTCATTATAAGTAAAAGCACAGCACATCCAGCTCCAGACATAAAAAACACACAATTATACCCGAGACGAGCACATTACAACTACACAAAAGGTAAGTAGGGCGGCGTAAAAAAAAAGCTCATTATCTAAATATTGCTAATTTAATAAGAAGTAATTTGTTTACCTGCTGCGTTCTGTAATTCTCCATAATACACCCAAAAAGTCTTCAAAAGTAATTAATGTAATGTGAGGTCTAGAAAGTCAAACAGGATTCTTGTGTCCTTCATATCTCCTTACATAACACATCTGGAGAGACGTGGGGGTGTGAAAATAATCTGCCCTGCCCACTGATGCAAGGCAGTGAGAAGATTTATAATATAATAATAATAATAAATTTTATTTATATAATGCCAACATATTCCACAGCGCTGTACAATTTGTAGGGTTCAAATACAGACAGAAAGATACATTACAATGAAAGTCATTTCACACAATGGGACTGATGGCCCTCCTCGCAAGAGCTTACAATCTATGAGGTTATAAGGGTGGCACAACCTTACACTGTCAGAAAGGAGAAAATAATTTCATGGCCCTGCAACCTTGTGCAAGGCAGTGAGAAAATGTATGTTATGCAACCTTCCACTGTCAGAAATGAGAAAATCATTTCATTGCCCTGCCTGCTGGTGCAAGGCAGTGAGAAGATTTATGATACACAACCTTCCACTGTCAGAAAGGAGAAAACCTTTTAATGGCAAAAAACATAGAAATTGGCCAGCAAAATATAAACAAAAAGGGATTATGCGGGGGAGGGTGTGGCACACAAGGCTGCATGCTTACTTTATAAGGGCAACAACAGGGGCTGGGATTGATGGGAAGCTTATTATGAACAAGTCTTCATGACAGTCTGAGGCCAGAAAGAGAAAGAAAGTGAAATTCAAAAACTGCAAAAATGGGTTGTGGGCAACAATTTTGATGAAAAGTTGTGCAGGGGACCCAGGTTGAGCCTTTACACCAAGGCCCATGAGTCCTTAGTTACACCCCTGGATTTTAGCTGCTAGACTGGAGCTGATCAGCCGATCCCCAGCAGGTTCTAGGTTACAGAAGGAGTTGTCCAGACAGGACAAATCGTGGAACTATTTTTTATGGCTGCCAGAACAGCAGGTACAGCCAGACCAGTGAGGGTTGTTATAATGTAATTTTATAGCAGAGACATTTTACTATATCATAGAGAAATACAGTAAACCTGCAGTGTGTGTGACTATTACAACTTGTTATTTCATGCTGCTTTCCCTCATTTTATATATTACAAAACCATTTTCTAGAAGGGTCACGTATTCGGGATTAGTTATGTGACAGCTCGGGGATTTAATGTATCCACATGCGAAGAAAAAAAATAAAATGTTTTGCCAATGAGTTGAATTATAAGCATCTTGCAATGAAATGCTGTTAGGTAACACTATACACATAATCCATAAAACCATCTCATTTTCCACTGCAAAATGATTTCCTCTAACAGAGAGGCCTGAATTATACGTCTCTAGATCCACACCGAGGAGGCTCCAAGTGCCGAATATGATGGGGGTCACTACAGAGGGGTTTAGGGTTTATTAATAAGGGCTATTGTATATTATACATGAAGCTCCTTGGTCTCAATGCAAAATATGTCCCAGTCTCCCAACTATAGTGTATAGTTTATAGTACTGGCCTTCTTATAGGTGCTGCTAAGGCTCCTGGGATTGAGCGAGTCCTCCCTTCTACACCCCTCAAGTTACACCCCCATTACACACTATATATATATGGTTAAATCAATCCCATTCCTAGTGAGCCTTTAAAACCAAAAGTGAAATGGAGCAAAGACCTTGCAGGAAGGAGACAAGGTCTCATGTCCATGCGGCCGTAGCCTCCTTCCTCTCCTCCCGCTTTCTCAAACTGAACATGAAGAAAATGGAGTTCATCATTTTCACCCCACCCCCTATGGCCCCTCCACCTGACCCATCTATCAAAGTTAACAGAACCACAATTACCCCTGTCTCACAGGCCCGATGCCTTAAGGTAACCCTGGACTCTGACCTATCCTTCAAGTCAAACGTTCAAACCCTCAACACCTCCTGCCGCCTCCAGCTCAAGAACATCCATCGAATCCGCTCCTTCCTCACCCCTGAAACTACCAAGATGCTCATCCAGCCCCTCATAATCTCCCGCTTAGACTACTGCAACACCCTTCTCCATGGACTCCCAGCAAACACCCTCGCCCCCCTCTAGTCCACCTTAAACTGTGCTGCCCGCTTAATTCACCTCACCCCCCGTTCTTCATCGGCTGCTCCCCTCTGCCAGTCTCTCCACTGACTATTATAAACAAACAAAGTCCAGCTCACCCCTTGTTATACGAATCCTACTCCTGGGCTGCTCGGATGTGGACGGACTCAATTCCACCAATTCTTGAGTAGACAAAAAAAATTCACGATTCCAGCGTCTCCAGATTTTCTATAAAAATTAACTTTTATTCGTCCATTTAAAAAAGCTTCATAGCATATCGTGGGTTGCAAATATACACGTACAGAATGCTTTTGCTACGCGTTTCGGAACACTAGCCTGGTTCCTTCATCATGGCATGATGCCATGATGAAGGAACCAGGCTAGTGTTCCGAAACGCGTAGCAAAAGCATTCTGTACGTGTATATTTGCAACCCACGATATGCTATGAAGCTTTTTTAAATGGACGAATAAAAGTTAATTTTTATAGAAAATCTGGAGACGCTGGAATCGTGAATTTTTTTTGTCTACTCTCCACTGACTACCCATAGCCCAGCGAATTGAGTTCAAGCTATTAACGTTAACATACAAAGCCATCCACAACCTGTCCCCTCCATATATCTCTGACCTAATCTCCCGCTACCTGCCCACACGTAACCTCAGATCCTCCAATGACCTCCTACTCCGCTCTGCTCTCATCCGCTCCTCACACAACCGTCTCCAAGATTTCTCCTGTGCATCTCCCATACTCTGGAACTCCTTACCAAGACATATAAGACTGATCCCCACAATCACAGGATTCAAGAAGGCCCTGAAGACTCCCCTATTCAGGAAGGCCTATACCCCCCAATAACACTATCACCTCACTGCCATCTGTACAGTCTCCCCCTCTCCTTCTGTCTCTACCCCCTTCCCCCATAGATTGTAAGCCCTCGCGGGCTGGGCCCTCTACCCTACCGTGCCAGTCGGTCACTGTTAGTATTATATCTATCTGTATATTTTGTGTATTGTATGTAACCCCCAAATGTAAAGAACCATGGAATTAATGGTGCTATAGAAATAAACAACAACAATAATAATAATAATAATAATAATAATAACTTGAAGAAAAGGATCAGGCATGTTGAAATCTAAGAGCCCCATCTTTCTTTCTCTTAACATCTGCCATCAAGACAAATTTGGGATGTCCAACATTAGATGGTTAGCCGGTCCCACTGAAATCGGAAGGTTCAGATAACATTAATCTAATACATATGGCCAGTCTAACAACCAGGGCACTTTCTTAACCAACCTTCACCCTTTTCCCCCACTCTATCTAAGCCCCTGCAAAACCTCATGATTTCCAAATGTTTGACCCATTATGACAAAAGAAATTTAGATCTTGAATGTGACAAGTCTAGACGTCTTTTCAACAAAGTGTTTAGATGAAAAACTTTTGCTAGGTCACTTCTTTATAATCCCTTTAGTTATGGAAGTCATAATGTTTAAAAATATTAAGCTAGATAATAGGTAAAAAAAAGTTACCACCAATTTCCAAAATTGACAAATTATTCCACAAAATTTAATTTTCAAGATCCCATGCGTATTGGGATTACAGGTGGCCATGCACTAAAGTCAACAGAACTCACCAATCTTGGTGGAATAAGCTGACCATGTAAGGTGTGTGAGGCTTTTTCGTTGCCCAAATAGGTGCTAGAGGGAAGAACGGTTGGCCATGTTGGCTTCCAACATGCCCAATCCTTTTGTTCTTGGGGAGATAAGTCATCGGCAGTTCTGTTTGGTGGAGCCATTGGATTTCTCTTCTCTCCACAGACTTAGCCAAGATGAAGTTGACTATAGCCATCCTGGTTCAATGGTTTTGGTGTCTTTGTGTTTACAAGACGAGTTCCTTCATGACCACTAATAAGACCAATGGCCATCATAAAAGTGTCTGAACACTCGGTTGACCTTCTGAA
Source organism: Leptodactylus fuscus (assembly GCF_031893055.1). Classification (NCBI taxonomy): domain Eukaryota; kingdom Metazoa; phylum Chordata; class Amphibia; order Anura; family Leptodactylidae; genus Leptodactylus; species Leptodactylus fuscus. The sequence continues at coordinate 202,166,829 of NC_134268.1, read as the reverse complement.
CTCTCAGTAAAAACTACTATGGTTTCTCCAGGCACGATAAAGGAATCCACGTGTACACATCTGATGCCCTGTGATTTCCCATAAACCGGGCAGACGCAAATGTTTTACTGTCCCAACAAGAGTATTTTATAGATACTTTTTCAGAAGCTTACCATTACACTTCATAAGGTCAACTCCGAAATATTACACCTAGAAAAAAATTTCGAGCTAAAGATGATTTTTACCAAATGTAGAGGATTAGACAATGCTGGGTGTAGTCTGCCATCTGTCCTTTCGCAGAGTACCTTCACTCTCTTAGGCTCATCCCTACTTTGTAAAACAACATATGGGAACATTTTAGAGGAAGCTAATGTGATGGATTTTACTTTAGGAAGAAGAAAAAGCAACCAGGTTGTGGCAGATAGCCATACTCATTTAGACGATAAAGGTCATAGTCAAGGTCAATTACTTTTCAGGAGGCCCGCCCCATAATAAAACTTTGGCTCATCTATAACACCTGCTCGGAAACTTTTGCCAAGAGATGTTATCTATGCCAAATCGTCCTGTATTATATGTCTCTTTTGGCTGACGCTCACATTGATGTGCTCAAACATCCCTTTCTAACCTTTTTCTGTCTTCTCTTTTAGGTTATGAGCAGTTACGGGACAAAATCTAAATCAGTACCCCAAGTTCAGCCCCATACAACTGCATAAGGTCAGACACACTTCTCTCCTAACATACCTACTGTATTCCCCGTGATATAACAATTCTGAAGCATATTTTTACATAATGCTTTGTTATCCCATTCCTCTGTTATTCCCCCTTGAAATTTAGGAATAAATTGACAACTGGGAGTTACCAATCTCCTTGTCAAAGGGGTGTGTTCATGGACAACCTCCAAGTGGTAACACTCAATGGTCAATTTATTTATAAATTTGTAGGTGGAATAATAGAGGAACAGCAGAGCCCTTATGCCCATTCCAGGATGACACTGACCCATTCATTTGTATCGGACCACGTTCATGACCATGTATTGCACGGATCAGAGTGCGAGTCAACAGTCTGGGTTGCAAAACTCAAGCCAGGTCCTATTCCTGTCCGGTTTTGTGGCTGTGCTTTTGTGGCTCCTATTCAATGAATGAATGGGGCCTTGGAAGCACAGGTGGCACATGGATGACATTCGGGTGCCGCCCATGAGGTTCAATCATAGCCAGTGCCCAGCCCACGGCCATCTGCAAGGGGCATTGGGCTTTCTCTACACAGTGATTTTGGCTGTAACTCCCATCACGTGTCTAATGTTAGTGATTGGAGTCGCACTGTGAGCCTGAGAGGCTTTTTGGTTGCAAAAAATGTCAAGCAATGTTTGACTTGAAGTCACAACTCCAATCACTAACATGAAAGAGTTGCAAGGTCACACAATGGGAGTTGAGGCCAAAATCACTGTGTAGCCCAAGCCATAGAGTCGTACGTAAACCTACTTTACCTACCAGGATTGTTGTCAGGAGAGGCAATAGCTCCTCTTTTACATCCAAACACGTAAAGGGGATGTCCCATTACAGAGTTACCTAAATTTTCCAAAACTTATGTTGCTACCCTCTCCCAAATCCTTGGGCATCACCTGAGAACTAGAAGTGAAATTATTGTACTTATATGTAGTTTCATAACGTCATGGCTCCATAAAAAACTAAAACCATGACAATAATGTGAACAGAACCTTAGAATGTTAGATCATTGTACAAGAAGAGTCAAAAAAGAAAACACCTCCAAAAACAACGACACACGTGTTCACTACCATCAGCATTTGTAACTCACAGCTAACATGAAAAAGAAAAAACCCACTAGGCAGATTTAGTAACCAATATTTCATGAGATTATCTTGGTCACATAGCAGTATGGCTCATTCATTGTATTACAGCTCTTTGTTGCACCTGTGGACATTGAATAAGGATGTTTCTAACTAAACTTACACCCGGAAATCACAAAATGCGCCAAATTCATACCAGTCGTGCACAATGCATGATACAATTCTTGTTACCTGTACAAGTGTCATTTGTGACCCAAGTGCTAAAAGTATCTTCTCTGTCTTGGTTGGGTAGGGATTGTCCCGATGCTTGTACAACCACTGCTTCAATGGGCGTGCCATGTCCTGTAGCGCCTGCCGTTTGTGCCTCACTTTACCGCTTGTACTTCGTGAGCTGCTAACAAAAAAGAAACTTGCATAAATAAAATAAAAAAAAACTTTGGGATACTGAATATTGAAGTCATGATATACATACATTACATTACTTATCCTGTACTGATCCTGAGTTACATCCTGTATTATACTCCAGAGCTGCGCTCACTATTCTGCTGGTACAGTCACTGTGTACATACATTACATTACTTATCCTGTACTGATCCTGAGTTACATCCTATATTATACTCCAGAGCTGCACTCACTATTCTGCTGGTGCAGTCACTGTGTACATACATTACATTACTTATCCTGTACTGATCCTGAGTTATATCCTGTATTATACTCCAGAGCTGCACTCACTATTCTGCTGGTGCCGTCACTGTGTACATACATTACTTATCCTGTACTGATCCTGAGTTACATCCTGTATTATACTCCAGAGCTGCGCTCACTATTCTGCTGGTGCCGTCACTGTGTACATACATTACATTACTTATCCTGTATTATACTCCAGAACTGCGCTCACTATTCTGCTGGTACAGTCACTGTGTACATACATTACATTACTTATCCTGTACTGATCCTGAGTTACATCCTGTATTATACTCCAGAGCTGCGCTCACTATTCTGCTGGTACAGTCACTGTGTACATACATTACATTACTTATCCAGTATTATACTCCAGAGCTGCACTCACTATTCTGCTGGTACAGTCACTGTGTACATACATTACATTACTTATCCTGTACTGATCCTGTGTTATATCCTGTATTATACTCCAGAGCTGCGCTCACTATTCTGCTGGTGCCGTCACTGTGTACATACATTACTTATCCTGTACTGATCCTGAGTTACATCCTGTATTAGGCCGGGTTCACACGGAGTTACGTGCCGCGAGATTTGGCACGTAGACGCCGCGTGACCCTTTGCGTGCCGTACACGCTCCCATTCATTTCAATGGGAGCGGGGAGCGTATGCGCCGCGCTAGTTTGCGGCCGTGCATTTATTCACGGCCGCAAACTAGCGCGGCGCATACGCTCCCCGCTCCCATTGAAATGAATGGGAGCGTGTACGGCACGCAAAGGGTCACGCGGCGTCTACGTGCCAAATCTCGCGGCACGTAACTCCGTGTGAACCCGGCCTTATACTCCAGAGCTGCACTCACTATTCTGCTGGTGCAATCACTGTGTACATACATTACATTACTTATCCTGTACTGATCCTGAGTTACATCCTGTATTATACTCCAGAGCTGCGCTCACTATTCTGCTGGTGCCGTCACTGTGTACACACATTACATTACTTATCCTGTACTGATCCTGAGTTACATCCTGTATTATACTACAGAGCTGCGCTCACTATTCTGCTGGTGCCGTCACTGTGTACATACATTACTTATCCTGTACTGATCCTGAGTTACATCCTGTATTATACTCCAGAGCTGCGGTCACTATTCTGCTGGTACAGTCACTGTGTACATACATTACATTACTTATCCTGTATTATACTCCAGAGCTGCGCTCACTATCCTGCTGGTGCAGTCACTGTGTACATACATTACATTACTTATCCTGTACTGATCCTGAGTTACATCCTGTATTATACTCCAGAGCTGCGCTCACTATTCTGCTGGTGCAGTCACTGTGTACATACATTACATTACTTATCCTGTACTGATCCTGAGTTACATCCTGTATTATACTCCAGAGCTGGACCCTTAGTAGGGAATTCTGGGGGATTTAAGTTCTAAATACACAATATTTTCACATCACATAAGGATGAGAAAATTCTCACAACAACCATCTGCATTGACAGCAACAAAGATTTGGCGGCCCCAATTTTCCACTTTATAAACACCGGCTCAGATTTACTACTAGTTAGTGCAAACTGAAACTCCCAGATTTATCATAGTGACTGATGCTGGAGGATATATCTGGCGTATCTTCACACTGTCTAGTCCGCATTTTACCACCCTTTAGTTGGCTTACTTTATGCCAGAATTTTTTGACACTACTTTGGCGCATTTTTGGAGCATCGTGGTGCATTTAAGCCGCACCCCATTTTTCAGACAATCCACATACACACGTTGAACATGTCGGAAAATTCTAGCCCAAATTAGATGTGCCAGAGATATGTCTTGTTTACACCAGTGTCTAGTTGTAGGAAATCAGGGCCATTGTCTCCATTTCTATTTTCACTGTCAAAAAGAACAATGTCTAAAATATTAGAATTGCTAGAAAAACCTGATAATAAATTAAGAAACTTTTCTCATAGCCGTCATAGCTCCATAAAGAACTAAAGTAATGGCGATAATGTGAATAGAGCCTTAGAATATTAGACTACTGTAAAGGAGATAGAAACTTTGGCTTAAAGATAACTTTTCACCACCTTCTCCATCTCCAGTTCTTTGCACCCTTTAATAGGTGCTGTCCCACTGATACTTTTGCAGTTGGAATTTTTTCTCTAGCCCCCACCATTCTTGAGCTATCAGCACAGTTCATTTGGTGCCTTATATGGTAATTAGGCACTCTACTGCCAAGTGGGCGGTGTCAGGAATGCGAAGGCATGACACTGCCTGCCTGTGATTGGACAGTGTCAGAGCTCAGAATCATACCTCCTCATCTGCTCTGGCTCCGGACCGCCCACTTGAGAGTAGTGAACCTAATTAGCATATCAGGCACCAAAACTAAAAATAATTATTGCTAAAGAACAGTGAGGGCTAGAGAAAAAATTCCAACTGTTACAAGTCAGTGGAGCGGCATGTATTAAAGAATGCAAAGAGCTGGTATCAGCGGAGGGGATGAAAGGTCCTTTATAAGACCGGGGCTCCACATAGTGAGCCGCAGCCGAAACGCGCTGGTGGAAATGCATCGTGGATTTTCTTACAACGCTTTTAACAGAAATTCAGCAGAGTTTTCCTATGCGGAACGTCTCATTCCATTATACCTATAGGGAAACCAGCGGCGTTTCTGTAGGTATAATTGACAGGCTGCGATTTACAAAAACGCACTGTTTTTGAAATTACAGCACGTCCTCTATGGATATTTTTCAGCAATGTGTGGATGGTATTAGCCAAAATCCTGTCCACTTACAGGTAAAGTAAAACGCAGTTTTTACAAAATCGCCGTGTTCACGCTATGCATGGCCTCCGGCCAAAAGAGGCAAAACCATCTTTCACCTATCCACAGATGATTGTTGGGACCCCACCAGTTGCCATGGAAAATTCTTGAAATTTGTATCTTTTTTTTCTTTTTTTACAAGCAATAAAAATGGTTAAAAAATTTGTCTCTAAAAATTACAAAAAAAATTATAAAAATTTGACGTATGTGTTCTGGGCTCCTCTCATACAACACAACTGAATGGCCTCCAATGTGAATAATATGTCCTATAAAGGGAAGGGATAGAGAGAGAAGGCCGTGCCTTGGTGCGTATCCCATAAACACGCAGATCCCGTCTCTCTTTCTGCTCCAGCATTTGGATTTGATGATGTCGGGCATTTTCGCTGTATAACAGATGTGTTACAAATTACATTTTCAACAGTCTGACTGCTCCAATTTACCACATTAAGGGTTTGGCTGATGACGGAGAATTTCTGCAGATATGACAGCCTGTCACACACCTCATTTACTTATAATTGGGCCTTGTTAAATCAGTCATTATTAAAAAAGTTTACACAGTAAAACCGCACACAAGTGGAAGTGGCTGAGGTTTCAGCATGGAGGGCGAAGCAGCCTCGGCCAGCGGTGAGCTTTATAGTTGGGGATTCTTGTCCAGCGGGGGGTTAATTACGGCACAATTAATTTCACAATCATTCCTCTACGGCTGCGCGCGCACTTGTTTTTTAAGTTATTTTGCTGTAATTTTTTTTTTTTCAGCGTTTTTGTTTGTTTTTTTTCCTTCTTAAAAAATTTACAAAAAAATGCAGCAAAATATGGCAAGTGTGAACGCAAACTTAATGTTATTGGCATTACTTCTGGAAAAATAGCAGAATATTAGTGGTTATTCTGAATTGTAAAAAAAAATTCTAAGTTTTATAGAAATAATTTTTATTATATTTTTATAATGATTATTAGTTTCGCACAGGACGATATTCTTAGTACTCACCCTGGCATACTGCTCACCTTATTACTCAATAGTATTATTTTTGTTATTACACAATATTATTATAGAAAAATATGTATTTTTTAACCAGAGAAAAAATTAAAAACTGAAAAAATTTTACCCGTTTGTCAATTTTTGTATTATTTGATACATTATAAAACTTTTCTAACCTATTTTAACATAATACATTTTGTGTTCGGACACTTACATGACATTGTAGCATTTTATATTATTACATATATTCACCATTTACATATTATTATACTTATATGACATCATAAATTATTACATTATTATTCATAGATTGTAAGCTCTTGTGAGCAGGGCCCTCAGTCCCATTATGCGAATTAGCTATTCCTTTGTAATGTCTCTTTTCTGTCTGTACTTGAACATTACAAATTGTACAACGCTGCAGAATATGTTGGCGCTATATAAATAAAAAAAAAATTATTATTATTATTAGCTATTTAAGGGTTTTTTATAGATAGTTACATGTACGACATTATGTTTTGGTTTTTTGTATATTGCATATAGCTATTACATATTTATTATTATTATATTTTGCAGATCATTACACATACCGATGTAGCAGAGATATCCCAAACTTCTGCAATTGGTTAAACTGTTGCAGCGAGATATCTTCAATAAAAACCAATGAGAGCTGAAGCCCCATGTAGCGTTTTTGCCATGGCGAAAAAACTTTGTGTTTAATAAGGGGTAGTTCACACGGAGTAAACTGGCGTGTATTTCGGCGTGTAATTTTACACATGTGAAATAAGACTCCCATTGACTTCAATGAAAAAAAACATGCCAAAATACACATCAAAATACACGTGTAAAATGTCATTGAAGTCAATGGGAGTCTTGTTTTACATGTGTAAAATTACACGCCGAAATACACGCCAGTTTACTCCGTGTGAACTACCCCTAAATAGCTACAGTACCCTCAAATAGAATGGGATTCTGGCTAACCCCATCCACATATTGCAGGAAAAAAATCTGGAGCAGAAAATTGCAGAATGTCAATTATATACAGGTATATGTGTAATAGGATTATCTTATCTTGTCTTATCTCTTATAGGGGCAGAAAGTCCGCAGAGGAAAACTGCGAAAACGCAATGAAAAACGCTGCGGAAAGAAGACATTGTGTTTACAGCGCAAATTTTAACACCGATATAATTTCATTATTAGATTATTTTTATGCGTATGACATTGTTCTTTACATGACATCATGTTGTTATATACTCCTTCCATATTATTATTATCTTATTATATGGCTTTACATATTGTTATACTTGTGACATCATACTATTGCATATTGTTATACTTGTGACCTCATACTATTACATATTATTATACTTGTGACATCATAGTATTACATATTATTTATGTCCTATAACATACATAATATCCCATTTAAACACAATGTGCACGTCGCTTACATATTATTGCAGAGATTATTATTAGAGATGAGCGAACACTAAAATGTTCGAGGTTCGAAATTCGATTCGAACAGCCGCTCACTGTTCGAGTGTTCGAATGGGTTTCGAACCCCATTATAGTCTATGGGGAACATAAACTCGTTAAGGGGGAAACCCAAATTCGTGTCTGGAGGGTCACCAAGTCCACTATGACACCCCAGGAAATGATACCAACACCCTGGAATGACACTGGGACAGCAGGGGAAGCATGTCTGGGGGCATAAAAGTCACTTTATTTCATGGAAATCCCTGTCAGTTTGCGATTTTCGCAAGCTAACTTTTCCCCATAGAAATGCATTGGCCAGTGCTGATTGGCCAGAGTACGGAACTCGACCAATCAGCGCTGGCTCTGCTGGAGGAGGCGGAGTCTAAGATAGCTCCACACCAGTCTCCATTCAGGTCCGACCTTAGACTCCGCCTCCTCCGGCAGAGCCAGCGCTGATTGGCCGAAGGCTGGCCAATGCATTCCTATGCGAATGCAGACTTAGCAGTGCTGAGTCAGTTTTGCTCAACTACACATCTGATGCACACTCGGCACTGCTACATCAGATGTAGCAATCTGATGTAGCAGAGCCGAGGGTGCACTAGAACCCCTGTGCAAACTCAGTTCACGCTAATAGAATGCATTGGCCAGCGCTGATTGGCCAATGCATTCTATTAGCCCGATGAAGTAGAGCTGAATGTGTGTGCTAAGCACACACATTCAGCACTGCTTCATCAAGCCAATACAATGCATTAGCCAGTGCTGATTGGCCAGAGTACGGAATTCGGCCAATCAGCGCTGGCCAATGCATTCTATTAGCCCGATGAAGTAGAGCTGAATGTGTGTGCTAAGCACACACATTCAGCACTGCTTCATCAAGCCAATACAATGCATTAGCCAGTGCTGATTGGCCAGAGTACGGAATTCGGCCAATCAGCGCTGGCTCTGCTGGAGGAGGCGGAGTCTAAGGTCGGACCTGAATGGAGACTGGTGTGGAGCGATCTTAGACTCCGCCTCCTCCAGCAGAGCCAGCGCTGATTGGTCGAGTTCCGTACTCTGGCCAATCAGCGCTGGCCAATGCATTCTATTAGCCCGATGAAGTAGAGCTGAATGTGTGTGCTTAGCACACACATTCAGCTCTACTTCATCAGGCTAATAGAATACATTGGCCAATCAGCGCTGGCCAATGCATTCTATTAGCTTGATGAAGCAGAGTGTGCACAAGGGTTCAAGCGCACCCTCGGCTCTGATGTAGCAGAGCTGAGGGTGCACAAGGGTTCAAGTGCACCCTCGGCTCTCCTACATCAGAGCCGAGGGTGCGCTTGAACCCTTGTGCAGCCTCGGCTCTGCTACATCAGAGCCGAGGGTGCGCTTGAACCCTTGTGCACACTCTGCTTCATCAAGCTAATAGAATGCATTGGCCAGCACTGATTGGCCAGAGTACGGAATTCGGCCAATCAGCGCTGGCCAATGCATCCCTATGGGAAAAAGTTTATCTCACAAAAATCACAATTACACACCCGATAGAGCCCCAAAAAGTTATTTTTAATAACATTCCCCCCTAAATAAAGGTTATCCCTAGCTATCCCTGCCTGTACAGCTATCCCTGTCTCATAGTCACAAAGTTCACATTCTCATATGACCCGGATTTGAAATCCACTATTCGTCTAAAATGGAGGTCACCTGATTTCGGCAGCCAATGACTTTTTCCAATTTTTTTCAATGCCCCCAGTGTCGTAGTTCCTGTCCCACCTCCCCTGCGCTGTTATTGGTGCAAAAAAGGCGCCAGGGAAGGTGGGAGGGGAATCGAATTTTGGCGCACTTTACCACGTGGTGTTCGATTCGATTCGAACATGGCGAACACCCTGATATCCGATCGAACATGTGTTCGATAGAACACTGTTCGCTCATCTCTAATTATTATCATTAAATACTGTGTATGTCTACCAGATATAATTCTTCTATACAAATTTCCACTGTCAGAAGGCGTTACTTTGTATCACATATTATTCCTTTACATACATGAGACATTGCTAGATATTGGTAACTCAATGCATATGTTATACACAAAGCCCTCTGCTCTTCATATTGTATTATAATATATATGGAATTGATTACTTGGCTTTATTTATTGACCATTGTCACAAAAGAATCGGCAAATTTACTGCATGTCCCATAGATTGTAAGCTCTTGTGATCAGGGTCCTATTGTTTGATATCTTTATTACTTTGTCACATTATAATGTCTCATATTGTCTGTTTATGTCCTGTCTGATGAAGTGTTACGGAATATGTTGGCGCTATAGAAATACAATTATTATTATTATTATTATTATTATTATTATTATTATTATTATTATTATTATTATTTGTATGAAACTAAAAGTTGTTAAACTGGCATAACTAAATACCCCGCCAGTACTATGGAGTTAGTATGTACTTTGGGATTTTACCATAAGCTTCTAATTGGATAATTTAACACACAAGATAATTTATTTAATTAACTAATATAAGTCATTGTATACACCACAGTCATATAGTGGGATATAGAAGAGCTGTATAATGTAGTAATATATAACTAGCTCATTATACATATTCTCATATAATACACAAATATACCCTCGTATACCGTGTACTGTACATGATAATGGAAAAATAATTGTAACTCTGAGAATTATTACGAAAAAAAAATCTAAATGTTAATAATAATTAGGATAATGAGCAGAGAATAAAATGTGATTATTTTTAATCCAATGAATTATTAGTAATATTAGAATATTATTGTAAAAAAGTGTTTTGTTTTTTGAAGGCCAGAATCACTATAATATATGTATTTATACTGTGTGTGTGTGTGTGTGTGTGTGTGTGTGTGTGTGTATATAGATAGATAGATAGATAGATAGATAGATAGATAGATAGATATAGATGTGTGTGTTTATTTTACATTTCTGATCAGATTACTATGCACTAAAATATACTTTATATCAGAAAACACATACATTAAAAAATATAGCGCCCTCTACTGTTACTTTATGCAGATATCAGACGTTAGGGAGCCTTCACACGGAGTAAACGCGCATGTATTTTTGCAAAATACACGTGTAAAAATAAGACTCCCATTGACTTCAATGACATTTTACAGGCAAATTTTTACACGTATAAAAAATATCATTGAAGTCAATGGGAGTCTTATTTTTACACGTGTACTTTGCAAAAATACACGCGCGTTTACTCCGTGTGAAGGCTCCCTTACCCTGTATTTCGATGGTCTTCATCAAAGTTGTTTTTTTTTTCAAAGAAATTTGGGTACTTATGGTATCAACTCTATTTTTTATACATGTAAGTCTAAAGGGCGATTGGTTTTAATAGTGCCTGCAATACAGCAGACAAGGCTTTCAAGGTGACATCTTGTGCAAGGTTCACACTAGCTTTGCCACCATTGAAGGACCAGAACAACGGAGAGTCAGGCCACTAAAATAGTCGTAACACAGAGTCCGACAGACCCCACTGACTATAATGGGGTCCATCACCTGTCCGTCCTTTTAAAACTGAAAGGTACTCCATACAGGACCTTTTCTTCCACTGATTTTCAGAAGGACACTGTGACGGAGTTCAACGGCGACTCTGACGCAGATGTGAAGAAAGCCGCGACAAAGCAATGAAATAGCAGCTGCATTTATATATTTTTACAATCAACAGGTTACAATGGGTTAAAAAAATAATGCTCTCACTACTAATACATGGAGCAGAAGGTGGAGACCAGCAGGGACCAAGACAGCATCAGGATGGGAATGGGCAAGTCATTATTATTGATTTTATTGTTATTAATCCTTGGCTGTTTGTAAAAAGAAAAAATGTATCTGCAGACAAATCCTCTAGAATCAGGAGCACATCAGGCGACATACAACATGCACATATATATATATATATATATATATATATATATATATATATATATATATATATACATACATGAAGCTCCTGGGCACCAATGCAAAGTCTGTACCAGACTCCTAACTATAATGTACTATCTATAGTACTGGTCTCCTGAGATTGAGAAGAGGTACCTTATGAGCCTCTTATAGCTCCTGCGTCCAGACGCGACAGTACCCTCTGCTCAACCGCAAGTTACACCCCTGCTAAGGTCATTTAAACAACCCTAAGTCCTAAAAAAGTTGATTTTTCACAATTTGACTGGTGGAGGTCCCATAATCCTCTGAATGAAAGTTGTTAAGGTCGGCAGTTTCACCTACAGAGTTTACCTATGTAGCGCTGCTCCTGTCCATCTGCTGTGTAGGGAACTGATACGAGGACAGCATGGGTCCCAGGACTGATCCTACAGTCAATCCTTACAATACCTCTTCTTCATACTGTCAACCTAAATATTGTAGGATATTTTAGCATAATATAATGGTGTAATGTCAATGGGTTGTCCAGGAGATTAAGCAGTTAAAGGGGTATTCCCATCAGGTGACCATCAGTAGTGCCTATTGCTATTTTCCTTTACAAGATTTTAGCAACGTACACTAGTAGAACCGTCACAAATCCATTAAAATTTCCATTGATTTCAATGGTATTTTACCTTTTGCCCTTTGGTGACCATTGGTGACATCCTTCACATGTCCGTTATTTTTCTGGGACAAAAAATCCCGCAGGACTTTTGCGTCTGTGAAAAATAACAGCTTCATGACGGACGTCAAGCATCCATTATTTTTTAATACTCAAGTCTATGGGTAACGGACAGTATCAGACGGTTGTTCATTATACTGTCTGTTATCACTGTCCATTTTTTTTCCGCACATGCTCAGTGAGCAGAAACAAACAACAACAACAAAACCATAGAGTATAAAAACGGATATTAATGGAACACTACTGTTTCCGTTTTTTCTTTAACTGATCCATTCAATATATCCGTTAAAAAAATGGGCACATTAACAATAGTTAGTGTTCGTTAATGTCTATTATTATAGAAGTCCGTTCATTTTTTTTTATGGACACTGTCAAAACGGACATCTAACGGAAGTGTTTTACCCATGACAATGCATCATATAGCTTATTCTGTGTTTCCAGCTTGTTGTCAGACCACCTCTGCTATCTAGCAGCAGTGGCCAGCTGCTTCCTGTTCTCAGCCCTCTCTATTCTCTTCATTGTGATTGACAGTTATTAGTTCTATGGAGGGGGCTGGATCTCCTATCTCAGTATGAAGATCTCAGGCACACGGAGCTGCTGGCCTGAGTTGTACATTACCCAGGCTCCCAACTTTTCACTGAGTCTAGGAAGTAGAGAGGAGAGGAGACAAGAGAGAAGGTGAGACAAAGAAACAAGAAAACCCCTTTAAGTAATAGCGGAAAATGTTATACAAGCCCACTCATTCCAACACTCCAACTCCAATGATCTGGTGGTCTCAGCTAGTCGTGTGTATATATTTAGAGCACTGACCTACTGAACATCCACATGTCCACTGCGGCCAATGACTGGCTTCAATGGTGAAACTGGCAAGAATAGTATGAGATGGGGGGGCAGTAATCTGGACATGTAGAATATATTGTCTTAAAGGGAGTCTGTCACCAGAACCCAACTCATCAACCCAACCCAGCAGATAGATAGATCAGGGTTACCTGAATTTAATCGTGGTCGCACCTTGTGAATCGCTGCTTCAGTTCTTGAGATCTTTGGAGCAATGAGGGCGTTACCATATGGACTAAAGGAACTGTGCATATAACGCGTCACTGTATGGCATTGTTTGGAATGGACCAAAGTCCCCATTTGTATGGACACTCCGCTGGATTTTTTGTAATTTTTAGATTTGGACTTGGTAGATGTGTCCCAACACAATGTGGGCCATGAGTACAATCAAGCAGAGGCAGTCAGAGCGGAGGTGGTAGCTATGTGTCAGCAGTGGCATGTATGCGGAAACCACTGAAGAATCGGCACCGGAGAAGAGGGGGTATAACAGGTAAGTAGTAGTTGCTTTTTAATTTAGAACATCGCCTACTGTTAGCAAAAATTTTTTAAAAAAATTCCCCAGAATATCCCTTTAAACTCTGATCCCACAAGCAGGTACGCTGGACCTATTGCCATATAGATCCCAACAAATCCTGACAGATCCTACTGACTTATAATGGGGTCTTATCACGGTTCCATCAAGGCTCTGGTATCTTTGACGCTATTCTTGCCATCAAAAATTTTTTTCTAAAAATGCAAATGTGAACAAAGCCTTCTGCATTTTGTGTATAATTAAAATGTACTAGTATATTTTTAAGGCCACGCCATGTATACAATAACGTTGAGACATCTTCTATTTAATTCCAAGCAGATATGAATTCCTTATTCTCCATAAAGTGGAAGCGTCAAAGAAAAAGCCCAGTCATTAGTATTACCCAAAAGGTATTTTCCATTATCCTTATAAAAGTTCCGGCCCTGGCCCGGACCCTACATTGTGTTATTTGACAAAGTGTTGTCTTTTTTATTTAAATAAAAGACTCTTTAAAACACTTTCACTACCTGGAATTTGTTACTGACATCAATTTTTCCTTGGCAGCAGACCTTCGAAAGCATCTTTAGAAATTTTCTGGCTCGCCCCCAAATACACATTCAGATGCCCAGACGTGAGTAATAGAATTCAGCTGAGTACTAATGGGATTCCAGTAGATGTCACTGCAAGTCAACATGAGCCCTGCAAGAAATGTGTTTCGAGCCCGGCCGCACTAGACGTCGTCACAAATGTTTAGCATTTCTGAGAACATCTACGGAGGAAAGCTGGATCCTGGAGCAGCTAATGACAAGGCGCTCTACTGACAATTACTAGAGTTATTTATCAAGCCTTGTGTCTGCAGAACACATCAGAAAGTATGAAGACCATGTCATCTACTGGCAACCGCAACCCCAAATCTTATTTTAATGACGTCTAATGTTACATTGTTTTGCTCATTCCTCATTTGTTTTCTGTTTGGTGTCATCACCCCGGGGGTTTTACCCCCACAAATGATGTCACATTACTAAAGCAAGTCACATACCAAACAATTATATACCATGTACCTATCCAAAGGCAGGGACGTGTTCTCTGGGGTGGCATTCTCTGAACTTTCTGATGAGTTTACTTGGCCTCATTCACATTACCATTAGCATTCATTGCCCTGCTCCATTTAAAAGCAGAATAATGGAAGTGACGGATCCTTAAAATTTACAGATGATAATGGGGCCCATAGGATCCCACTGTATACAGAAGGGACCACTGGGCTTCCTTTCCTGTGCCCTTCATTTTGTTCTGTTAGCGAATTTGTACAAATTTTGCAATTGAACACAGGTGTTAATATATATTAATAATAATATGTTAATATAGCCTTAGGCCTGGTTCACATCTGCATTTGGGTTTCCGATAGGGTAGTCCTCTTGGGTAACCCCCGAATGGAAACCTATACGCATTAAAAAGTGGTTACCTAAAGGAAACTCACAGACCCCATAGACTTTTCTCTCCGCATGTTTTGTGTGGAAACTGAGTGGAAACCACACAGACCCGAGGAATTCTCCTCATTTTCCATCGCCTGCATTTTCGCCACGGGCTAGCCGCGATGGGATGCAGATGCAGTGCATCAACATTCCATCAGGGAGGGAGGGAGCCTCAAGCTGTGGATGCCGCAGCTGAATTAGCCACGGAATCCACGGCAAGGTGAATCAGGATGCCTTTTTGTTGCGAAATCTGCCCCTAAAACCGAGGGTTTCCTTTAGGTAACCGCTTTTTAATGCATATAGGTTTACATTTGGGGGTCCCCAAGAGGACTCCCGAACAGAAACCCAAACGCAGATGTGGACCAGACCTTAGATAGCTGAATGCTACGTTGGCCAACAGCTACTCCTCCCTATCACCCATTCCCCCATACACATGAATACCAACAGGTTTTCTCAATAGGAAGAGGTGAATAAGCCACTATCAGACGCCTCAGGCAGCAAGTTATGTCCCATAAGAAGAAGACTGGGCATGTTGAAACCCAGTATGCCTGACTCTTGTTTCCCCGACATTTGCTGTTAGGAGAAAGTTGGGAAAACCTACGTATATAACATCCAGACATTAATCTATTGTGTATGGCCACCTTTAGCATAACATGGCAAGCTAGTTTGGATACACGATATATAACGCCCCCAACTGCACAGGGCGCTGTAGTCAAAGGGTCCCACCACCACAATACAAAATGCATTTCTGTCTGCTAGAATGTAAGGGACTGAGGCTCAGTTATTGGTGGAGGCCAGGTGACATATTGTACCAGTCATGAGAGAAGAGATCTACAGTATGATGGTCACTGTGTACTTGACAAACATGGAATGGAGAATTAAAGGGCAAAGATATCGTCTGCATAGGGGTCGACTTATATCGTATACTTATCATTGGCAGTAAATTTCCCAGCAGCCCTAAGTATGCGTCACAAATTATAAACTCAGCTCTGCTTCATCTGTATACCGCACAGAAGAATATATAGTATAAGTACTGATATCATATCACACAGGCAGCAAACACAGAACTGCGCCAATTTACTAGAGAGCAGACACGACGGTAGACTCTAAATATACCCGGTATCATGATGCACTGGCAGAGCAAGAGGATGCAGATACAACTGATAGTGGCCATTGCTGATGCCAGGAGTTAAGCGGACCCCGGAAAGTCTAGATTACTGTTTGCTTCCCTTCCTTAGGGTACACATAATGGTAATGTATATAAAGGGGATATGCAGACCTCGATCCTTGGTACAAAAAAGCATGCACTATAGGGTTAAACCAGTCCTTGCAGTAGCTATTGCAGCTTCCCTTTGTATATTGAACAG
The DNA here is from genome assembly GCF_031893055.1 of Leptodactylus fuscus. NCBI lineage: Eukaryota > Metazoa > Chordata > Amphibia > Anura > Leptodactylidae > Leptodactylus > Leptodactylus fuscus. The sequence continues at coordinate 202,150,294 of NC_134268.1, read as the reverse complement.
AGGCTGATCTATGTTCTATTCTATATAGACAGACAGGGCACATCCTGAACGCATTGTAAGGAATGTACGGCTATACACTTTGATGTACAAAGGAATAACTTTCTACCTTATGATGGATAAGTCTGCAACGCAGCAAACACAGCCCATATTCATGTAATACACCCAAACGCCAGCAGATACTTCCTCCAAGCGCTCAATGGAAAACCCAGTTGAAGAGCAGATGGTAAAAACGCTTTGTATTATATGATATATTTCTTCTACAGATAGATCCGGTAATTCCAAACCCACAAACTCTAATTTTTCACGTATAGGGATGACACGGTTACCACTAATCTGCTTGTAATTCTATCGGATTTGGCTCCGGTAAGGCAGAAGACGCGATACTTATATTATAATGATTAATATTACTATTATTATATTATTACTATAAACGTATTTGTAGAAAACCACCAGAAATAAACGATGAAACTGAGACAAAATGAAATGGAAGGTAGAAAGACGTTAGTTATGGAAGCCTAAAACCTCCTGCACACGGCCGTGCGATGGATCTGGGTATTACAGATGAATACATATATACAGTACAATCTTATATATGTCCATAAGTCATACAATGTACTTAAAAATAAAGGTAATTTTAGCCAGAACGTAGCTTGTAGGAGAGAATATGGAGGCACCAAGTGGTGGTGCATAGAGTGCCTATGTAATATGTAACATATAATATGGTCCTGTAGGGACTCCGCGTGCTGTTGTCACTCGGCACAGATGGGTCACCAAGGCATAATTTGTTCAAACACATATATAAAGGTTTACATCATAGTATGAAGTCCAATATCTACAACACATGTGTGCAAATCAGGGGTTAACATTGTGTAAGCATATAGCACCCCCCATTGTCTCCCTAACAGTCCGCCAGCAATTGTTAGGCAAGACATCCATTATCTTAGGCACTTACCCACAATCTTATAGACAGTAGAAAGCTCCTGTTAAGATGATAGGCCCCCCTGACCTACCGGGCCCTTCTGCAGCTGCACAGGTTGCACCAATTGTATGCCCGCCCGTGTAGTAGGAATACAATCTAGTGTATGGGTGCAACACAGGAGAAGTGCTAAGGGTTATAGGCAGATCAGGCTCTGAATTGTTATTTACATTTCGGACAAAACAATATTTCATGAACAAAACGTAAAGGTATAATCTGTGGGTATAAAATATATGTCTGCGTTGGGAATAACCCTTTGCTGATACACACACTGCAAAAAATAACAAAAACAAAAAAATGTTTTATTGAATTTTAACTGCGGAATCGCAAGCGCTTTGCCCTGTAGATTTGTTAGGGGAAGAAACAAAGCTAAGAAAAACTAAAAAAAAAAACAAAAACCTGTTTTTGCTGCATTCCTTAGAGGTGTTCTCCTACGTGCGGCCTTAGTCACTATAAAATCACCTTGCTTTAGTTTTTTTTTTTTTTTAATGTAGATTGTGAGCCCCATATAGAGATCATAATGTACATTTTTTTTTCCTATCAGTATGTCTTTTTAGAATGGGAGGAAATCCACGCAAACACGGGGAGAACATACAAACTACTTATAGATGTTGTTCCTGGCGGGATTCGAACCCAGGACTCCAGCGCTGCAAGGCCACTGTGTTACCCACATCGCATTTCTAATATATAGGAGTGTCTTCTGTTTCAGTTCACCAAGTTCTATATTCACTTTAGTAGACACATTGTTGTCTAAACCCAAAAAATACTAGACCTTTATAGACCTACAAACTTGATGTAGCTAAAAATATCTAAATATGGACGACCCATGGTTCAGTAAGTAAGTACTGCCAGACTTATGACAGTAAGGGGTTGTCCATACGTAGAATTTTGACATTGAATTTGTCAATCAGAAAATTTCTGCTTAAGGGTGCGTTCACACGGAGAAACGTGCCGCGTGATGTGGCACGTATACGGCGTGTAAGACTTTGCGCGCCATAAAAGCTCCCATTGATTTCAATGGGAGCCTGGATCGTATATGCCGCGTTATTTTGCAGCCGCAAAATAACACGGCGTATACGATCCAGGCTCCCATTGAAATCAATGGGAGCTTTTATGGTGCGCAAAGTCTTACACAACAGATTTTGACGCTGAATTTGGAGCAGAATTTGGAGCTTGCCACTGTATCTTGCCTTTTTTAAGCAGGGCCAAATTCCAACTCCGCGAGAGGATTTTTAGAAATACTGCGTACAATTCTACGCCGACAGAAACGTTTTACATCCCATGTCAGCATACATTTAGGGGGTTTTCCTACGTAGGAATTGGATGCTGAATTTGAGGCGGAATCCACCTCAAAATCCTCCTTTCATTAATTTCAATGAGAGTTCTCAGGTGGAATCTGACTAAAGAACGAGCAGGTGGATTATTTTTTATGTAGGATTCTTAGCACTGCCACCATGTTACAGGCAGAGGTGACGCTTTAAGGCCAAAGTCACATATTGCTGCTTTGGTTGTTCCAGATTTTGCTGCATTTTTGCGCCAAAGCCAGTCGTGGATTGAGCAGAAGGTAGAAATATAAGAACTTACTATATATTCCTTATTCATTTTGAAGTCACTTTTGGCTTTAGCTCAAAAAAACCGCAGCAAAATCTGCAACAAAATTCACTGCTTTCCCCCTCAGGCCTCGTGTATACCTTTTCATTTCTAGGGCCCCACAGTTTTTATGGCCGTGTGTGTGAGCCGTATACAAGGATTGCAAATTAAGCATGTCCTGTTCTTGCCCAAATTTTTGGTAGGGGATTATACAAGTCTTTTTGCGGATCTGTAATCGTGGATAACATATTGACGTATTTTTTGTGGAATGCGCGTCAGTATTTGTGGAGTATGGTACAGGGACCGGATACACCATGTGGGGGTCGGCTGTCAGCCCCTATATCTCTGCTTTCTGAATCCCTATAAGTATGATTTGGGCTAGTTGGAGGAAGGTTATGGCTAAATTTCGCCCATTGTGGTTGCTATAATGTATCATACACAATGGGGGAGATTTATGAAACTGACTATAAGAAAAACCTGCCTCGGTTACCCATAGTAACCAATCACAGTGCAGCTTTCATGTTGTATTTTGCTTCTGAAAAATGAAAGCTGCCTTGTGATTGGTTGCTTTGGGCAACAGAAACTATCTTTGATGTCCATTACGTTAATTGATACAAGTTGACTGCCATTACACACAGCCTTACAAGCAGTATACAGTATATACAGACAATAAGGAAGGTTTTACTGGTCACAACTTCGGCTATGGTCACACTGCTGTTGGAGCTTATTCATATAAACACTATAAAGATGTAGAGCCATGTTTCTCGTAAAAAAAATACCGAACCTGACACATTACATTGTTAGACAAAAGGGTTTATCTGGCATTGGTAGTACTGACCATACATAGAATCCCACAAACGTGATCAGAGCCCAAAAGCCAAAAAGCAGGCGATCCTCCATGATACGTGTAATACAATATCAAGAGCTACACGCACATAAAAAAGGCGCACTCTTTGCCAGTGCAGTGGATATGAAGACTGGCATTGTATACGCCAGTCTTCATAAATCTCCCCAGTGGATCACTTCCCTGTGGGAATACGTTCCTGTCATGATTACAGTACAGGACATTAGTCCCATGGTACTCCATCATGATTATAGTACAGGACATTAGTCCCATGGTACGCCCATCATAAATACAGTTCGGGACATTAGTCCCATGGTACTCCATCATGATTATAGTTCAGGACATTACTCCCATGGTATGCCCATCCTGATTGTAATACGGTACAGTAGGCCCATGGTACCCCATCATGATTACAGTACAGGGAAGTAGTCCTATGTTACGCCCATCCTGATTACAACACGGTACAGTAGTCCTATGATACCCCATCATGATTATAGTACAGGACATTAGTCCTATGGTACCCCATCCTGATTATAGTACAGGACATTAGTCCAATGGTACGCCCATCCTGATTATAGTACAGGACATTAGTCCCATGGTACGCCCATCCTGATTATAGTACAGGACATTAGTCCCATGGTACGCCCATCCTGATTATAGTACAGGACATTAGTTCCATGGTACCCCATCATGATTATAGTTTAGGACATTAGTCCCATGGTACGCCCATCCTGATTACAGTACAGGACATTAGTCCCATGGTATGTCCTTCATGATTACAGTACAGGACATTAGTCCTATGATATCCCATCATGATTATAGTTTGGGGCATCAGTCCTACACTGAGTCAGTGACTCACATCATCATACATAACTATACTGTGAGTCTAGGTCTTTTGACAGAGTGCAGTCTGGGAAATACAGTCGATATACAAATCATATTTCCTATAATGGTTACACCAACGTAAATGCTGTGCTATAGGACACATATAGAAATCACCAGAAACAATGAATGCCTGTAGATCACCAAAGAACTGCCCGAAAACAGACAATAGGTCTAAGAAAAATGAGTCTAAAAAATAAAGCCAGAACATGACATCACATCTCAGTTCAAACAACATAACAATGATATTCGATGTAGAGCAGCTCATATGAACGTTCTTACCCTGGGCGCCGATGCCTCATGCTGGCATTGTCCTTTACTGAGACACTGTCTTGAAGATCTATATCAGGACTGGGGCTCTCCATTCCTACTACATATGGCCGCACTACCCTCTCGCGGTCAACTGTGGGATCCTCAAAAAGGACTTGACCACTGAGCTTGTTAAACATGATGGTGTTCATGGTAGGAAGTCTTGAAGCTTCTCTCTTGGCTCCTATAGAATATGTAGTTCTGTAGTGCAGAAGAATCGGTTCCTACAAGAAAGAAAAAACATTCATGGATCAATTCTCCGGGGACACAAAGTTTGTCCAACTCTTCTGACGTTCTTCACATTATCACATCTTCACATTTGGGTTATCAGTGGTTCTAGAGGTTCCTCATGGCTGATCAGTCAAGACATGTCCAAAACTTTCTGACTTTTCATACATTTTACACCAGTATTAGTATAAGCATGATAATTTCCCCTCGATATGACATATACAGTCAAGGATCATATTCACAGTTCAATGTGCCGCTAAGGTCTTGCTGGTGAGACAAAGGTGGCCTTGGTACAAGAGAAGACTGGTCGATGGCCACAAGCACAGGCCCAGCCAACAATCACACAGTGGCAATAAACCTTCAACAGCTATTGGTCAAATTTGGCCTACAGCTCCTGACCATGACTTTCCCATGTGTTTGCCCAAGCGTGCATGTGTTCCCAATGGGGAGAAGGGAAATTGCTCCTTCTAATGGAGGTTCATCAACAACAAAGATCCCCCACCTGATGCAGAAGACAACCCAGATTTATAGAAAGGACTTTCTCTCTGTCTGAGGATTCCTCCACCAGCCCATTATTCACAATCCAGAGATGATGGAAGGTGGAGGTGTATTAAATAAATCAAATCCCCAGAAAAGTTAAGTCAACGATAAGATAATGAATAGAAGGAGAAGGCGGCTAATCCCGTCTGGAACAAGCTGACAATTTGGGATTTGTAAAGATTTGTCTGGGTATTTTAGAAATTGAGGTCCATTCGCAAATACAAGGCGTTGCTGTGGAAAAACTAGTAAAATGCAACCATCCATGTTTAGGAATGCACTATTTATATCAGTGCCTGTCTACCAGTGCCTGTAATGTGGCACAGAGGACCCACAGTACATGGAAGGAACGGACGGTGCACATGGAAGACACACGTCTCAGGACAACTGGATAATTTGTTCTGCTCAATTTGTGCCCTTCATCCCCGACATCCTTCTCATTTACAATTTGGTGAATTCGGAATTCGAGGGGTTTTCATTGTAATGAAATTAAAAAAATGTGCAGCCCGCCCCCTGCTCTTCTGTCTGTGGGACGTAAATCTCCGTAATTAACCACAGACCCCGTCCCTACGTTCTATGGAGAAGTATCAAAATTATAGCAAGAAGATCCTTATACACCATATATATATGGAGAAGGACTCAACAATAGATAGTAGGTAGATAGATAGATAGATAGATAATAGATATGAGATAGATAATAGATAGATAGATAGATAGATAGATAGATAGATAGATAGATAGATGGTATCTATATCGATAATATCCAGATAGTGTGTATATTCCTATATTATGTATCTCAATGTGTTACCTATGACTGCAGGTAAACCTACCGTATTGTTCAATGACAACACAAATTACAATCCCTAATAGTTTACTGACACACTCACTTTGTTACATCTGTATAATATTCTATATAGTATATGCTGTATATATTTACTATAGATATTACAACGGCATTAGTATATAATAACACTTATACTAACACTACTAAAACAAAAAAGAACAACAAACATAAAATTGTTTTTTTGGCTACTTTTCCTTAACTAATCACAAAATATGTCGCTTACGATTTCAGTTTACTCTGTTATGTCTTTGTACAATCTAAGAACTAAGTCCTCGATTTAGAAATCACATCCAGTAATATATTACTATACACGATACTACAGATATTCCAAATACTTTATAATAATAATTATTATTATTAGGTAAACTTTTATATGATTTTTTAATTACCGGTATATGTATCAGAAATAAATTGTGATGGATTGTAGTAGCCAGATATTAGGAACTTCCATCAATGTCATTAGAAAATTAAAAAAAACAAGTTTGGCGCCAGCAGCAAATTTCTAGACACACAGGCCACCTGTTGAGTGCTGATATACACATCTATTCACACACATACTCTATTTTTCCAGATATGACAGCTAATAGTATATATACTATACATATACCATACACCTGTGAGCCTATATTAATACCAGGCTAAAAGTGAGATGGATACAGGTGTATAGACTTCAAAACAAAGCCTGCACATCTTCTAGAACACAGCAGCCATCCAATAAGATATTACACAGACATCATTAGAAATGAAGCTCCTGGGAGTTGTCTGGTCCTGATCTACACAGATAAGCACCAGAGGTTGTAGAAATGGCTCTAGCCCTAGGAATGGCAGTATTTTATACGTATATACAGCACACAACTCTGCTTGTATACTCATATAACGTGTATTACCCACAAAATAACACCTACAAGTCACAATATAAAAGATCTAAGAAATCTTATATATACACATATACAATATATATATATATATGCGGCAACACTGTGCAATGAACTACTGCAAGTCAGGTGATAGACGACAAAATGTAAGCTAGAAATCCGGCTGTCACATTTCCATAAGCGGCAACGTAGTTCAGTATTCATCACTGCTGTACTGGACTATATTACTATGCTGTGCCAGGGCGGTTTCAATACAAATATATATATATATATATATATATATATATATATATATATATATATATATATATGCACTGAAATATAAAGACATGTAATATGTGTCTATGATACTTCTTAATACAATGTACATATATACATTTATGTTTTATATTATATTATTTACATTTATATTATATTATTTACATTTACATGCATGATGCAGCATACTGTACCTTATGTGTATATAGATACACAAAAGACCCTATACCACTGATACACAAAAGACCCTATACCACTGATATATGTACACATTTCATCCGCTGTTTCATGATTTATTTTATCACAAACAGAATTTTTTACATTAGAATTTGAGAATTTAACTTTCTTAAAATATGTGTCATATATAAGAATATAAAGGTTGCAATCTTTAAACCTGTTTGTGTGTGTAAATATACTGTACATGTATATCTGTGCGTATGTATCATATAAGACTGTTCATATGTACTTGTGTATGTGTAAATCTAAATGTGTATGTATCTGAGTAGGCATATACTATATTACGTGACACATATGCTGTAGATGTGTGTGTCTGTGTGTGTGTGTGTATATATATATATATATATATATATATATATATATATATATATTTAGAAATATACATTCAACTATATATAGAAACTTGTATATATTAGTAAACATACATGTACGTGATATGGTATTGTAAGGTATATAGCATATATATTATATATGTCATATATAGAGGTACATATGTTTGTACCTCTGTACATACATATGTGTAATGTATTTGTGTAAATACTAATATATATATATATATATATATATATATATATATTATACACCTAGTACAGCCTATACAGCCTAGTATACAGAGTACATATATACAGTATTTCTATTTTTTTATATACAGTACTTCTCAGTGTGTTACATATACATATTATATGAGTATGTACTGTATGTATGGCTGTGTAGACATACATATACCAAGAATATACACATCTATATTTGTGTATACGCATGTAATTGTCTCGTGTGTAAGTATGTTTTACATCTAGTTATTATATGGCTAGTATTATCATACATTATTTATACGCCACTGCCTATTCTGCAGCAGCGGGTAAAGCTTTCGGATATATAATAATCCAATGGAATGCATTCTATGAATATTTAGCATTTTTGAAAAGTATGTGCCCCCCATTCTCCAATGAAAGCCCCATTACTACTACAAGGTGATAAGGACTGTTACTTGCTCCGGCACCCCCACCCTTGTAGTTCCCCAAACCCCTAGCTGGTCCATGCAAGGCTCAGCCCCATCTCTTGAGTAGATCCATGGCTTAGAAGCCTGTGCATGAAGCTTGGGTTTCCTACACTCCAGATGAGCCTGCGCTGCCTTTGATCATTCCACCGCCTGGGAAGAGCATAACAGTATTTCCAGTGTAACATGCATTGATATATTACAGTGACCTTCCTTCATCCACTACCATCAACAACCTGCTGCAACGTCAGCCCCCGGATCTCAGTGTGGTTTTACTGTGTTTAGATTGAAGTGGAGCAACATGAAAGGGTGGCCACTATAAATATTTGCAGGGATGTAATTCAGACGTTATTTGTCTGTTCTACATAAAATATGAGCAGCTGTCTGAATTCCCTAGACTGTTCTACTGTATACTACAATAATATCAACATGACTTATTTGTGTACCCGTCCTACTCTACAGCAATGTGTGACCTCTATTTATAGCCCACTATCCTGGCGCTGGCCACACTCACTGGCACTACCCAACTACATTCACCCATCATTGTACAAGACGGCGGATGGAGTGGAGCTGAGTTTGACACCGGCACAAGTCATCATGATGTCACAATGTGTTTCTTACCTGTCCTACAAATAAGGGATAAATTCAGCTCTGCTACATTGCATTCAATGGGTTAGTATGGCACAGCGAGATATCAGACTCAAGATGTCTGTAGACTCCTTCTCCTTAGAGGATATATGTCTTACACGTTCTAGATGGATCGTTCCTCCTTGCCTTTGCCAAATATCTCTCATCACATGATTTACTACGTGCCTCTAATACATGTAACAAGTCACTTCTACATATGACAAGTGTATGTGATATATATTATAGGCTGGGCAGCTGCTGCTGTGGTGAACTACAAATGTCAGCATGATATGAGCCAGGTAGAGAATAATAAGAGCTCATAAGCAGCACAACTTCCATAAATATATCATATAGTATATATAAATATATAATATAATATATAATAAACATAATACATAAGATACATGTATAACAAATAGAAGATATAGAAGATATAGTACAGATGTAGCAAAGCTCAACTTGTCATTTAACAATTCCAAGGTAACATAATGCAGAAGCCTTACCTGCAGTTCTATGTAAGACTCAGCCCTGCCATATCTGACAAGCTCATCGCTGCTACACTGCCATACACAATACCTAACACCCATTATTGGGCTCCCTATGAAGCTCATCCTGCAGACTATGTTTATAAAAAATTAGATTGTGAGCTCTTCAGGAGACAAGGACTGATGTACAGTAAGCAAATGCATTCTGTCTGCTGTATATGTAGGGGCTATCTAATAAGTAACTGAGTAATAGAATAAGTCAGTACATTATATATCGTACATGGATAGATCTAGAACTACAGTAGTCCTCTGTTTAAATGGCCTGGCAATATAAAAACTTCTTAGTAATAGTGGCAGGAACCGAAAATCTAAGAACATTTACTACATGGCTTCTAGGATTTGTCCCACTCTGCGGATAGGCAGATAGATATGGGATAGATAGATAGATAGATAGATAGATAGATAGATAGATAGGAGATAGCTAGATAGATAGCTAGATAGATAATAGACAGATAGATAATAGATAGATAGATAGCTAGATAGATAGATAGATAGATAGATAGATAGATAGATAGATAGGAGATAGCTAGATAGATAATAGACAGATAGATAATAGATAGATAGATAGATAGATAGATAGATAGATAGATAGATAGGAGATAGCTAGATAGATAATAGACAGATAGATAATAGATAGATAGATAGATAGATAGATAGATAGATAGATAGATAGATAGGAGATAGCTAGATAGATAATAGATAGATAGATAATAGATAGATAGATAGATAGATAGATAGATAGATAGATAGATAGATGATAGGAGATAGATAGATAGATAGATAGATAGATAGATAGATAGATAGATAGGAGATAGATAGATAGATAGATAGATAGATAGATAGATATTAGATAGATAGATAGATAGATGATAGATAGATAGATAGATAGATAGATAGATAGATAGATATGAAATAGATAGATAGATAGATAGATAGATAGATAGATAGATAGATAGATAGGAGATAGATAGAAAACATGTAATGCTGGATAGATAACTACTGTAGAAAGAGAATTATTAATGAACAAATTTATAGAAAATGAATGGATGGATGGATAGATAGATAGATAGATAGATAGATAGATAACTAGTTGTGACCCTGTATCACATGTCACTGTATATACTGTATACTATGCTGTGACCATACACACTACATGATGAATGACACATTGCAGTCATGCCTTACCTGCTTCTGGTTCTGGTCCACTTCTGCAGAAGTTTCTGGGATCAGGAACAATCATTGACAGAAGTGTGCTATATTTAGTCCTCAGTGTGCGCCAGATTTAGCGCCAGGCGCAGTGCAGCAGTCAGTAATCCGCCGTGTCGCGCTCTTGCCATCCCCAGTGTGAGGCGCACATGTCTCCTGCACTGTCCTATCCTCAGCTCTAACCACACGAACCGCGGCAGCCTCTGCTCTATCCTATTTACTAAGCCTGAGGCTGCGAGCCCTGCACTGCGCATACACCAAGCGGCCCATGTTATCCAGCTGTGCAGCGCAGACTGTGAACATCCAGTGCTGCTGGAATACAGGGTCCGGGGCGGCAGCAGAGGAGGAGGAGGCAGGGGAGGGGATGTGTTATGTTACTCGCTCTTATTCACTGCAGACCTCGCTGCTTCTGGGCACAGAATAGTGGTACAGCCCGAAATACACTCACTGAACTACAAGCATAGTATATAGTAATACTGACCCTGTCCTGTGTAATACTGCATAATACTGGCACTGTATATACAGCACTAGTGTATGTAATACTACATAATACTGACACTGTATATACAGCACTACTAGTGTATGTAATACTACCTAATACTGATACTGTCCTGTGTAATACTACATAATACTGACACTGTATATACAGTACTAGTGTATCTAATACTACATAATACTGACACTGTCCTGTGTAATACTACATAATACTGACACTGTATATACAGTACTAATGTACGTCCCTGTGTATAGTAATACTACATAATACTGACACTGCCCTGTGTAATACTACATAATACTGACACTGTATATACAGTACTACTAGTGTATGTAATACTACCTAATACTGATACTGTCCTGTGTAATACTGAATAATACTGGCACTGTATATACAGCACTAGTGTATGTAATACTACATAATACTGACACTGTATATACAGCACTACTAGTGTATGTAATACTACCTAATACTGATACTGTCCTGTGTAATACTACATAATACTGACACTGTATATACAGTACTAGTGTATCTAATACTACATAATACTGACACTGTCCTGTGTAATACTACATAATACTGACACTGTATATACAGTACTAGTGTATCTAATACTACATAATACTGACACTGTCCTGTGTAATACTGCATAATACTGACACTGTATATACAGTACTAGTGTATCTAATACTACATAATACTGACACTGTCCTGTGTAATACTACATAATACTGACACTGTATATACAGTACTAGTGTATCTAATACTACATAATACTGACACTGTCCTGTGTAATACTACATAATACTGACACTGTATATACAGTACTAGTGTATCTAATACTACATAATACTGACACTGTCCTGTGTAATACTGCATAATACTGACACTGTATATACAGTACTAGTGTATCTAATACTACATAATACTGACACTGTCCTGTGTAATACTACATAATACTAACACTGTATATACAGTACTAGTGTATCTAATACTACATAATACTGACACTGTCCTGTGTAATACTGCATAATACTGACACTGTATATACAGTACTAATGTACGTCCCTGTGTATAGTAATACTACATAATACTGACACTGCCCTGTGTAATACTACATAATACTGACCCTGTATATACAGTACTACTAGTGTATGTAATACTACCTAATACTGATACTGTCCTGTGTAATACTACATAATACTGACACCGTATATACAGTACTAGTGTATGTCACTGTGTATAGTAATACTAAATACTACTGACACTATATATACAGTACTAATGTATGTCACTGTGTATAGTAATACTACATAATACTAACACTGTATGTACAGCACTAGTGAATGTAATACTACATAATACTGACACTGTATGTACAGAACTAGTGTATGTAATACTACATAATACTGACACTGTCCTGTGTAATACTACATAATATTGACACTGTATATACAGTCCTAGTGTATGTAATACTACATAATACTGACCCTGTCCTGTGTAATACTACATAATACTGACACTGTCCTGTGTAATACTACATAATATTGACACTGTATATACAGTCCTAGTGTATGTAATACTACATAATACTGACCCTGTCCTGTGTAATACTACATAATACTGACACTGTATATGCAGCACTAGTGTATGTAATACTACATAATACTGACACTGTCCTGTGTAATACTGCATAATACTGACACTGTATATACAGTACTACTAGTGTATGTAATACTACCTAATACTGATACTGTCCTGTGTAATACTACATAATACTGACACTGTATATACAGTACTAGTGTATGTCACTGTGTATAGTAATACTAAATACTACTGACACTATATATACAGTACTAATGTATGTCACTGTGTATAGTAATACTACATAATACTAACACTGTATGTACAGCACTAGTGAATGTAATACTACATAATACTGACACTGTATGTACAGAACTAGTGTATGTAATACTACATAATACTGACACTGTCCTGTGTAATACGACATAATATTGACACTGTATATACAGTCCTAGTGTATGTAATACTACATAATACTGACCCTGTCCTGTGTAATACTACATAATACTGACACTGTCCTGTGTAATACTACATAATATTGACACTGTATATACAGTCCTAGTGTATGTAATACTACATAATACTGACCCTGTCCTGTGTAATACTACATAATACTGACACTGTATATGCAGCACTAGTGTATGTAATACTACATAATACTGACACTGTCCTGTGTAATACTACATAAAACTGACACTGTATATACAGCACTAGTGTATGTAATACTACATAATACTGACACTGTATATACAGTACTACTAGTGTATGTAATACTACATAATACTGACACTGCCTGTGTTAATACTACCTAATACTGACACTGTCCTGTGTAATACTACATAATACTGACACTGTATATACAGAACTAGTGTATGTCCCTGTGTATAGTAATACTACATAATACTGACACTGTATATACAATACTATTGTATGTCACTGTGTATAGTAATACTGTACTACATAATACTGACACTGTATATACAGAACTAGTGTATGTCACTGTGTATAGTAATACTACATAATACTGTCACTATATGTACAGTACTAATGTATGTCACTGTGTATAGTAATACTACATAATACTGACACTGTATATACAGTACTAGTGTATGTCACTGTGTATAGTAATACTACATAATACTGACACTGTATATACAGTACTAAAGTATATCACTGTGTATAGTAATACTATATAATACTGACACTGTATATACAATACTATTGTATGCCACTGTGTATAGTAATACTGTACTACATAATACTGACAATGTATATACAGTAGTAATGTATGTCACAGTGCACGGTAATCTCTTATATATAAAAACAAGTTTCTGTCTGTCTGTTCTTTATGCGCGACCAAATGACTGGACTGCTCTTTACCAAATTTGGAACACAGATATATCAGGTGTCCGGGAAGGTTTTAGACTGGGTCTCAGCTCTGCAGGACGTACCATTCCTATAGTATACCCATTCCTACAGTGTACCATGCAGTATTCCCAAAAACTAACCTCCATTAGAAACCTGGAAGTCTTTCACTCATATTCCAACTGCTATACACACAGTCACGTGTGCCTTATCAGACAATAGAAGCTCGCAGGCGCTTAGTCTCCACATGCACTCAGCTTTACTCCAGGTTTCCATAACTACCACTACCCATCCCTTTATCTTCACTGCTGTAGGTCAGCTTTAAAGGGGCAGGGAGCTGTGGGTGACAGTGTTACACAAGGTCACATACACAGCTTTACTCCAGGTTTTCATAACAACCAATCCCAGATTTTTCACTGATATCAAAACTGAGATACACATGATCACATGACACTTATGAACCAATGGAAACTCACAGGTTCTTCAGTCTTGACATACACACAGCTTTACATCAGGTGTCCCTAGCAAGCAAGCTATTTATGATCTGAATTAGTCAATAGCAATTCGCAGGTCCTTAAATATTCAGGCATATGACATGTATCAGACAATATAAGTTCACAATTAATTGACCACAGTCATAAATAGACTTTACCGGTACTGGGCTGTCGTACTGGATGTCAGCATTCTTAGAAATTGAAATGTACTTAAAGTACACACAAATGACATACAATACATCAATATATACAGTACTAATGCATGTCACTGTGTATAATAATACTTCATAATACGGACACTATATATATATATATATATATATATATGTATATGCAGTAGTAATGTATCACAATGTCACTGCATTGTTTTTAGAAGTGCTACATGCTACTTACTCTGTATATGGGTTCTATATTATGCCATGAACATGCCTGATAATACTATACACTACTTATACACACGTGGACAAAATTGTTGGTGCCTTTTGTTAATGAAAGAAAACCCCACAATGGTCACAGAAATAACTTGGAATCTGACAAAAGTAATAATAACCAAACTACATGTTGACAAACTTCAAAGCTTCTGGGAGAATGTCCTATGGACAGATGAGACAAAAATCTAACTTTTTGGCAAGGCATATCAGCTCTATGCTCATAGACAGAAAAATGAAGCCTATCTTGTAAAGAACACTGTCCCTACTGTAACACATAGAGGAGGCTCTGTTATGTTCTGGGGCTGCTTTGCTGCATCTGGCACAGGGAGTCTTGAATCTGTGCAGGGTACAATGAAATCTCAAGACTATCAAGGGATTCTAGAGAGAAATGTGCTGCCCAGTGTCAGAAAGCTTGGTCTCAGTCACAGGTCGGAGGTCTTACAACAGGATAATGGCCCAAAACACACAGCTAAAAACACCCAAGAATGGCTAAGAGGAAAACATTGGACTATTCTGAAGTGGCCTTCTATGAGCCCCGACCTAAATCCTATTGAGCATCTTTGGAAGGAGCTGAAACATGTCGTCTGGAGAAGGGAGTGGCCAAAATCCCTGCCGAGAGGGGCAGAAGTCTCATTGACAGTTACAGGAATCATCTGATCGCAGCGATTTCCTCAAAGGGTTGTGCAACCAAATATTAAGTTACGGAAACCATCATATCTGTCCAGGCCTGTGTCATGAGGTTTATTATTAAAAAAAAATTCTGTTGAAGCAAAAAGCAATGTCTGACTTTCATTTATTCATTTTCATAGAATTTCTATTTATTATTAGTTTTGGCAGATTCAAGTTATTTCTGTGACCATTGTGGGGGTTTCTTTCATTAATGAGGGTGACCAACAATTTTGTCCACATGTGTATATACAGTATTACATGGATGTGGCTATGCCTTATAATACCACACTCCTGACACTTCAGTACATATTATGTATACAGTATTACATGTATGTGATTGTACTTGGTGATACTACATACTACTAGCACGGCTCATGTTACACCTCGGAGCGCAGCATGTTACCAATAGACAATGTCTCGTGATCTATCAGTACATACATGAGGGGTCAGGGGCTGGTGATGTTGCAATGCTGCAGCCTTGTGATACTTGAACACATTTCCAGTCAGTCTCACAATCCCAATAAACTGCACACAAATTGATTTTCCAGCAGCATTTCCGAAAAATGAGACCAGGACATGCAGTAATAAACACTGCAAGTAATACATGACCTTTACAGTAACTCACTGCATCACCCATCATCACACATCATCATCCTACCGCCAATACACAACCCCGGTCCCTAGTAATGGTGCAGGATACCATATATATGTCAGGCCATGTCTACTATAGGTTTGGTGTGTATGAGTAAAGGAAATACTTACAAAACATAATCACATCATATCCACAATCCCTATAGATGGAAGATGCCAAATAAAATATATTTAGTATCCAATGTGCTGGCATACATCAGTGTATATTTTTGTATAATATATGGATGATGTACAGTATATACTGTATATACTGTAACCTGTGCTTAAATTGTGAAATAAATATACGGGAACTCTGGAATACAAGTGTTGGGTACAAAGAGCAAACCCCAACAAATGACCATTACAAACATTCAGACACAGGGCTAGGGCAGTGAACGCTATCAGATGAACGCTAGAGATCGCTAGAGATGAGCGAACACTGTTCGGATCAGCCGATCCGAACAGCACGCTCCCATAGAAATGAATGGAAGCACAGGTGCTTCCATTCATTTCTATGGGAGTGTGATGTTCAGATCGGCTGATCCAAACAGTGTTCGCTCATCTCTAATTATTTTTTTTTTCCTTTCTGACAGTGGCAGGCTGTGTAACATAAATCTCCTCACTCCAGAGCACCAGAGGACAGGGGGAATACATTTACAATGCACAGAAAGGAGATCCAAGAGCTTTATCCATTATTAGTGGGATGAGGGTGACCTGCAGGCCCTTCTAGGTTATGGGCTCAGTCCCAGATATGACCCCTATAGTGGCCAACACAAAATAACAGACTGAATATCAACTATATGACTATGGATGTTCAACCATAGAGAAACTACAACTCCCAGCATGCCTTTCATGGTAGAAGTTATAGGTTTGCACCAGCTGGAGAGTCACAGGTTCCAGATCCCAAATCTATGAGCTACTTTACAGCATCTGTGATGTGTCTGTTCCTCTGTGCTCCTCCTGTCAATCATTCCTCCCCCATTCATTCAGCTTTGTCTGTATCGGGGTAAGTGAACTCATTCCACTACTGGGAGATCTATAGAGAACAGAGCGATTCTGACATAAAGAAATGAACATTGTTTTCTCAGTGAACCCGAGATCCTTCAGCTCCTTCCAAAGTAAACTGCAAACTCAACTCTAACAACAATGGCTGAAGATTAGCAAAATCCCCGACCGCTCTGCGCTGGATCTACCTTTATTATTAGGAGCAGTCATTCTCTGGCTGCCGCTATGTATACAAATTACATAAAAGAATTACATTACAGCTTCACGGATACTTTACGTTTTCATGTGGCCGACACAAAACTCTATATACACATGGGAACCGTATTTGTGTTACTCATTTTCATAGCGCCCTGCAGTCACCAATGAGGCATAAGTTCTAGGCATGGTACATGGCCCAAGCATGCGCCTAATGAATGCCAAGTTACATGTACTATCATATAGGATTCATTGCTGCTCTACTTTTGTATCCATTGTTGGCTTTGACTCAAAAAAATGCAACAAAATCTGCAACAAAAAAGCAGTGTTTCTGGGGGCCACATGGTGGCTCAGTGGTTAGCACTGCAGCCACCAGAGTCCTGGTGTTCGAATCCCGCCAAGGGCATAAAACCATCTGCAAGGAGTTTGTATGTTCTCCCCGTGTTTGCATGGATTTCCATCCCATATTCCAAAGACATACTGATAGGGAAAAATGTACATTGTGAGCTCTATGTGGGGCTCACAATCTACATTAAAAAAAAAAAAAAGCAGTGTTTCTGCAACGTAGGGTCTCAGCCTTAAAGGGGTTTCCCATGTAACTAAGGGGGCATTTACACAATGTAACACGCCACTGATTCTTGCACGGTAACTCGCATAAGAATCAGTGTGGCATTACATCGTGTGAATGTTCCCTAAAGCTTGATCAATATATGATATAAAAGTTCTACAATGTTCTGATATACTTCATGTTTCAACCCTTTAGCTCTTCCCTTCCCCTCAACGGGAACACCTAGAACTGAGCCATCTATACTGTAAGAATTACATATATAGAGATGAGCGAACCAGCTTGAAATTGGATTTGACCAGAATTTTAGAAACGCATTGGTCTTGACCAAACCGGAAACTTTTGTGGTTCGACACTCGTGAATTGCTATTGTACTCTTGAAGTCTTCCTTCTTCTTCTGTTCCTTAGCTGCTATGGACTCCTAGTATATCTTCTCTTCTCAGCATATGTGTGTCTACGTCTGTATTATATTACTGTGTATTATCCTGTACCTGTATTACTCTGCTGCTGTTACATACTGAAATTTCCCCACTGTGGGACTATTAAAGGATTATCTTATCTTACTCTTCAAACCCCTATGTATAATAAGCGAGACAGACAGCAACAATTTTTTTTTTTTTTTTAACATTGAGATCTATGGAAGGTGGATATAGGTGGATTACCAACAGATAGCAATCCCTTTGTGTCTGTTCTGCAATGTATTTTCCCTCTTTATTCTTCTCTGCGCATACTCAGAATGAAGCGGAAGGAGGGGAGGGGAAGGGATCTGTCAAAAAACTGTCATTTGTGTCAGGTCTGAGGTTTTTTTTTAGCTGTATTTGCATCCCTGGTTGGGAAACACTGGTCCAGGGAGTCCGCTATGTGTCAGAGATATCAGCAGAGGCAGTATACTGTCCTGTCCTGATCACTACAATGTATCTGTCTGGAGTCCACACTGTTTACAGAGAATTGTCTGGACTGGATAGAATTGTATCCACCTGTCAGCTATGACTATTATTAGGTCTATGGGGGTTTTTACTCTTTGAATGTAAACAATCATTTTTTATGTTCACTGACAGCAAGCAGAGATCATATAATGGTAAAAATAAAGGCGGCATCAAAGTGATTATAATTGTCATTATATAGTGATTCCAGCCTAATGCAGACATCAGATGGGGGAATTGGGTTATTATTAGAGATGAGCGAACACTAAAATGTTCGAGGTTCGAAATTCGATTCGAACAGCCGCTCAATGTTCGTGTGTTCGAACGGGTTTCGAACCCCATTATAGTCTATGGGGAACAGATACTCGTTAAGGGGGAAACCCAAATCCGTGTCTGGAGGGTCACCAAGTCCACTATGACACCCCAGGAAATGATGCCAACACCTCTGGAATGACACTGGGACAGCAGGGGAAGCATGTCTGGGGGCATCTAACACACCAAAGACCCTCTATTACCCCAACATCACAGCCTAACAACTACACACTTTACACACTCAATACCACCTCTCTGACAGTAGGAAAACACCTTGAAACATGTGTATTTGGCACTTGCAGTGAGGAGAGCTTGTCACCAGCAGTGAATTTGGCCCTTGTAGTAAGTTGAGGTTGGCACCAACATTTGTTTTGAAAATCAGGGTGGATTGAGCCTCTAACCAGCAGAGTTTGGGCAAATTCATGGTGGAGGGAGCCTCTAAAAACCCCAGTTTGGACCAATTCATGGTGGAGGGAGACTCTAAAAACCCCAGTTTGGACCAATTCATGGTGGAGGGAGACTCTAAAAACCCCAGTTTGGACCAATTCATGGTGGAGGGAGCCTCTAAAAACCCCAGTTTGGACCAATTCATGGTGGAGGGAGCCTCTAACCAGCCCAGTTTGGACCAATTAATGGTGGAGGGAGCCTCTAAACAGCCAAGTTTTGGGAAATTCATGGTGGAGGGAGCCTCTAACCAGCCCAGTTTGGACCAATTCATGGTGGAGGGAGCCTCTAACCAGCCCAGTTTGGACCAATTCATGGTGGAGGGAGCCTCTAAACAGCCCAGTTTGGGCAAATTCATGGTGGAGGGAGCCTCTAAAAAACCCAGTTTGGACCAATTCATGGTGGAGGGAGCCTCTAATTAGCCCAGTTTGGACCAATTAATGGTGGAGGGAGCCTCTAACCAGCCCAGTTTGGACCAATTAATGGTGGAGGGAGCCTCTAACCACCCCAGTTTGGGCAAATTCATGGTGGAGGGAGCCTCTAACCAGCCCAGTTTGGACCAATTAATGGTGGAGGGAGCCTCTAAACAGCCAAGTTTTGGGAAATTCATGGTGGAGGGAGCCTCTAACCAGCCCAGTTTGGACCAATTCATGGTGGAGGGAGCCTCTAAACAGCCCAGTTTGGGCAAATTCATGGTGGAGGGAGCCTCTAAACAGCCCAGTTTGGGCAAATTCATGGTGGAGGGAGCCTCTAACCAGCCCAGTTTGGACCAATTAATGGTGGAGGGAGCCTCTAAACAGCCAAGTTTTGGGAAATTCAAGGTGGAGGGAGCCTCTAACCAGCCCAGTTTGGACCAATTAATGGTGGAGGGAGCCTCTAACCACCCCAGTTTGGACCAATTCATGGTGGAGGGAGCCTCTAACCACCCCAGTTTGGACCAATTCATGGTGGAGGGAGCCTCTAAACAGCCCAGTTTGGGCAAATTCATGGTGGAGGGAGCCTCTAACCAGCCCAGTTTGGACCAATTAATGGTGGAGGGAGCCTCTAAACAGCCCAGTTTGGGCAAATTCATGGTGGAGGGAGCCTCTAACCAGCCCAGTTTGGACCAATTAATGGTGGAGGGAGCCTCTAAACAGCCAAGTTTTGGGAAATTCATGGTGGAGGGAGCCTCTAACCAGCCCAGTTTGGACCAATTAATGGTGGAGGGAGCCTCTAACCACCCCAGTTTGGGCAAATTCATGGTGGAGGGAGCCTCTAACCAGCCCAGTTTGGACCAATTAATGGTGGAGGGAGCCTCTAAACAGCCCAGTTTGGGCAAATTCATGGTGGAGGGAGCCTCTAAACAGCCAAGTTTTGGGAAATTCATGGTGGAGGGAGCCTCTAACCAGCCCAGTTTGGACCAATTCATGGTGGAGGGAGCCTCTAAACAGCCCAGTTTGGGCAAATTCATGGTGGAGGGAGCCTCTAAAAAACCCAGTTTGGACCAATTCATGGTGGAGGGAGCCTCTAATTAGCCCAGTTTGGACCAATTAATTGTGGAGGGAGCCTCTAACCAGCCCAGTTTGGACCAATTAATGGTGGAGGGAGCCTCTAACCACCCCAGTTTGGGCAAATTCATGGTGGAGGGAGCCTCTAACCAGCCCAGTTTGGACCAATTAATGGTGGAGGGAGCCTCTAACCAGCCCAGTTTGGACCAATTAATGGTGGAGGGAGCCTCTAACCACCCCAGTTTGGACCAATTCATGGTGGAGGGAGCCTCTAACCAGCCCAGTTTGGACCAATTCATGGTGGAGGGAGCCTCTAAACAGCCCAGTTTGGGCAAATTCATGGTGGAGGGAGCCTCTAAAAAACCCAGTTTGGACCAATTCATGGTGGAGGGAGCCTCTAATTAGCCCAGTTTGGACCAATTAATTGTGGAGGGAGCCTCTAACCAGCCCAGTTTGGACCAATTAATGGTGGAGGGAGCCTCTAAAAAACCCAGTTTGGACCAATTCATGGTGGAGGGAGCCTCTAAACAGCCCAGTTTGGGCAAATTCATGGTGGAGGGAGCCTCTAACCAGCCCAGTTTGGACCAATTAATGGTGGAGGGAGCCTCTAAACAGCCAAGTTTTGGGAAATTCATGGTGGAGGGAGCCTCTAACCAGCCCAGTTTGGACCAATTAATGGTGGAGGGAGCCTCTAACCAGCCCAGTTTGGACCAATTAATGGTGGAGGGAGCCTCTAACCAGCCCAGTTTGGACCAATTAATGGTGGAGGGAGCCTCTAAACAGCCAAGTTTTGGGAAATTCATGGTGGAGGGAGCCTCTAACCAGCCCAGTTTGGACCAATTCATGGTGGAGGGAGCCTCTAAACAGCCCAGTTTGGGCAAATTCATGGTGGAGGGAGCCTCTAAAAAACCCAGTTTGGACCAATTCATGGTGGAGGGAGCCTCTAATTAGCCCAGTTTGGACCAATTAATTGTGGAGGGAGCCTCTAACCAGCCCAGTTTGGACCAATTAATGGTGGAGGGAGCCTCTAACCACCCCAGTTTGGGCAAATTCATGGTGGAGGGAGCCTCTAACCAGCCCAGTTTGGACCAATTAATGGTGGAGGGAGCCTCTAACCAGCCCAGTTTGGACCAATTAATGGTGGAGGGAGCCTCTAACCACCCCAGTTTGGACCAATTCATGGTGGAGGGAGCCTCTAACCAGCCCAGTTTGGACCAATTCATGGTGGAGGGAGCCTCTAAACAGCCCAGTTTGGGCAAATTCATGGTGGAGGGAGCCTCTAAAAAACCCAGTTTGGACCAATTCATGGTGGAGGGAGCCTCTAATTAGCCCAGTTTGGACCAATTAATTGTGGAGGGAGCCTCTAACCAGCCCAGTTTGGACCAATTAATGGTGGAGGGAGCCTCTAACCACCCCAGTTTGGGCAAATTCATGGTGGAGGGAGCCTCTAACCAGCCCAGTTTGGACCAATTAATGGTGGAGGGAGCCTCTAACCAGCCCAGTTTGGACCAATTAATGGTGGAGGGAGCCTCTAACCACCCCAGTTTGGACCAATTCATGGTGGAGGGAGCCTCTAACCAGCCCAGTTTGGACCAATTCATGGTGGAGGGAGCCTCTAAACAGCCCAGTTTGGGCAAATTCATGGTGGAGGGAGCCTCTAAAAAACCCAGTTTGGACCAATTCATGGTGGAGGGAGCCTCTAATTAGCCCAGTTTGGACCAATTAATTGTGGAGGGAGCCTCTAACCAGCCCAGTTTGGACCAATTAATGGTGGAGGGAGCCTCTAACCACCCCAGTTTGGGCAAATTCATGGTGGAGGGAGCCTCTAACCAGCCCAGTTTGGACCAATTAATGGTGGAGGGAGCCTCTAACCAGCCCAGTTTGGACCAATTAATGGTGGAGGGAGCCTCTAACCACCCCAGTTTGGACCAATTCATGGTGGAGGGAGCCTCTAACCACCCCAGTTTGGACCAATTCATGGTGGAGGGAGCCTCTAAACAGCCCAGTTTGGGCAAATTCATGGTGGAGGGAGCCTCTAACCAGCCCAGTTTGGACCAATTAATGGTGGAGGGAGCCTCTAAACAGCCCAGTTTGGGCAAATTCATGGTGGAGGGAGCCTCTAACCAGCCCAGTTTGGACCAATTAATGGTGGAGGGAGCCTCTAACCACCCCAGTTTGGACCAATTCATGGTGGAGGGAGCCTCTAACCACCCCAGTTTGGACCAATTCATGGTGGAGGGAGCCTCTAAACAGCCCAGTTTGGGCAAATTCATGGTGGAGGGAGCCTCTAACCAGCCCAGTTTGGACCAATTAATGGTGGAGGGAGCCTCTAAACAGCCCAGTTTGGGCAAATTCATGGTGGAGGGAGCCTCTAACCAGCCCAGTTTGGACCAATTAATGGTGGAGGGAGCCTCTAAACAGCCAAGTTTTGGGAAATTCATGGTGGAGGGAGCCTCTAACCAGCCCAGTTTGGACCAATTAATGGTGGAGGGAGCCTCTAACCACCCCAGTTTGGGCAAATTCATGGTGGAGGGAGCCTCTAACCAGCCCAGTTTGGACCAATTCATGGTGGAGGGAGCCTCTAAACAGCCCAGTTTGGGCAAATTCATGGTGGAGGGAGCCTCTAAACAGCCCAGTTTGGGCAAATTCATGGTGGAGGGAGCCTCTAACCAGCCCAGTTTGGACCAATTAATGGTGGAGGGAGCCTCTAAACAGCCAAGTTTTGGGAAATTCAAGGTGGAGGGAGCCTCTAACCAGCCCAGTTTGGACCAATTAATGGTGGAGGGAGCCTCTAACCACCCCAGTTTGGACCAATTCATGGTGGAGGGAGCCTCTAACCACCCCAGTTTGGACCAATTCATGGTGGAGGGAGCCTCTAAACAGCCCAGTTTGGGCAAATTCATGGTGGAGGGAGCCTCTAACCAGCCCAGTTTGGACCAATTAATGGTGGAGGGAGCCTCTAAACAGCCCAGTTTGGGCAAATTCATGGTGGAGGGAGCCTCTAACCAGCCCAGTTTGGACCAATTAATGGTGGAGGGAGCCTCTAAACAGCCAAGTTTTGGGAAATTCATGGTGGAGGGAGCCTCTAACCAGCCCAGTTTGGACCAATTAATGGTGGAGGGAGCCTCTAACCACCCCAGTTTGGGCAAATTCATGGTGGAGGGAGCCTCTAACCAGCCCAGTTTGGACCAATTAATGGTGGAGGGAGCCTCTAAACAGCCCAGTTTGGGCAAATTCATGGTGGAGGGAGCCTCTAAACAGCCAAGTTTTGGGAAATTCATGGTGGAGGGAGCCTCTAACCAGCCCAGTTTGGACCAATTCATGGTGGAGGGAGCCTCTAAACAGCCAAGTTTTGGGAAATTCATGGTGGAGGGAGCCTCTAACCAGCCCAGTTTGGACCAATTCATGGTGGAGGGAGCCTCTAAACAGCCCAGTTTGGGCAAATTCATGGTGGAGGGAGCCTCTAAAAAACCCAGTTTGGACCAATTCATGGTGGAGGGAGCCTCTAATTAGCCCAGTTTGGACCAATTAATTGTGGAGGGAGCCTCTAACCAGCCCAGTTTGGACCAATTAATGGTGGAGGGAGCCTCTAACCACCCCAGTTTGGGCAAATTCATGGTGGAGGGAGCCTCTAACCAGCCCAGTTTGGACCAATTAATGGTGGAGGGAGCCTCTAACCAGCCCAGTTTGGACCAATTAATGGTGGAGGGAGCCTCTAACCACCCCAGTTTGGACCAATTCATGGTGGAGGGAGCCTCTAACCAGCCCAGTTTGGACCAATTCATGGTGGAGGGAGCCTCTAAACAGCCCAGTTTGGGCAAATTCATGGTGGAGGGAGCCTCTAAAAAACCCAGTTTGGACCAATTCATGGTGGAGGGAGCCTCTAATTAGCCCAGTTTGGACCAATTAATTGTGGAGGGAGCCTCTAACCAGCCCAGTTTGGACCAATTAATGGTGGAGGGAGCCTCTAACCACCCCAGTTTGGGCAAATTCATGGTGGAGGGAGCCTCTAACCAGCCCAGTTTGGACCAATTAATGGTGGAGGGAGCCTCTAACCAGCCCAGTTTGGACCAATTAATGGTGGAGGGAGCCTCTAACCACCCCAGTTTGGACCAATTCATGGTGGAGGGAGCCTCTAACCAGCCCAGTTTGGACCAATTCATGGTGGAGGGAGCCTCTAAACAGCCCAGTTTGGGCAAATTCATGGTGGAGGGAGCCTCTAAAAAACCCAGTTTGGACCAATTCATGGTGGAGGGAGCCTCTAATTAGCCCAGTTTGGACCAATTAATTGTGGAGGGAGCCTCTAACCAGCCCAGTTTGGACCAATTAATGGTGGAGGGAGCCTCTAACCACCCCAGTTTGGGCAAATTCATGGTGGAGGGAGCCTCTAACCAGCCCAGTTTGGACCAATTAATGGTGGAGGGAGCCTCTAACCAGCCCAGTTTGGACCAATTAATGGTGGAGGGAGCCTCTAACCACCCCAGTTTGGACCAATTCATGGTGGAGGGAGCCTCTAACCACCCCAGTTTGGACCAATTCATGGTGGAGGGAGCCTCTAAACAGCCCAGTTTGGGCAAATTCATGGTGGAGGGAGCCTCTAACCAGCCCAGTTTGGACCAATTAATGGTGGAGGGAGCCTCTAAACAGCCCAGTTTGGGCAAATTCATGGTGGAGGGAGCCTCTAACCAGCCCAGTTTGGACCAATTAATGGTGGAGGGAGCCTCTAACCACCCCAGTTTGGACCAATTCATGGTGGAGGGAGCCTCTAACCACCCCAGTTTGGACCAATTCATGGTGGAGGGAGCCTCTAAACAGCCCAGTTTGGGCAAATTCATGGTGGAGGGAGCCTCTAACCAGCCCAGTTTGGACCAATTAATGGTGGAGGGAGCCTCTAAACAGCCCAGTTTGGGCAAATTCATGGTGGAGGGAGCCTCTAACCAGCCCAGTTTGGACCAATTAATGGTGGAGGGAGCCTCTAAACAGCCAAGTTTTGGGAAATTCATGGTGGAGGGAGCCTCTAACCAGCCCAGTTTGGACCAATTAATGGTGGAGGGAGCCTCTAACCACCCCAGTTTGGGCAAATTCATGGTGGAGGGAGCCTCTAACCAGCCCAGTTTGGACCAATTCATGGTGGAGGGAGCCTCTAAACAGCCCAGTTTGGGCAAATTCATGGTGGAGGGAGCCTCTAAACAGCCCAGTTTGGGCAAATTCATGGTGGAGGGAGCCTCTAACCAGCCCAGTTTGGACCAATTAATGGTGGAGGGAGCCTCTAAACAGCCAAGTTTTGGGAAATTCAAGGTGGAGGGAGCCTCTAACCAGCCCAGTTTGGACCAATTAATGGTGGAGGGAGCCTCTAACCACCCCAGTTTGGACCAATTCATGGTGGAGGGAGCCTCTAACCACCCCAGTTTGGACCAATTCATGGTGGAGGGAGCCTCTAAACAGCCCAGTTTGGGCAAATTCATGGTGGAGGGAGCCTCTAACCAGCCCAGTTTGGACCAATTAATGGTGGAGGGAGCCTCTAAACAGCCCAGTTTGGGCAAATTCATGGTGGAGGGAGCCTCTAACCAGCCCAGTTTGGACCAATTAATGGTGGAGGGAGCCTCTAAACAGCCAAGTTTTGGGAAATTCATGGTGGAGGGAGCCTCTAACCAGCCCAGTTTGGACCAATTAATGGTGGAGGGAGCCTCTAACCACCCCAGTTTGGGCAAATTCATGGTGGAGGGAGCCTCTAACCAGCCCAGTTTGGACCAATTAATGGTGGAGGGAGCCTCTAAACAGCCCAGTTTGGGCAAATTCATGGTGGAGGGAGCCTCTAAACAGCCAAGTTTTGGGAAATTCATGGTGGAGGGAGCCTCTAACCAGCCCAGTTTGGACCAATTCATGGTGGAGGGAGCCTCTAAACAGCCCAGTTTGGGCAAATTCATGGTGGAGGGAGCCTCTAAAAAACCCAGTTTGGACCAATTCATGGTGGAGGGAGCCTCTAATTAGCCCAGTTTGGACCAATTAATTGTGGAGGGAGCCTCTAACCAGCCCAGTTTGGACCAATTAATGGTGGAGGGAGCCTCTAACCACCCCAGTTTGGGCAAATTCATGGTGGAGGGAGCCTCTAACCAGCCCAGTTTGGACCAATTAATGGTGGAGGGAGCCTCTAACCAGCCCAGTTTGGACCAATTAATGGTGGAGGGAGCCTCTAACCACCCCAGTTTGGACCAATTCATGGTGGAGGGAGCCTCTAACCAGCCCAGTTTGGACCAATTCATGGTGGAGGGAGCCTCTAAACAGCCCAGTTTGGGCAAATTCATGGTGGAGGGAGCCTCTAAAAAACCCAGTTTGGACCAATTCATGGTGGAGGGAGCCTCTAATTAGCCCAGTTTGGACCAATTAATTGTGGAGGGAGCCTCTAACCAGCCCAGTTTGGACCAATTAATGGTGGAGGGAGCCTCTAAAAAACCCAGTTTGGACCAATTCATGGTGGAGGGAGCCTCTAAACAGCCCAGTTTGGGCAAATTCATGGTGGAGGGAGCCTCTAACCAGCCCAGTTTGGACCAATTAATGGTGGAGGGAGCCTCTAAACAGCCAAGTTTTGGGAAATTCATGGTGGAGGGAGCCTCTAACCAGCCCAGTTTGGACCAATTAATGGTGGAGGGAGCCTCTAACCAGCCCAGTTTGGACCAATTAATGGTGGAGGGAGCCTCTAAACAGCCAAGTTTTGGGAAATTCATGGTGGAGGGAGCCTCTAACCAGCCCAGTTTGGACCAATTCATGGTGGAGGGAGCCTCTAAACAGCCCAGTTTGGGCAAATTCATGGTGGAGGGAGCCTCTAAAAAACCCAGTTTGGACCAATTCATGGTGGAGGGAGCCTCTAATTAGCCCAGTTTGGACCAATTAATTGTGGAGGGAGCCTCTAACCAGCCCAGTTTGGACCAATTAATGGTGGAGGGAGCCTCTAACCACCCCAGTTTGGGCAAATTCATGGTGGAGGGAGCCTCTAACCAGCCCAGTTTGGACCAATTAATGGTGGAGGGAGCCTCTAACCAGCCCAGTTTGGACCAATTAATGGTGGAGGGAGCCTCTAACCACCCCAGTTTGGACCAATTCATGGTGGAGGGAGCCTCTAACCAGCCCAGTTTGGACCAATTCATGGTGGAGGGAGCCTCTAAACAGCCCAGTTTGGGCAAATTCATGGTGGAGGGAGCCTCTAAAAAACCCAGTTTGGACCAATTCATGGTGGAGGGAGCCTCTAATTAGCCCAGTTTGGACCAATTAATTGTGGAGGGAGCCTCTAACCAGCCCAGTTTGGACCAATTAATGGTGGAGGGAGCCTCTAACCACCCCAGTTTGGGCAAATTCATGGTGGAGGGAGCCTCTAACCAGCCCAGTTTGGACCAATTAATGGTGGAGGGAGCCTCTAACCAGCCCAGTTTGGACCAATTAATGGTGGAGGGAGCCTCTAACCACCCCAGTTTGGACCAATTCATGGTGGAGGGAGCCTCTAACCAGCCCAGTTTGGACCAATTCATGGTGGAGGGAGCCTCTAAACAGCCCAGTTTGGGCAAATTCATGGTGGAGGGAGCCTCTAAAAAACCCAGTTTGGACCAATTCATGGTGGAGGGAGCCTCTAATTAGCCCAGTTTGGACCAATTAATTGTGGAGGGAGCCTCTAACCAGCCCAGTTTGGACCAATTAATGGTGGAGGGAGCCTCTAACCACCCCAGTTTGGGCAAATTCATGGTGGAGGGAGCCTCTAACCAGCCCAGTTTGGACCAATTAATGGTGGAGGGAGCCTCTAACCAGCCCAGTTTGGACCAATTAATGGTGGAGGGAGCCTCTAACCACCCCAGTTTGGACCAATTCATGGTGGAGGGAGCCTCTAACCACCCCAGTTTGGACCAATTCATGGTGGAGGGAGCCTCTAAACAGCCCAGTTTGGGCAAATTCATGGTGGAGGGAGCCTCTAACCAGCCCAGTTTGGACCAATTAATGGTGGAGGGAGCCTCTAAACAGCCCAGTTTGGGCAAATTCATGGTGGAGGGAGCCTCTAACCAGCCCAGTTTGGACCAATTAATGGTGGAGGGAGCCTCTAACCACCCCAGTTTGGACCAATTCATGGTGGAGGGAGCCTCTAACCACCCCAGTTTGGACCAATTCATGGTGGAGGGAGCCTCTAAACAGCCCAGTTTGGGCAAATTCATGGTGGAGGGAGCCTCTAACCAGCCCAGTTTGGACCAATTAATGGTGGAGGGAGCCTCTAAACAGCCCAGTTTGGGCAAATTCATGGTGGAGGGAGCCTCTAACCAGCCCAGTTTGGACCAATTAATGGTGGAGGGAGCCTCTAAACAGCCAAGTTTTGGGAAATTCATGGTGGAGGGAGCCTCTAACCAGCCCAGTTTGGACCAATTAATGGTGGAGGGAGCCTCTAACCACCCCAGTTTGGGCAAATTCATGGTGGAGGGAGCCTCTAACCAGCCCAGTTTGGACCAATTAATGGTGGAGGGAGCCTCTAAACAGCCCAGTTTGGGCAAATTCATGGTGGAGGGAGCCTCTAAACAGCCAAGTTTTGGGAAATTCATGGTGGAGGGAGCCTCTAACCAGCCCAGTTTGGACCAATTCATGGTGGAGGGAGCCTCTAAACAGCCCAGTTTGGGCAAATTCATGGTGGAGGGAGCCTCTAAAAAACCCAGTTTGGACCAATTCATGGTGGAGGGAGCCTCTAAACAGCCCAGTTTGGGCAAATTCATGGTGGAGGGAGCCTCTAACCAGCAGAGTTGGGGGAAATCAGGGTGGAGGGAGCCTAGTATTAGCAGAATTGTGCAACGCTTATGGTGGATGAGTATGAGGATGCGGAGGAATTGGAGAGGTTGAGTACAGACATGGAGTTTCATGTTGGGGTGCTTTACACAGGTGGGCACAAAAATGACGGCTCTACCCAGTGGTGGTTCATTTTTATCAAAGTGAGCCGGTCGGCACTCTCAGCTGACAGACGGGTGCGCTTGTCAGTGATGATGCCACCGGCTGCACTGAACACCCTCTCAGATAGGACGCTGGCGGCAGGACAGGACAGCACCTCCAAGGCATATAGGGCAAGTTCAAGCCACAGGTCCAACTTCGACACCCAATACGTGTAGGGCGCAGAGGGGTCGGAGAGGACAGGGCTGTGGTCGGAAAGGTATTCCCGCAACATGCGCCTATACTTCTCACGCCTGGTGACACTAGGACCCTCCGTGGCGGCACTTTGGCGAGGGGGTGCCATCAAGGTGTCCCAGACCTTAGACAGTGTGCCCCTCGTTTGTGTGGACCGGTGAGAACTTGGTTGCCTACTGGAGGAACTGCCCTCCCTGCCGCCAACGTCACATGCTGGAAACATCTCCATCATATTCTGCACCAATTGCCTGTGGCAAGCATTGATGCGATTGGCCCTCCCCTCTACCGGAATAAAAGACGAGATGTTGTTTTTATACCGGGGGTCAAGGATAGCAAAGATCCAGTACTGGTTGTCCTCCATGATTTTGACAATACGCTTGTCGGTTGTAAAGCACCCCAACATGAACTCAGCCATGTCTGCCACAGTGTTAGTTGGCATGACTCCTCTGGCCCCACCGGAAAGTTCAATCTCCATTTCCTCCTCATCCTCCATGTCTACCCATCCGCGCTGCAACAATGGGACGATTCGAAGTTGCCCGGAAGCCTCCTGTATCACCATCACATCATCGGACAACTCTTCTTCCTCCTCCTCCTCCTCCTCCTCCTCCATTAAACGCAGTGAAGCGGACAGATGTGTGGACCTACTCTCCAGCTGTGACGGATCGGATGCTATCCCTAACTCCTCTGTGTGATCTGAGTTATCCCTGATGTCAATCAGGGATTCTCTCAGAACACACAAGAGCGGGATTGTAAGGCTCACCATCGCATCCTCAGAGCTCACCCTCCTTGTGGACTCCTCAAAGACCCGTAGGATGTCACAAAGGTCTCTCATCCATGGCCACTCATGGATGTGAAACTGAGGCAGCTGACTTTGTGGCACCCTAGGGTTTTGTAGCTGGTATTCCATCAAAGGTCTCTGCTGCTCAACCACTCTATTCAACATCTGAAACGTTGAGTTCCAGCGTGTGGGGACGTCGCACAAAAGCCGGTGTTGTGGCACATGCAGGCGTTGCTGGAGAGATTTTAAGCTAGCAGCGGCTACTGTCGACTTGCGAAAGTGGGCGCACATGCGCCGCACTTTCACCAGTAGCTCTGGAACATTGGGGTAGCTCTTTAGGAAACGTTGCACCACTAGGTTGAAGACGTGGGCCAGGCATGGAACATGTTGGAGTCCGGCAAGCTCCAGAGCTGCTACCAGGTTCCGGCCGTTATCACAAACGACCATGCCTGGGCCCAGGTGCAGCGGCTCAAACCATATTGCCGTCTCATCGAGGAGGGCATCCCTCACCTCGGAGGCAGTGTGCTGTCTGTCCCCCAAGCTGATCAGCTTCAGCACAGCCTGCTGACGTCTACCAACGCCAGTGCTGCAACGTTTCCAACTCGTAGCTGGGGTCAATCTAACAGCGGAGGAGGAGGCGGTGGCGGAGGAGGAGGCGGTGGCGGAGGAGGAGGCGGTAGAGGAGGAGGAGGAGGAGGGGGGTGTTCTTCTCGTGTCCCTGCCAGGAATGTTAGGCGGGGAGACGAGGTACACCGGGCCAGTTTGGGAAGCAGTCCCAGCCTCAACTACATTCACCCAGTGTGCCGTCAGTGAAATGTAGCGTCCCTGTCCGCATGCACTTGTCCACGCGTCGGTGGTCAAGTGGACCTTTGTGCAAAGCGCGGAACTAAGGGCCCGCCTGATGTTGAGTGACACGTGCTGGTGCAAGGCGGGGACGGCACACCGGGAGAAGTAGTGACGGCTAGGGACGGCATAGCGAGGTGCCGCAGTTGCCATCAGGTCCAGGAAGGCGGGAGTTTCAACAAGCCGGAACGCCAACATCTCCTGGGCCAGCAGTTTAGCGATGTTGGCGTTCAAGGCTTGCGCGTGTGGGTGGTTAGCAGTGTATTTCTGCCGCCGCTCCAATGTCTGAGAGATGGTGGGTTGTTGTAAA
The DNA here is from genome assembly GCF_031893055.1 of Leptodactylus fuscus. NCBI lineage: Eukaryota > Metazoa > Chordata > Amphibia > Anura > Leptodactylidae > Leptodactylus > Leptodactylus fuscus. Next base: position 202,117,664 of record NC_134268.1, on the reverse strand, counting down.
GAAACGCCTGATGGTGCCTTTGATGGTGCAGGAGAAGGAGATAAGACAGGACCAGGGGAGGATGAGGTAGAAGTCAACAAAGTGGCGGAGGCAGATGAAGTGGTGTCCTGGCTCGTCCTCTGGAGTGCATCGCCAGCAC